>NC_140230.1:19331769-19931769 GCF_951802725.1 Rutilus rutilus | reverse complement strand
ATATAGTTCTAAAAATTATTCTAAATATAAAAGAATAGCAGAGTCCACACCTCAACTATATCGATGATAGTATTTGTAACTAATTTGTATTTGAAGTGAGTAAAGGAGCTGGAAACCCCAGTGGAGGCTTCTCACTGAACGATATCGTTAGAATTGCTTTCATAATTTATTTATTTTTCAGCTAATGGAAAAAAGTGGCCGATGACAAAACTCAGTGTGCACTTATAATAAGCAGAATGTTATTGTCCGCTGGTGTGGATGCTAATAAGCTTATAGTTATCGTTATAGTTATCGATCTTGGTGTGAAAGGGCCTTAAAACATTCATGAGTTAACAAATTCTTTTACACTACCAGACAAAATATGAATGCACCTATGTGCTGCGTGAATGTGCCGTTATCTCTCTTATTTTACAGGTGTTGGTCATATGTCGGCCGCACATTTTCCGGAGGCCAGACTCTTTCCATTGGAAATGGCTGTGGAATAAAAGCCATTGTTGAGCATGAGTTTCTCCATGCACTAGGATTTTGGCATGAGCAGTCAAGATATGACAGAGATGATTATTTGACCATCAAATTTGAAAACATCATAAAAGGTTGCTCTGAACTTTTATTATTTTTAGGAAAAGAGTAAAACAGTAAAATACAGACATTCACTGACATACTGATTACAGTGCCCATTTAACTAATCAGCACTTTAATAAGCCATTCTTTATGAATAATCACCTTAACTCCATAGTGTTTATTTTCAGGCAAAGAGGGAAATTTTGATAAATACAGCGAGAATGAGATCACCACCCAAGGCACCCCATATGACTATTACTCTGTGATGCATTATGGTAAAAATGCCTTCAGTAACGGTAATGGATCCACGATCATCACCAAGCTTCCTGAGTTCCAAGATGTGATTGGTCAACGCCTGGACATCAGTGAATATGATGCGATTGAGCTCAACAAACTCTATAAATGCAGTGAGTATTTTACACACATTGTTTTCATTTTGCAGTTTGTGGATGTGTTAAACATTTTAGTAGAATTTGAAGTCTGATGTGGTAGAGAAAAGAAAACATGTGTTGTCCTTTAATGCTGCGTTCACACTGAAAGCGAATTGAGCATCTGGAATGAGTGATTTCCATGTTAAGTCAATAGGCTTGTTTGAGATGAGCAAAATCTGCGCAGAACCGATCGCCGGTGATCACGTGAGATGCATGCCGGTTAGAAATGTGTCCGAGTGCGGTCCGCCTTGCTCTGATGTCTTGCTGACTTATGTCAAAAAACTCTCGCGAGCGCAAGGCGGACGTGTCGAATTCTGCAGTCGAGCGCAATTGCTTTCCACCGACTGCGCTGATCAAAAGCATGATGGGATACGACTTGCTGACGACACAGCTTGATGCTCATTGGTTTAAACAACCGTATGTATTGTTCTCTTTTAAACTGTTTGAAAACTCTGATCTCATGTTTTTATGTGTATAAATTGTGTTAGTATTCCCAAACTCTCTGACAGTGTGATATATGGGTTATTTGATTGTTGTCATATTTATAAAAATATATATAAAACATGTCTGTAATTAAAGTAAAATGATTGATAAACACATCTTTGGTATGTAATTAAATGGGTGTCTTGTTCATTATAATTATTTTCATATGAAAGCAACAGAACTTAAATTACATCCAGTTTATTAGCAACACTGTGCACAAGCGTGAATCCCGCGATATCCATCTTTGATCTCACAGGTGTCAGATCCACTGCGAGAAGAGAGAACTGTCCGTCTTGCCTGCGCTTTTTTCACTCCTTCCCTCACTGCAACCGCCGACTCTCGCATACATTTCAGGCAAGGCGCATCTCAAACAAGCCTAATGTAAAGACGCGTTAACGCGCGTCTGGAAGTCCTGATTATGGAAAGCCATAGCGCCAAAAACACGTGAATTCTAACACGTCAACAACGCATATTTCACGTGTATTCAGCGCGTTAAATATTCGTGAAATATGTGTTGAATACGTGTGACAAATCAGTGCATTGAATACATGAAATACACTTAAAAAACAGTTTGAATGGGTCAGTGTCATTGGCTGCTGAAGACTTGGGTCTAACCATTTCTGTGAGCTTCATAGACTAGGCCAGTGGTTCCCAACCCTGCTCCTGGAGTACCCCCAACACTGCACGTTTTCTTTGTCTCCCTAATCAAACGCACCTGATTCAACTCATCAGCTCATTAACCCATGTGATAATGAGCTGATGAGTTGAATCAGGTGTGTTTGATTAGGGAGACAAAGAAAACGTGCAGTGTTGGGGGTACTCCAGGAGCAGGGTTGGGAACTGCTGGACTAGGCTACCACCATTGAACATGCAATGCAATTTTAACAAATCTAGAATATCCGTATGTTAAAATTCACATGTTTTTGGCCCTCATGGCTCTCCATATTCCATAGCTTTATACGCTAAAGCCAATTCGCTTTGGATGCGCGAGTGGATTCAAAATGTTAAAGCGTTCAACTAGAGTGCGATAGACGCAAATTTGACGCTCAATTCGGGTGCGGTATAAACGCAGCATAAGGAATTTAACTTAGGAATATTTGTTTTAAATATTTGTTGGTACATATATATATTTACATACATTCTCAGGTAAAAATGTGGAGTTTATCATAACTTTTCTGTTTACCTACCTCGTTTGTAAAAATTAATCGTATTTGTGTCATGTGATGATGTCACTGCCTGTTAAGTCACTTCCTGTTAAGTCCTTCCTGGTACTACATGAAAACAAATATTATAGTTAAATTCCTGAAATTCCAGGAAAATTTGTTCCTGGATCAACATCAATTACAAAAATATGTTGACCCAGGGACATGTCTAACTGGGAAAAATATGGATGTGCAATTTATTTTGCCTCACTGTTTGTCTGTTTGGATTACAGATTCCTCCATCTCTTTCCTTGACCACTGCAGTTTTGATGATGAATCTCTGTGTCAGACGAGTGTCTGTTCTGCTGTTTATGGCTGGCAGAGAGTGAAGTCAGTGAGTGGCATCAATGTGACTGACCACACCTACTTAAGCAAAGAACAAAATGGTGAGATCCGTGAATCACATGCGTGCCGATTCTGGTCCGTACGGATCAAGGATCAACTGTGATCTGTTGCACCCCTACAGCAAGAGACTTTATTTTATTTCAGTTGCCCAAAAATAAATGCTTCACTACCATCCACAGAAGCAGTCACTGTACCACCCAGTTCCACACAACTATACACCTGTTTTCATGTCTGCAGGGACGTCTTTTTTCATGCACTTCAGCACTGAGGGGAAAAAGGAAGGGGACACAGCCAGAATGGAGAGCAAGACAATGACCCCTAAAAGAGACTGCAAAGTCCAGTGCCTGCAGTTCTACTACTATCACAGCAGTAATGAGTCTGACCAGCTCAACATCTGGATCCGAGAGTACCAGAATGAAGCAGACAACAGAGGAACTCTCAGACTTATGGATCAGATCACAGGTCTGTCTCTTCTTCAAGTCAAATGTAATATTACAGGGGAAAAAACATGTGTCGACCTATGCTTTTAAAATGTTCCTAAAATGTTTAATTTTACCTTTTATTTCTTGCAGAACTCCCTGGTAATTACTGGAAACTGCATCATGTGTCACTGAATGCAAATAAAACCTTCCAAGTTGTATTTGAAGCCCGTAAAGGAGCTGGAAACTCCAGTGGAGGCTTCTCACTGGATGATATCAATATTTCAGAGACTGAGTGTCCCCACACATGGCAGATAAAGGACTTTTCAATAAGGGAATCTTCAACACATTACAGTCCATTGTATTACTCCAGTGATGGTTATCGCTTTCAGGCTGCATTAGTGAATCAGATGAATTACCTTTTTATGTATGTTCATCTGGTATCTGGTGCATATGATGACCAGTTGCAGTGGCCTTGTCCATGGAGACAAATAACCTTCCAGATGCTTGACCAGAATCCACACATGCAGAAGCGCATGTCCTTAGAACAAAGCATCACCACTGACCCTGCTTTGGCATCTCCCAGTGAGGATCCTATTATTTTTCTTTCACATCTGTGTTCATATGCAGAATTTTACTTAGCTAAAGATCAAATAAATTCTTTTGTTATTTTTGTTGTAACAGATGGCATATATTACTGGGACAATCCTGGAAAGAATGGAACTCGAGTCACCATTGGCAATGAGACTGTATATGTGGGGAGATTTTTTAGCTATCCATATCTCATAGTGAATGACGATCTGACTAGAAGAGAGTTTATCAAGGGTGGTGACATCATATTTCTCTTCAGCATGCAAGGTAGGTTACCTGAGAGAACGGGCAGAATAAGGCCTGGTTCACATAGACAGAGGTGGACAAAGTACACAACTTCTTTACTTGAGTAGAAGTACTGATACAACTGGTCAAATATTACTCCATTACAAGTAAAAGTTGTAAAGACCGATTTTTACTCAAATAAAAGTACATAAGTACTTGTTTTTAAAAATACTTGAGAATCAAAAGTAAAAAGTAAATGTCAATGCATTGTTTTATTATTGTTGCATTGATACAGTACATTATGCCTCTGAAGCAACCTAGTGAATACACTGACCAGTTTGAAGTATCTGAGGAATTGAGAGCTTTTAGAATGTCACAAAACCTATAGGAATTAAACAACTGAATTGACAAAAAAACAAACAAAAAAAAACATCCATAATCATCTTCATTTTTTTAACACTCCTACCACCCCCACAAAAGTACACATCTATGTGTATCCATTCATGCACAATCAAGTGGTCTGTAAATACAAACTGATCAGATAAAAAAAAAAAAAACCCAGCTACACAACCATAGCTGTATAACTGCCCAACAGCAATACTGCTTTAACAAAGAGTAAAACAGAAATACTTATTTTGCCATGAAAACAAAATTTTCAAACCGTTAGTTATGACAACAATACTGTCTCTCACAGATCACTAGTAGAGAGAAATCGTACTAATCGCCAAACTTCAAGACACATGACCGTACAATAGTGATTACTGATAGCTGTCTGTCACCCGCAAAAATCCAATCACGTTTTAGAGACGAAAAAAATCATGCCCTAACATACATAACTACTTTTTTCCTCAAGGACCTTGACAGAAATGTAGTGGAGTAAAAAGTACAATATTTTTCTTTCAAGTGAAGTTAAAGTAACAAGTAGGCTACAGATACTCAACAAGTGTACTTAAGTACAGTACTCAAGTAGGCCTAAATTTACTTTGTTACTGTCCACCTCTGCACTTAGAACAACATGTGCTAGCTAGACAAATGACCGCTGCGTCTCACTGCTTTTTCCACATCTTGCGCAATAATGCCACACTGTGTCAACTTAAACAAATTCAACTTCTGGTTTTAGACCCCTGCATTCTTTTCCATTTATTTTGTGTGAGGTTATGGCAATAATTCAAATGGGAGGCTGCAATATTCTACAGCTGAAATGTTCTGAGAAAATTTAGCTAAATGTTAGGGGTGTGAGTGTGACCAGATCTTGTGTGCTGAGATCTCACGAATGTAACGATAGGCTTGTTTGACTTCATGCAGTGTTGCGCAGACCAATTGGCGGTTGACTTGAAGCAGTGTATGCCAGTTAGAAATGTTTTCCGACTTGAAACATCGCTGACGCCACATGACTGTGACGTATGGCATAGTACCATGAGAGCGATTTGAGAGCAGACAGCTGACTCAGCCTGCGCAGCTTCTCAAGAGCGGCTGCACAAGCTCTGATGACGACACATCTTTTCCACGATTGGCCAGATTCACCACATGACAACGGTCATATGTGTATTCTGACCTTCAGTTCCACTAAAGCTCACAAATCTGTTTTTATAACAGTAAAAACTATTTTAATGTCGCCGCAATGTTATATTGTGTCATGTTCATCAAAATAAAACTGATAAAAAACATAGACCCGACTTCATTGGTATTTAAATAGAGTAGGCTTATGGTGAACTTATTCTTGTACAAACAGGTGCTGTATTAAGCAGTACATAATGTATTGAATGAAAATGTCTCTGAAATATCTGTATTTGACAAATATTGCATTTATTTCACTTCAGCTGTGAAAGTATGCAAACACAGCACAAGCGTCACTATAGGAAGCAGACAGTGTCCGACTTCACGTCTCCGTTTTCAGCTTCTTACTGACTGCAAGCGGCAGATCCAGCCGCACCCGAAGTCAAAAGCACCTGATATTTCTTGTCGAGGTGAAAGCTGTCTCGTGATATCAGCATGAAGGAGCTGAGTCAGAGATGGGATATGGTAACAAAAGACATATGTCCGAATTCACAGTACTCCTAAAATAGTAGGGAAAAAGTAACCCATATGACCTACTTCCGGCAAGATTCTGAAGTGTGCATACTATGTACACTTTACTATGCCATGAATGGCAATGATGCAACAACTGATGCCGGTAGGTTATATGATAAGTGCGTTCGACGGCTGCGGCTGGGTGTAACCGATCGGCGGGAGGGAAAAAAGGAATTGAAGGAAAAAAGAAAAAACTACAGTAGGAAAGAGTAACTTGAATAATAATAGAAATTAAAATTTGTCCATGCGCAACTCAGGAGTCAAGTTAGATTGCAGGTGTTCCATGAAGGTAGTCCGCGAATAAAATAATCTGTCAAACACAACTCGTAAGTTAAATCTGAATGCTGTTTCTCATTTAAGGCTGTTTTTAAATGAGAAACTGATCAAGTGAGTAGAGTAGAATTCTAACTGTATTGCTCCACAAATGACCACTCGCAATTCATCAGTTAAATTCAAATTAAGTTGCTCCATTAAGGTAATCTGCAAATATAAAGCATATGGTACATCTTAGGTGTTAAAGGAACCGTATGTAAGAAATGTACTTCAATTATTCATAAAATGGCCCTGATATGTCACTAGACATTAAGAAATCATGTTCATTTCAAATACTTATATCACTGACAACAGTCCGGCCAGGATATTGTCATTTAAAAGTGAAGTTGCAGCCCTCAACTGATGTTGATGTTGTCATGTTGTGTTTTGTACTGATGTCCCACCCTTCACCCATCTACTAATCACGAAGTCAGTAGTGTTTCGGCATCCGGGTTGCCAGCTCTGCTCTAGTTACCACAGCTGCAGCTACAAACGTGTCGGATAAAAAATGTCTAACGTTACGAAACCTAAAAGACCTCGTAATGAATCCGAAATACGCAAAACATCTCTCATGAAGCATAAACATAATTAACAGAAAAAAAACGTACTGTGTAGGACTCGTCACTTGCCATTGGAAGCTCCTTGTAGCAGCCTACGTTCCTGCTGGATCCTGCAGCCTAACTGGCAACCTCGAGTCAGGGGGGAGGGGATACACCGCTCTACAGTAATTTGAAAGTGATTGCAGTACCAGTTTTGGCCACAATCTTACATACAGTTCCTTTAAGTTAAAGTTTTTTTTTTTG
This sequence comes from Rutilus rutilus, assembly GCF_951802725.1. Classification (NCBI taxonomy): domain Eukaryota; kingdom Metazoa; phylum Chordata; class Actinopteri; order Cypriniformes; family Leuciscidae; genus Rutilus; species Rutilus rutilus. Next base: position 19,924,327 of record NC_140230.1, on the reverse strand, counting down.
CAACAAAAGCTGTTACGAGGTTCTCCGTCTACTCTCGAATTGCTCTTGGGGTACTTTGATACCATACGTCACCATGGCGTCGCCGCCGTCTCAAGTCAGACAAAATTTCAAACCGGCATGCACTGCTTCAAGTCAGCCGCAGATCGGTCTGCGCAGCGATTCATAAAGTCGAACAAGCCTACGGTTTGTGGATACCATATAAATAAAAGAGAAGAACCATAAAATGAAACATACCTGTCCGTGACTCTTAAAAAAAAAAACCTAAGTGTTTAAGGGCAAACATGTTCAAGATTACCCGCTGGGCTTCATTCATTAAATGAAGTTTCATGTAACAAAGTTCGGGAGGTACAGAGTTCTCACCTCTGTACTATGACAGTTTCACAGCATCCCTCCACCACCCCATCACCTCACTCTTGGCTGGTTTCTATCCCAGTAAAAGGGGGAGTACTCTGGGTTCGGGCCAAATTTCGAGCTTGGAGCCCTCTCCTGGACAGCACGCCAAATACGCATAAATTACTACATCTGATTTTATGTATGTGTGAACTTGTGAAATGATAAGCCATTTCCTCAAAAAGCGGTTTATTCAGTGTAATAAAGCCTCTCCTCCATTGACATCTATTTAAAGAAATGGCCTCTTGTCTCCTCCCCTGCATACCACAGCGTTACAGGCATTACGGGTTGCAGGCTAGCCTTCAAGTGAGTTTGGTTGAGTTTGTGGCAAAATCTCTTCTGCATGATGTTGTTCTGTCTCATACTCAGAAATAACTGAAGTGACATTCGTTAAAAGATAGGGCTGTCACGATTCCTCGATTGAATTCGAGTACTCGACTTAAAAATCCTCAATTGCAATTTACCCATGTTGTTTAACCAGCAAAATAACTAAAGTGGCACATTCCACAGACGAGAATCAATAGACCACATTATTAGACCGTTTTCTAAGGCTGCAGCCGCTGCATGACATTAAAACCATTTGTGAAATCACAAAGGCTGCGATTCAATTAAAAAATATATATTAGCTGCGGGTTTCGGAATGATTTGTTGTTCATCGCGATTTCAATAAAAAGTTTAAACCTTCGCTCTGAGTTGATTATTGTCTGTACTATATTACAGTATGTATTTTAACAGTGGTGTTCAATAAAATCATATGATTCCTTGCTTTTGATACTTTATTTGAACCAATTATCATTGCCTCATTGTTATTATATATGTAGCCTATTTTAAATCATTTTAAATGCTATTGTTCACTTGGCTCTATTTTTATTACCACAAAAAATATTATCCAATTCCTCAATCAAAATAATCGACTGATTACTCGATTACTAAAATAATAGTTTGTGACAGCTCTAGATTAGTTAAAACATTTCATATATTTCAAATAGCATTAAAATATCATCTTATCTTGTTCTTGTGAACACAATAACGTGTATCTTCTCGTCTCACCTACTAAATGTTGTACTAATCCTGGATACTTTTTCATAGATATCTCAGGGCTCCTTCATAATGACTCTCTACCCTGCTCTAAAGCAACAGTGAAGAACTTCAACATTTCTCCTGATTCAAGTGCCCAGCAGGAACCATGTGCTACAAGGTGAATAACCGTTTAACTGTTGTTTGTCAGGAAAACTATCGTCAAGATGATTAAGAATTAGCATACAGTTTGGATTGATGGTATAGCCTAGTTCTGTTCTGGGCAAGAACTCCCTGCACATCCATGCAGCCTAGCCAGGATAAGCGCAGGGAGAGAAGCGATAAACCCCTTAGGGTAACAGAACAGAAACAAGGTAATGTGATATCATTAATGTTCTTAAATTTAATGAAACAACATAATTCAAGAAGAATGGAGTCTGATTCAAAGAGGAATATCAAAAGGCCAAGTCCTGAATGGATGAGAGGAAGAGCTAGGGATAGAGAAGGGTAACTTAATAAGCTCCTGAGCAACGTGATAAAGCTGCTGATAACACTGAATGAACCTTAGATGCTATGATAGGTGTTGTATCCCTATAGGTTGCATGCTGGCAGCAGCAAGCATGTTGCCATAATGACAACAGATAAGTAAGGCATTATCAATATAATCGCAAGCCTTACTGAAAAAATAAAATAAAAAAAGATAGCCTTAAGCAACAAGGACTTTATGTTGCCGATAACCTGATAGATTTTAACCAATGAGCATAAAAAAAGGAAAACTTAGCTTAGTGTAGCCTGTGGGTTTGAGGTGATCTCTTTTCTCTCTCTCTTCGCCCTCTTTCTCCGCCTCTCGCTCACTTTCACTCTTCCCCGTAAGCGATATTTTTTTTCCCAGGACGGTAGGGGAAGACTCATGAATATTCATTAGGGAAGTCATCCCTGATTGGTCTGATGACCTACCCCTAACCCCACCCCTAAACCTAACCGTCACTGGGGGTCTGATGACCTACCCGTAACCCCGCCCCTAAACCTACCCGTCACTGGGGTTAAGACCAATCAGGGATGACTTCCCTAATGAATATTCATGAGTCTTCCCCTACCATCCTGGGGAAAAAAATATCGCTCCCCGTAATGCTACGTCACCTAATGTGGGTGGGAGAGGTTGGCAATTAAGAGCAGGCAGGTGTATAGGCACCTGGGGTCCTCATGCCGGTAGCCATTCACTGATGGTGCGTTCAAGTCCTCCTGGGAATTTCGTACGTACGAGGTGGGAAGTCGTGTTGACGACGTGAGGTGCGTTCAAGTCAGTTTCGTCGGAGCAAGATGGTGGTGTACCTTCTTTTAATGAATAACACGAAAATATAGCAAGTTTTGTTAACTCTGCTTATAGAAAATGAAGAACAAAGAATGCGCATCGGGTGTGCTTTTCTTTTTATGTTTTTAATTAACTTATGAGGCCAATGTAAATTAACTGTATCATTATATAATTAGTATATACATATAATTGTTATATTACAAGTAAGTTAGGCTATATCATATTTTGTGCAGAGAGCTTACTTTGTTATAGGGTAGAGTGGGGGAAAACGCCCCCCTTAAGGAAAATGTGACATTACAGTGAAACAAAACATAAATGTGACTAGAATTGCCATCCCGGTTTTGAGTGACTATGGCAGGAGTTATTCACCAAATATAAAAATTGCTTAGCCTTCATAATTAATTAGCATTTTGACTGAAAATAGTTTTGTACAAAGGGGGCGTTTTGCCCCAGCGGTGGGGTAAAACGCCCCCCAAGGTGGGGTAAAATGCCCCCTTTCTTACAAACCAGTTTGCTTGATAGATCAACAGCAAAATTAACAGACAATAGTTTTTAATCTCTAAAAGTAAAAGGCAAGTAATGTATAAACATGTATATATATTAATATTTATTTCAGCAATGTCCAAAATAGCCAAATTTAACTACCTTCCATCAGTGAGCTAACTTTGCTAGCAAGCTAGTTAGTTAATGCTCACTTGAGGTAATTTTTTCATGTTTTGTTCAAATATTTTGATTTTACCACCTAGTTATACTGCATTAAGTGTAAAACAAAGGATTTGATAGACAGAAATATTTTATTATAGTAATTATGATAGAGAGAAACTATGCTCCCAGGGGGGGCGTTTTACCCCTCAGCGTAGGGGGCGTTTTACCCCACAAGCTATGACTTTTTTTAAAAATGTTTAATTTTTTTTATATAATTATATTCCTTATAAATAACATATGATCTCAAACTACAGACTTCACTATTCATCTATCATACATCACTGCGATATCCTGCAGAACAATATTCTCTTAAACACTTATTTACTAATATCTGAAAATTATAGCATTTACCATGTAATCCTCTTCTCTTCAAATATGTCGCTGGTGTCAGCTTCTCCATAGAGATTTGTATATCCCCGTTATCAACGTAGTGCATAGCAACAGTAAAAACCTATATTGACTACTTTTAGTGGTTATTTTGGGAAAAACAGGTGGGGGGCGTTTTACCCCAGGGGGGCGTTTTCCCCCACTCTACCCTAAATGAAAAAGCCTTACAATGTCACTGCAATACCTGTAAGTATTGTGATATATTTTACTATCACTTTGCTCAACTACAGACGTTGCATTCATTGATTCCGCCATGTTTCTCACTGACACGCCCCCAACTCGTACAGATCGGGGCTTAAAGAAAATCCCGAGCTCCCCACTGGTATTTACGACATTGTGGTGGCGTTCATGTGCATTCAACTCGTAAATACGATCTATACGAGATGACTTGAACGCACCATGAGCTAGCTGCTAACGTGTTGGAGTGCAGCAGTAATCTTATATTTTTAGGGGCTCCGTAGATCACTCAAGTGATGCTATGCAAACACAAGCACGAAGCACCGTGAAGAAGTCTCTCATGAGAACACACATTTCATGAGAGAACACAACAGGTTTAGCAAGAGAACAGAAAAGTTTTGCGAGCAAACGCAAATAACTTTGTGAGAGAACAAAAAAGTTTTGCAAGAGAACTGAAAAGCTTTGGAAAATACTTTTTCCTCCCATCCCATATTCTTTCCACCACTATGTCCCTTTTATCAAAGTGTATTAAGTGTATAAAGTAAAGACATGGCTTGGAAAATGTTTTTTGCATTTTCTCATTAATAATATTTTTGGGGCATTTTAATTAAATAAAAAAAAAAGCGACATAATGTAGCATACCTTTAAAAATATATATATTATTAATTCATCAAATTCATTAGGAAATTGTTGCTTGAATAGAAGGTCGGAGGTTTGTAATTTTGAATGATCATTGTTTGAAAAACTTTTCTGAAGGAAATTGGATACATTAACAGTATATTCCCTTCTAGAGCTCTTCCCACACCTTCAACAACAACTACACCAAAACCTACTGTGGGGTAAGCCACAACCTCTTGCTGTATGGTCAGATTTTTTATGTGGATGGAAAATGTTGAAAAAACTCACTACATTATCAATATCTGCTTTAGTTTGACTGCAATTCTTAAGCAATAAGATTAGGGAGGCTCTGCTATAATGTGTATAGTCATATATAATAAAGTCATCATGAATAAAGAGTTGTGAGGAGTGATGCACAGTAGCATACATTCACAAGTTAAAGAGAGACCACATGTTAAAACTTATTTTTACTAAAATATTTTAATAAGCAAATTTATGGTTGCATTTTTCTGCTAGAAAACATATGCTGAATTCAAAATAGCATACTACCACACTACTCTCACTATTTCTGCAATATCTTTATAGTGATTGGTATGCTATGTTATTCTTAATTCAGCCACAGTCCCTAAAAATAAGATAACTAATAAATAAAAAATAATAAAATAATCTGCTAATAATGGAGATATAGTGAATAAGTGTTTTGCTTAGTTGATGCTGCAGTATTGTAGATTTCAGCACACTGCTTTGAACCCAGGACCATTTTATAATGATACATTTAGTAAAATGAAACAGTTGCATGAACACTCCAAAAATATATGTGATGAAATGAATATTTTCCATTGAGGGGCCATAGGCAGACAGTGTTTTCAATTTATCGTATTTATCATAACATCTGTATTTCTCTCCTCTTTTAGTGAATGTCTGGACATATTTTGCAACTCCAGTGCCAAGACTGTTTCTTCTATGATCCTCTTGGTGTTTTGCTTCCTTTTGCTGGTGAATTAAACATGAGAATCCACTATTCACTTGTAATCATTTCATTTAGAGTTAAGATTAACATGTTGATTGCTTAATCACAGGCAAGTGAAGATCTGTGTAAGCTTAATTATTCACATTCATGTATATCTCTTTCATGTTCCACGCTCTCTTTAAAATTTTGAAATATCTGAGACTTTCTTTAATGCCAAATTATTTAAACATTTTGGTGAATCTACTTATCTAGTGACAAAACAACTCCTGTTGTAATATGTAACAGAAAATCAAGAAAATTAATTGGGCAGCACAATGATTTCGCTGAGAACAGCAAAAGCATTTTCATGACAGACTTTACATGCTGTGTTCTATATTGAATAATAATCTTATTAAGCCTACTCAAATCTAAGTTTTTCATGTTTTCTTATGGATATCTGGTGAGAATTAAATAAAAGATTAATTGGGTTTTAACATTTGGTGGTATGATACTTATTTATTGGTGCCTCTCACATGCCGTTGGAAGTTGTGGCATCTCCGTTGGCAAACCTGGTTTTGAGAGGCACGTGCCACTGGAACTTGTGGCCTATTCAGATGAATTTTGAGGCATTTGCAGGTGGCACATGCCACTTGAAGTTACAGCACAATAGTGAAGTGACAACTGACAATAGAGTTTAGAAGCTTGTGTCAAAAAAGTGTTATGTTCAAAATCACTCACTTGTTCACTCATTCAATGTCAATATATAGGCCTAGGGCATGATAGTTGAGTCCATAAACACATAATAAACTTATAATATCAAGTGACCTTTATAGGGTATGTAATTATTACTTTTAGTATTTTGAAACACTTCTGTCCATGGAGCTTTTGCACTCAAATAAGTGATGATTTGCATCCATCCAACCATTATGTCTCAATATGTCATTACTATAGTTTTGCTGTTCCACCCAAATCCTACTTTCTGTCTTGTGCTTCAGCCTGGTGGCTAATAGGTTAAGGTTCTAGGTTCTCTGTCCTTGGTCATCCGGTTCGCTATAGGGTCCTAGAAATGTGGTCCTAGGACTGTGGCCTTGAAACTGCAGCCACTCCAGCATCCAGCAAAATACCCTGGTCCTACCCTGATTTTAGCCTCTGATTTGAACGCTCTGTTTGAAGGCGCTTGTCTGCTGTGAGACAGTGTAAACCCCCACTGCTGTGATTGGCTGACAAGTTTGCATATAAAATAGCTAGAATTACATGTGGAAATTTCTTGAATACTTTTACTACGCTTTTACTATTACAGCTATCGAGATTAACGAATTGTGATAAGTTTTAAAGTATTTAGATCTATTCCATCTCATGAAAGGTTACAGTGATGCACATTGGGCAGATGAAAGAGTCTTGCGTGAATGTAAAAATCTTATCATTGCAACGCAATTTCTGCCCTCTCACGAATGCTTTCACCAAATAACAACGTAAACACGATGTATACAGTAAGGGCTTCGTTTTGCAGTGTAACAGCGTCATTGATTTCATAACGAGTTTTTTCTTTGATCGCTTCCTGTAGCCTATATTATTTTAATCAAAGTTTAAAGAAGATTATTTTCATCCTACTAAGAGAAACAATGTGAAGTTTATCTTTTAGTCACTGGCTTGATTTACTGATGCATAACTGAACGATTTTAAAAGAAATATTATCTGTCTGAACTTGATTAGGCTACACATCAGAAATCACTGATCACAGATCAGGCATTGGAATAAACATAACGCCCGTTTCATACATAGGCTACTCCGTTTGCATGCGGTGCGTATTTTTTCGTACCCGGGTATTCCCCAGAATTCGGGCCTATTTCTGTCCACAGAATGTAAATCGAATACATTTTAGCACCACTAATTAGTATAAACAAAAACAAGCCTAGACTTTTTTTTATGGCTGCTCTGACTAATGATTTTAACACATTTTATTGGTGTTTTGTGGTAGGCTACATTATCTGTGTTTTGGTGTGGTCCGCCACCAGAGTTTCCACATGTCTTGCCATATCTCAAACATTATTTATCACAAATTAAAAAATAAATAAATATGCATATTAATTAAATGTTACCTGAACTAATAAACTACATGCACAGATTAAGCATATATATGCATTTTGTACTTTATTTTGCTTAATTTCTACCTGTCCCATGGTTTAGCCGTCATTACCAACACAAGGCACTTTCCTACTTTTTTTTCATCAAAAGTTTATTTGGTAGCCATGGTAACCTAATATCATAGTGGAGCACATGGATTTCAAGCTGCAAGACTGATGCCTTGATGTCCATAAAAGTAAGTAAATATACTCTTTATTCTTTGTGTTGGGCATGTACACTTATTATGCATCATTACCATATGTGTTGTATTTCTGTATTTTTAAACATTTTTTGATTATTATTATCACTTTAATAGTTAAAATGGTGTACATTACATGTAGAAAGCTAGCTACACTTGCTTTGTCATCATCTTTGCTAGTAAGGCTAGTTTTTTTTATAAAAATGTCATTACCAGCACATTACAGCTTGTGCTGGTAATGACATGTTGTGGTGGTGATGACAGCAGATACATTAAACATACTGTTCTTTAAAGAATTTATGTTGAATACGTTATCTTAAATGAATTAATATACATTTACCATTCAAAAGTTACTATATTTTAAATTAAGTAATGCATTTGTTTTTAAAATACTAAATTAATTCTTTATAATTGTTGTGTTTAGGTGTGACATGGCTCCAAAAGCAGCTGCCCAAAGGTCCAAATCATACAGAAAATGTCTAAAAGATAATCCTGAGAAATATGCACATAATCTGCAGAGTATATATACTGGGAACTATATTCTCAGAAGGCGCAGCACTGCTACTTGGGCGGAGTGATTTGCTCGCAGCACCTGAGAAGCCCCGTGGTGAGGAGCAGAGAGTTCACTCAGAGTTGGAGTAAATCACTCTGCCCAAGTAGCAGTGCTTCATCTTCTGAGAATATAGTTCCCAGTATGTACAGTTAGAAGATGGCTGTGTCTCATGTGACCTGTGACAAATCACAACATGTAAAAACTTGAAGTGTACATATGAAGTAGAATCGCTCCCTCGGTCAAAATCGTCCATATAAACTTCCCTCGTCCACTTCACGAAGTGGAACGCACTTCACGAAGTGGAACGCACTTCAAAATGGCGGCAGGGATTCCCCCTTGGGGAAGTGCTTAGGGAAGTTTGCAAGTGCATGTCTAAAAGTGGACTGGAATGCAACCCCTGTCGTGTTCTGGCCTTGGTTTCAATAAAAAGCAGTTTTTGGAATAACAAGGAAGTTTTGAGTTTTGAAACTTACAGGGTATTTTTTATAGTAGGCTACTCTTAACTGTCAAAAGATAAAGGACAATTTTAATTCTTACATACATCTTTTTTCATTTAATCAGATGATGAGGTTGTGAGATGTGACAGCATCTGAAATACACAAGTAAGTTTAGAGTTACAGTGTCGCTTCCATTTGTTTATGTAAAAACAATTATGTTCATGAAGGCCAGAATTCGCAAAAATGGACAGTATGTGAGCCCTTTACAATGTTAAAAGGAAAAGTGATGTAAAGTCACGGGATAGCTTTAAGTGAAAGTGAAAAAGTGAAAGTGATGTGTAAGACTGGAAAAACTGGAAGAGAGAGCTACTCTCTGAGAGAACAAAGGAAATTAACATTTTAACTCACCCTTGTGCACTATCGAGACGGGAGTCTCACCTCCGAATCATCCCAATCTACATTTCTTCCCCTCATCCCCCACTCCTTCTCCCTCAAGCTGAGATCACCAAAACTCGGAACTTGTGAATAATTATCATCGAGTATTATACATGTTTAATATCATTTTAAATGTCTCAGTGCTACTGGTACATGTGTCTCATAAGTAAAACAAAAGGTAATAAGGTTTTTAGAGATAAGGAGTTTAGAGATAAATGGCACACAAAGGAAGATGTGTCTCCAGGCAAACGGCCTGTTCTCAAAGGTGTAAACCAACTCAATGTAAATTCCCATTGTTAGCAAATGTTTCCATGTAAATCAACTTCTGCCTCCAGTAAGTCTGGGACGGTGATTAGCGTAAATTGCCACTGTGAGCTCATGTTTACATTTGAAAAGAGGTTTCTGCCTTGGTCTGTCTATATAAAGAAATGCAACGAGAAGGATCGGCGCGATTCTGTACCTCAGATCAACCCGTGAATGCTTGAGAGTCGCCGGGACTCAGCATCATGTATTTCCTATAATGTCGGGTTTGCATCTCTTCTCTTCATTCCAGAGCATTTGATGTTATTGTATTGATTATCCTTGAACTGATTAAGACATTGGCATGATACATTTACCTGACATAATAAATTGTTACATTTTGTATTCGCACTGGATTAGTAGGCTATTATCTGGGGACCTCGTGTGATTTAGAAATTACCCACCCACATCTGAATTTCGTGTGGCGCATTCGCACGGGATAAACGAAGCCTGTGATTTTACTCGAAATTACTGACTTATCTCCCGGATATGATGTCAATAGGCTATTGCTTGGAAATGTCTTGTTATTAGTCTAGCTGTATGATCATAAACAGAAGAATGTTCCTTACCACATGCTGCTATATGTCATCGATCTCCATCTAATCATTATTTTTATTTTGCTCTTCTGATGGTTTTCAGCTTTCTCTTTCTGCAAATTGTATAGTTATATCGTATCATGGTGTATAGCGATATGACCCAGCACCCAAAATACTACCAAAACACTCCAACTCAGCCTCCATTCTTTGCGAAAGATGGATAAAAAAGCGCACAGGAAACAAACGACCCCACCAAATCACAGAGATGCCGAATTGCACGGGACTAATATTATCACAGGACCTCGGTGTTCGGCGAAATATGGTAGGTCATTTGTGGGGGAATTTTTACTTTACAAATTACAGACATGGCCGATTCGCACGGGATTAAGATCACAGACAACCTCCGCAATTATTACAAATTACTAGAGGTCACCAGGTAATGCTTATCCCTAGCGAATAGGGCTTTTGACATTATTTTCATTAAAGAGTTAAAAAGAATAGTCAAACATTCGCTCACTTTTAATGATGCACGGATATCATTAAAACCTTCTCAGAGTCAGATGAAATAACTGGAAAATACATATGAGAAAATGTTTTGCATTTTATCAAAAATACTTTGCCACGAGAAAAGACAGTGACAGGTCAATTTGGCTCAAAGGGAATTATTAATTAATTTATAGGGAATTTTAAAAGAATCACTACTTTTACGGCCGAGCAAATGACTCGTCCAGCTTTCACTTGAACCGCCGTATCTATCAGTTCTGCAGCAGATATTAAAGGGTTAGTTCACCCAAAAATGAATATTATTTCATAAGAAATCACTCTAATCACTTCCCCATGTCTGACTACACGAGTTCAATGCCAAAGAACTATATCTATCTTCAGCTTTCAGGGATAGGGGCCTATCATAGCTAAATGTATATTGATAATGAAAAGAGCTGAACATTTTAAGTTTATATTCATTAATTTACAATCAATGTTATTCTTAGAGTTAATTATAACAATTTATAAATAAGCAATTTATTGTCAAACTCTTTAATAATGTAGATTCACACATTCTCTGCACTGTAAAATCCAACAGTGATTCTAACTAACACTTTTCAGTTAACTTCACTTAATGTCTTAACTTAATTGTAAAAATCTAGTAATCTCTACTATTCACATGCTAAACTTTGTTTACTAAGAAAACCCAAGTTCAGATTAATTGATTAGTTTGAGTGTGGTTTTTGAGGCGGGGAAAATCTTAATGGACTTTTCACTTAATGGACTCGTTTGCATTCACTCATTTCCCAAAGTCATCTTGAATGTTGAAATTCTAATACAACTGATACATTTGAGAGAACATCACATAAGCTGACTTCATACATTTATGCTGATTTTCCTAAAATGTTTTTAGGCACCATTATGGCGATTAGTGATCCCTTTGGTTGGGCACTTGGAACTTCATCATGTAATTATTATATATATATATATATATATATATATATATATATATATATATATATATATATATATATATATGAATGATGTATAACATATTTCATGTTAATTAATGATCTTTTATAATTTTGTTGCTAACACTTATGTCCTACACACCTTGTGAAACTTTTAATTGTGTTGATATAATCCCTCTATATTTGTGACAATCTTGCAATTGAACATACTTGAGTCACACAGACTTCAACATTCAGCCTGCAAAACACAACAATGGTAACAATAAAATTTTATTTAAAGTAAATGATCAAGTACTCTGTACAGGTCCTTTTTAGTTACTAGAACTCTTGTGAAAGTGAACTATTCTAAGCATTTGTCAGTAGGCTACCACATACTATTCCTATTTCACTTTACTTGCTTTTTTTAAGGCAATCGGTTTACATGCTTTTTTTAAGTAAGTCCAACTAATTAGATTTTACAGTGTGGAGGTTAAGGCAAATATTTGCCATATCTGAGTATTTTCAATGTTATCAATCACTGCATGATGTGTATTGGTCTGATTTTATGGTCTGTAAAATACTAATCTAACCTTGAAATGTTCTTTTTAATATAAATCACGAAACAGTTTTGCAAGTAATCAGTTTAATAAATATGACTACAAAAATGTTTTTTTTTTTTTTAATGTGAATATAATATGTGAATATGCATACAAATTTGACAGATGAAAACTCCGAAACTACTCACTGTCTGAGTTTGGCCCTGTCTCAAATGGCACACTTCATATGCACTTTCGGTCTTGTGGACTTACAATGGCCGCTTGTCCGTTAAGTCCATGAGACCGTTGGGTGTCCAATTAGTCATTTTAAGTCTCAGAAGGGTGCTCGCGGGCTCCCCTTTTGTGGTCGATATGCGCAGCAGACTACTTCCCAACAGTCAAAGCGGCGTTACGTCACGAAAGTGCAGACTCGTGGGAACACCGCGAGTGTTTAGGGTGCCATTTGGGACAGGGCCTCTAACATGAAAAGGAGCCTATGCACCCTGGTTTTGCCTGCAATTGAAACCACCTGCAAGATTTTAGTTCCATCTAGTGGCATATGGTGGAGCTGCTACTTGTCTGCAGGTGAACAAGAGGACATACACATTTATGTTAGATATGATAGAAAAATATCATGAGGAAGGTTTTCTGATAAACAGCATTACAATAAAAACCACTTGAGAACTCAGAAAGAAAACATCTGCACTAACTTTAGCTTAAGTGCTCGGTCAAGTGGTGATTGGTTTAATAATGCCACGCCACAACCGTTACCATAGAAATAATAACATGGAATTATATAATTATTGTAACAGTTCTATGAAATGTTAAAATCCCTTTGAACTTATGGTTCCAGAATTCCAGCTTGCTGACTTACAAAAAAACAACTTCGGTCAAATTGGTTTCTCTGCTTTATTGACATCTTGACCAAACTTTAATTCATGGATTTGGTCAACATGTGACTTTTTTTTTTGTTTCACAGTTCATCCTTCCATTCACTCTCATAATATATGGTACAGTATAATATGAAACAAATCAATGAAGGCATGAGATACCTACATCACAAAATGAAATCTCAGCAGATGGCAGTAGAGCTCAGATTCTGTCATACATTTTTCCACAAAATGCAAGACCTTGAAAAACAGTGACGTGAACTTGGTGATAAGTAAAACTCCAGGCAGTCACTCTCAATAGACTTAAATCAAATTTAGATGATTGTGCCTTTTTAGTGTCTTACTACCTTGTTGGGGGAAAAAAAGTTTAAACCAGCCGCAAATAGTTTGTTTGGTTTTTATTCTGGTCTCCCAGCCTGTTCAACTGACTATTTCCCAAAATCCCCTTAAAACCAGCAAACCAGACCAGCCTGATCAGATTGGGAGACTAGCTAAAACCAACCTTAAACACTACATGAATGCACAGTTACATTGAAATGTAAAGACATATAAGGCACAGCACAGCAAAATATCCAGTGTAGTTTAGAGTTGTTTTTATGGTGTTAATTTATCAGAGTTAAAAAGTGTTGATTCTGGTGTTGATTTGAATGGCATCAACACTTGCAGAGTAAATCAGTGGTCGGAGTCAGCGTAATTACAGCGAGTTGACATAATTGACACTGGTGATGAGTTGATCCAATTTCCGGTTCTAAGCCCATCATTTTCTTTTTGATTAATGGCGGACGACCACGAGGAGATGGAGGTGTTCAAACAGGTATAATATTTTATAACCACTTAATTTTTTACAAATGTTCATGTTTAGTTTACATTTCTCACCATTCAGAATAATATTAGTAGCCTACATTTCTCAACATTGCCTGAGTGCTGCTAACATTATTTCCTTTCAGATAACATGACAGACCACCGATAGGTTCTCGAGGCCGTTTTGTTAGTTCGCTGGCAAATTGAGGTAAGAGTTGCATAGTTTATGTTAGTTAGCAGTTTTAAGCTTAAGTTTTCTTATATTTTAGAATCTGGGATAGATAACAGGGTAATTTCTGAGATTTGTTTTACTTAACTGTTTAAAGAGTTAAATTAACGCATATAACATCCACATTCCCCTTCTTCGGGCTCACGTTATTTGTGCTGCCAAAATAAGGCATTGTAATGCATTTTTATCTCCAATAATATAACTGTGCATTGTTCCACAAATAATCTCTGACTGTTTAAGTGAGCAGCAGTAACCCAGCTAACACAGTTAAGCCCCGTTCACACTACAAGCGACTTTGTCGCTGCATGTCGCCAGTGGCTGGCGGTGAGGTCGTTAGTGGGCGTTCCCACTACTGGTTGCCTAGTAATGTTTGTGAGTGACATTCACGGATGTTACTCCATGTTGTAGACAACAAATCTGTTTTCTTGCCTCTACAAGCTAACATTTTGGAAGGAAAAGTCTAAATATAAATGGAATCAGTACATTAAATGCATAATATTAAAGATGAATGAGAAACAGCGAGTGCCCTGTGCTATCGCGGCTATTTAACTGCAGCAAATGGGCAAATACTGGTCTTTCTGAGTTCACGAAACCATTCAGGCTCGGAGTCAGCACGGCGAGTACCACTGTATGTACACGGAGACATATCATACATTATTGGACAGTTTCGGACTGCTAAAATCATCTTGCCTCGGTCTGACGCAGCACTGAAGAGTGACGGATCACGTGTGCTCCACTGACTTCACTCCTATTGGTTGTCGCTCCGGAAAGTCGCTCTTCATTTGCATAAAGTTAAACATTTCTCAACTTTGTCGCGTCGCCAGACACGCCCCATCCAGTCACCAACGGTCGCGACTGCGCGTGTCACCGGAAGTCACCCGCTCCCCATTGAAAATGAATGGTATCGCGTCGCTTGGTCGCGTGTAGTGTGAACGTAGCTTTACGTTGTGAAGACATCGGCTCAGTGTTGCCAAGTCCGCTTATTATAAGCGACTTTGGGCTTGTTTTTCTGTAAAGTCGCTTACAAATATTGCTAGTCGCGGGTTGCGTTTTTTTGGGCTTGTTTCTAAAGTGTAGTTGCTTATTTTGGGCTTGTTCCCAGCTCCATAAAAAGTTGTCAAACAGATATTGCCTATATGTTAAACGTAGTTTGTCTTGCCTGTTCCCTCTGTCCCTCCCCTTTCCCATACACACAGGAGAAAGCAGGGTTGACTCAGATGTCAACGAGTACTAACGTTAGCCAATCAGAGGCAGTCTGTTTTTTTATGGTTAGGAAAACGTCAGTGACGTTTAAATGAAAATACCGGCGAGTCGGAAGAAAGAAAAAGGAGTAAAAGTATGGATTCAACCTGTCGTGGGGGATGACTCAAAAGCATTGTGCAGAGTATGTAGCGGACCTCGAAAATAATTTAAAACAAGTAATAACAACTCAGTGAGTGTTTTAGCGCAATTTTCTCACCTCATGGGATCACAACACTAAGAGATAGTAAATCTTTTCCTGGATTTTTTTTGTGCGTTCCCGAGATTAGACCTTCCTTAACATAATGCCGAAAACCCGAAGTCTCTAGGTGGTCTGGTTGAGGAGTAGATAGAAGTGCAAGATTGGTGCGCACAGACAGAACAGAAATCATGAGTTAACAATCGCAATTTGTCCGGTGGAAAATTGCGCTAAAAATGCAGCACCGTTCTCCTCAATGAGGCTTCCGGACATTGGATTTATTACGGTCTCCAAACACAACGAGTCAAGACAGATCGAGAGCTGTGCTAAAGGTAGATGTAGCTTGTCACACATACATTAAATCAGCCAATCACCTTGGGGAATTAATTTGCTCAACTTGTGACAAAAACATCAAAATGCACCGCATTATTGCTCTGTGTATGTTCACAGAACATAATAAATGAACAGATAAATAATGTATGTTCACAGAAACATAATAAATAAACAAAAATAAATAAAAATAAACTGTAACGTTACCATGTGTAGGCTACAGTTTTGCAAAACTGCGCACAGTTAACGTTAACAAATCTGTCCACATGGATGTAAATTGACAATCTGTAGCAATTAACAGTTTAAAATCAGTCCCTACGTCACAGTTTATTTATTATTAATAAACGATTTATTATTAATTAATAATATGTCTATGCGGGGGGGGGGGTCGCTTGTTTTGGGCTTGTTTTTACTGGCCTGGTTG
Source organism: Rutilus rutilus (assembly GCF_951802725.1). NCBI lineage: Eukaryota > Metazoa > Chordata > Actinopteri > Cypriniformes > Leuciscidae > Rutilus > Rutilus rutilus. Next base: position 19,908,107 of record NC_140230.1, on the reverse strand, counting down.
CTTATTTGTCTCGCGAGATCTGGCAACACTGCATCGGCTGCGGCTGGATGCACCCGATCGGCGAGAGTAGCCCAGTGTTGCCAACTTAGCGCCTTTGTCGCTATTTTTAGCGACTTTTCAGACCCCGTTAGTGACATTTTTTCAAAAAAGCGACTAGCGACAAATCTTGCTACTTTTTTGACAAACCTCAGTAACCTCCAAATGTTGCCAGCACAGTCCTGCGAGCGCGAGGTTTGCGTTCTCTTTGCCGTCACACACCTCTCTCTGCGTCTACCCTGTTCAGTGAATGGCTGAGGCTGAGAGAGGACTGGAGCAGCAGCACGGAACAGACGTTAATGAGCAGTGTTGTTTCCACGGACTTTATCTTTTGTTTTAGATTTAAAGAATTTAGTTTGACCATTTTATTTTATTACTTGTGCTTATCACTTGTAATACTCACTATCACAGTGCTTTAGTTCACCCAGTTCCCGAACTCTCTAAATTCAGATAATTTTGCACATATAAAAAATTGTCATTCAAGCTCTACTCGTTCTATTGTCTGACAAAAAAATATAGTAAATGAGAACAGCTTTATTGGACATTCGGTTATATTATATTATATTATATTATATTATATTATATTATGTTATATTATGTTATGTTATATTAAAATACAGTATGTGAGCATGATTTTAATGAGAAAAAACATTAGGCAGGCAGAATGCAAGTACGCCGCGATGACGTCATGAATATGCTAATTAACGTATGACGTCATCTAGCGACATTTAGCGACTTTTAGGGGAGGCGTTAGCTACTTTCCTTTGAAAATAGTTGGCAACACTGGAGTAGCCGCGTGCAGGCGGGGAGGAGCTGCAAACGGAGACGTGAAGTCGGACACATTCTGGTTCCCGTGGTGACCGCTCACGTGGTGTTTGCATACTTTACCACAGCTGAAGTGAAATAAATGCAATATTTGCCAAATAATAGATGTTTCAGAGACATTTTCATTCAATACTTTATGTACTGCTTCATACAGTGTTTGAACAAGAATAAAGTTCAACATAAGTGGAGTCTACGTTTTTTAATCAGTTTTAATTTGATAAACATGACACAATATAACATCGCAACGACATGAAAAGAGTGTTTACTTTTATAAAAAAAAACTGATTTGAGAGCTTTAGGGGCCGATCACACCTAACGCGTTTTTCAGGTTCGAAAACGCGAGGTGCACAGCTTTTACCATCACACAGAACGAGCAGTGCACTGCGTTTTTTATGTTGCTAGGCAACCACTGAAACAACTATCCTGTCAGTCAAGTAAACGTCAAATCAGCCTTTTATTAAATATATTTACTTTCTGTTAACATTGTGGTAGTTACGGTCGTGAAGTCGTTAAAGGGTAACTAAACCCCTGGTCAGAGCCTGACTCCACCCACTGTCAATATTTGAAAAATGCTAGAAAAGTGGGCAGACCCCAGCGGAGATAGAGGGGACGAACCGTGAGCGGGGGGGGCGTGCACCTGAGACCTGCTGTCAGACTCTAAAATGGAGTTTGCTCACAGAGTCGAAAGACGACGTAAAGTGCATCTGATGAGTTTTATCAGAGCCCGTCATTCTCTGGTTTTATCGAGTTGATGTCAATAGCGCGCGCTCTCTATAGGCATATTCATATTTTGCCGCTATGTGAAAAAATCCAGCAAAATGCGCCGACGCGTTTGTCGACCCCAGAGGATTAACTTTAGCCTAACCATAAATTGTGATTAAAATATATATGATCACTCACATCAAGACGCCGCTGCGGTGGTGGAGTCCATGCAGGATCAGCAGCATTTTGCACTGTCGCTTTTCAGCGCGAGCTGTGTGGAGGAGAAGCCCATTTCCACCTCTATTGCGTTGGAGAAGCAATCCCGCGAAAATGCAGGTTTCACACTCACGGTCTTCCAGGCCAAGTGCATGCAAACACTGGCGCCTATTTTCCAAGTCTGCTGGAAAGCTATGCAGTCCAGCAGTGCTGTTGCAACCAGCAACACTACACCTACGTACCCTCCTGACCACTGTACACAGATAAATCTACGCTAGCTCATACCAAGGGCGTGGTGAGCTCGTACCAGGGGCGTGGTAGAGCTGGAACCTGCTTACGTCACCTGCCACCTTTTACGTCACTTGCCACCGCAACATCCAATAGGAAAATTCAACTGCAGTAGCCACCGTTCAACCTTAAGAGGGCAGCACTCAGACGTTTTTACACCATATATTGTAAAATTAAAACACTTTATACCCAAATGTCAAAAAAGTTACTCGAATCAATGAACAGCACTAATAAAGCCTCATTCTTACAGATCATTAAATAAAAAAAGTGGGTTTAGGGTTTAGTTACCCTTTAAGCTCCTGGTAACCTGCGAGAGCACCACAAGTTTATCCTCCATCATCGCACTCTCCTGGCGTTCAAGCAACTGTAGCTTTTATCACTAAAACTGAAGGCCCGCCTCTCACTTCATTCAATTGGACAGTGAAAAAAAACGCGATGACGTCGGGCGCTTTTCTCGCTCGGAGTTGCTTTTTTTTCAACTTCAAAAACGCGAGGCGCAGCGGGCGGTAAAACGCGAGGCGCAGCAGGCGCATAAACAGCGCGCAGAACGCTCGCTGCCATAGGAAACCAATTGAAAACAGGCGCCTCTCACTGCAAAAAACGCGTTAGGTGTGATCGGCCCCTTAGAGGAACTAAAGGTGTTCGAATAAACACAAAACACACGTGATCGTTGTCATGCGGTGAATCCGGCCAATCGTGGAACAGCTGTGTCGTCATCAGCCCTCGTGCAGCCCAGTGCAGCCGCTCTTGAGAAGCTGCACTGGCTGAGTTCTCAGGCTACTCTCGAATCGCTCTCGCGGTACTTTGATGGTATACGTCACAGTCACTTGGTGTCGGCGCTGTATCAAGTCGGACAAAATTTCTAACTGGCATGCACTGCTTTAAGTCAGCCGCCGATCGGTCTGCGCAGAGCTGCATGAAGTCGAACAAGCCTATTACCGGACCGGACCATATTCGTCGTAGTGAAGTACCACATAACGTTCCAGTGACGTAACTTTGTGATTCCCATAATCGTCCTGGCGACGTTATAGTGGTACGTCGCAAGAACGTGATGAGTACGTCTTAATGACCAAACTGGCATGTTGCGAGGACGTAACATCAAAGGACCATGTTAGTCTGTAAAAGCCCTGAAAAGGGGAATAGTTGAATGAAAGATGCACAGACACAAACTATCCTCAAATCATGTGTGTAATGACTGAATATAGAAAAACACATGCAACGTCAGTACAGTTTACATACAAAAATAATATTCCATACGTTATACATACAATTCTAAACATTATCTTTGTTCAGCAATTATACCTGCAGGAGTATTTCCCACTTTTAACGAGTCAATACGGCCATACACAAGAGATACAAAACACAATTATGCTGATAACATACATGCATAACACTTTACACCTAATAATACTCAGTATATTTTAGAACCGTATAACTTACAGACCAAAACTACGACAAGTGCAACGTCACTGCATAGCTAAGGGCCGTTCTTTCATCCACGCATGGCTAAAGGCTCATTTTGCTAGCTTACTCGTCGTCATGTTATTGACGTCTTAACTTCACAATGTTCGACTAACTGTGCTAAAACACTCTCCTCGACACATGTACCCATTCACATAATACCCTGGTAAACAATAGCACGTATTATAAAAGGTTCATACCTGAAAAGGGTGCACAGATGCACAGACACAAACTTTCATCAAATCATGTGTTTAATGACTGAAGGGAGAAAGCGAGGTGCACCGTAACATAGCTCACACGTTCCCCCTGCTGGAGCCCTCTAGTAACTACAACACTCTTGTTCACACTTACTGCTGTTGTTGTTAGGATGACATTTTGCACATGAAAAATAAGAAATAAAAAAGTACTGTACTGTAACTGCTGCAACTAACAGTAACAACTTTAACCATAATATATGATATACCATTTAACTATGAGAGTGGCAAAATTACCTTACTATGAACCCATTAACCTATATTCTACTACTTACTCAAACGCTTGATATGACTTACTGATAAAACACATTATTTCCATCTGTCACACGACGTGCCACATAACGTTCCAGCAGTGTAACTTTGTGATTCCTGTAGGCCTATTTGTTGAGGCGACGTTATAGAGGTATGTCGCGGGAATGTGGCAGGTACTTCCTAACGACCAAAATACCACTTTCGCATTTATTTTTAATATACTTCTCACCTTAAGTCCTGTTAAGATGTGCTTGATCCATAACCTTGAAATCCACATAGAACTGATAAACTCAAACATTTCATTCTCTGCTGTAAAACCTTATAAATTCTAATAGGGAATTGTGTATTGTTTTTTGTTAATACATTTAGGGATCAATACATATATGTAATGGAAACCAATACCTCTATTAAGGGAAATTGGCAGAACAGTCATTGGGAAATCTGTTACCAGAAAACCCCCACACAGTTTCAGTTACTGATGTTTCTTGAGTCCTTAGAACTCACATACTGTACCAATGTGTGTCTCCCTGCTGTCATGTATGCATTTCTTTCTATTTTCAAATGTGTAATTGTGTTAAACACATTGTGCTCATAGGACACACATTATAGTTGGTTGTGCTACAACATGTACAGTACACATTGAGTTTATTCTTTAAAACACACCACTGCTTTACTGTAAGTGTTGTATGCAATATTTCGGTTAAAGGTTGTTAATGCTATGCATTCTAGATCATGTTTCTTGTGTCAATTGGAATAAATGTAAAGGCCAATTCACACCGCACAGACAAAACGGATCAGTGTGTTACCCTGTCGACCTCTGTTAGCGTTGGTTGAGGTTTGTTTTCACCCGACTAAACATTTTCAATCAGCGTTTGTCTGTGTCTGTTGGGGCAGTGTGAACTTGACAGTTATTTTTCAGAAAAGTCTAAATCCAACTGCCAACTTGTTTGCTGCCGTTTGTCTGTGGTGTGTGAAATGGCCTTAACATTGGAATTGCCCATCAATTTCAAGTTACATGAGTGACTATGTTGAATTTGTATGTCTCGTATGTGGAACAATATTTCCCATATAGCTGCAGTAAAACCATGTACAGGAGCATATAATTGCCAGGTGGCTAAACAATGTGATTCACAATTACATTATCGTTTTTGAATTGCATTCTAATTGTTTATTTAATTGTGTAATTGGCATGATACATTTTTACCTGACAAATAAAATGTCATATTTGATTTATTCTGTATGCTTCTGAAATCATTATGATTAAGTGGATTAGATTAAGTGGAGTCTGTTTTCGCAAATCTGCATCGAGGTTAGGTCAAACTGAAGGCCCACATGAATGGAGCATGGCATTATTGGCAAGGATTACATGGCCTATCCCTTTGTAGCTCATCCCAGCATCTCAGGTCATAAGCAGGGAAACACCCTGGATTGATGGCCAGTCCATCACAGGGCTAACACACACATTCACTCTTTCGCCCATGCCTATGGACTTTATTGTCTCCCATTCATGTATGCTAGATGTCTTGTGGGGAGAACAAATTATTGTGCTTGAAACAACTGAATGTGCATTTTAAGCTCTTTACACAGATTGCATCTATATTCACTTGTCTGCGATAAGGCAATCAACATGTTAATCTTAACTCTAAATCCAATGTTTACATGTGTATATCTATTTAATGTTACACACACTCTCTCTCTTTAAAGGTTTGATGTAAAATTTTGAAATAGCTGTGCCAAATGATTGAAATGTTTTGATGACATCTAGTGGTATCATATGGTAGTGCTGCCACTTACCTACAGATAAAACAACTTTTCACATGTAACAGATAATCAAGAAAATAATCAAGTTTTCTTATGGATCTCTATACAATAGAGTTTAGAAGCTTGTGTCAAAAAAGTTATATGTTCAAATAATAATAATACATTTGGTTTATAATGTGCTTTTCTAAAATCCAAAACGCTACAAACAATAGCAAATAAAACATAAAATGCAGAAGTACAAAAATAATACAATACAAAGAAACTATATATCATAAAATACTAATCATTACAGTACAACTAAACAACACAATAGAATACCAATCATGTCAAAATATCTGCGTAAGCAATTTTAAAAAGATGAGTTTTTGTAAACTTCTTGAAACTGGCTAATGTGGGAGCAACAGTAAGTGGAAGTGCATTCCATAACCTGGGTGCAGTGACAGAAAAGGGATGACTAAGTCACAGATAAAAGAAGCCTATCTTTGTATGTTAGTGTGAGAGTTTTAAAAACAATTCCCGATTGAACAGGTAGGGAATGCAAACTGTAAAGCATGCCAGTGATATGACGTGATGGAGTATATGTAAGAACACGTGCTGCTGAATTCTGTATACTGAGCCGTGTGATTGATTTAGCAGGTAATCCAACAAATAGGGAATTACTATTTTTTTGTATTTTAAAATACTAAATTACAGAATTGAGTCCTGGACTCAGACTCAAGTCTGACTCGAGTCCCTATAGGGGACCCTATTTAGCATTGATTTTTCAACATTGATCCAATATTATTTAGCATTGAATTTTCAACCTCAACCAAAATGATGATTCTGATGGAATTTCAACATTTAATCAATGTCACCTTGCTATCTGGGTATTCTCTGGACTCGTGACTTGACCTCGACTCGCGGACTGATGACTCATAGCCTACTTGGACTCGAGGATAAAAATCGAACGTGAGCATTCTTAAAATGAATGACGTTGGATTAAGTTTCTGGATAAATAGATTATAAAAATGTTATATAGATGTACTTTAGTTTTTACGCGCGTCAAGAGTGAAATTGACTGTTAACCCTTGCTGTAAAATAAGGCCAAATTCTGACAATATCATACCATTTTCCATTAAAACAGTAATACAGTATACTGTGAATTAACAGTGCTCAAAATCGACACTCAGAGGCTGTTTTCACAATTACACCCTATAACCTCATTCACTGTTCCCTACATTAGTTCACTAATATAGTCCCCTTGACAGTGAATGAAAAGAAGTGAGTGAATTGAGACACTGATGAACACCTGATAAGCAGAATCACTGAAGGACAGAGAAACAAGAACAGAAAAAAGAGAAACACAAGAACTGCAACTGACTTCCAGCCACCGAGTGTGAAACCAGTTTACAAACCAGTTTAACATGATTTCTTTCATACAAAAGTTATTGTTGAGAATTAACAGATATTTAGTTGTGGATGTTTTATTGAAAATAATAAAGTTATTATCACCATGATGGAGATCAGTATTTGTTTTAGTTGGGCTCTTGAACCATTGACTTTATTATATCAATTTTTCTCTGACTGCTTTAACTATGAGTTTATAAAACACATTTGTTATGCCAAGAAATAATCAAGAGAAAGATGATCAGGTGTTTATGACTGTTGTGTTGATTATATAATCATCCTGGACATGTCTGATTCTCTGATCTTAACCAGTGTAAAAGCTGTGGACTAATTTCTATTTCATATTAATCATATTTGTTAATCTATAACGTGAAATACAATGTTTCTGTAATTAGTTATTCTGAAGTATATTGAAATAATATTTTAATAGTGCTTTAAAATATCTCCTGCTTGTCTTAGACACAAACAGACATCAACAATCAGCATATGAATCTCAACAATGGTGACACTAGTAAAAACTTTCATGTCGCAATGCATGCTGGGTTCCAGGATAGTATAAAACTCCCAGCATGCACTCCTGCATGAATGAATAAATAAAAATAAATTATTGCCACCACTGATGAGAGACATATGCAGATTTTTTATATCTCTGTGTTTCTAGAAGACATTGTAGCTCTGTTTCTTTTTTAGGCTGTGCATTATATGTGTTCAAAAAAATATCATCGTAACTTCTTACTGTAGTTTCACAGTGGTGGTAATATAACACTTAAGATAGAGGATTAAAAACTGAGACATTTAGTGAATGAACAGGCTATATGATGATTTTTATTTTTTTTTCATCGATATAACCGCAATCATTCACAAACCGTGTGTGTACACAAATGTGACTTACAAAAACACAGTTCAAGCAGCCAGTGAAAAACTAATGTTAAAAAGTCAAGGGTCAGCATCCCAACTAAAGCAAACACTGATCTCCATCATGGTATAACTTCAAACCAAACATTTTCAATTAAACATATCAATAACAATTTCTGTAGATGTATGACAGAAATAAAGTCATACTGTTAATAATAAGTGTAATAATGTGTAATGTATGGAAGTCAGTTGTAGTTATTCTGTTTCTCTATTTTCTGTTTGTGTGATCCTCTTTCCTTCAGTGATCCTGCTTGTTAACAGCAGGTGTTCATCACTAATGCTCAACAATCACTTATTTCACTTATTCACTTATTATTCAACATAGGCTATTTACTTAATTATCTCACTGCAACACTGCGTCAATGTTACTTTTTACTCTTTGTAGTGTGGATTTTCCTGTGGGGTTGAAAGGGTTAACAGTGAAAGATAAAAAGTCACACCCACGAAATGTATTTTAACAGTAATAAACTGTAAGTTATAAAACAGGTTTATACTGGCAACACTGTTGCCAGTAGTTTACTGTAAATGTATTTTTTGGGTCACCATTGTGCTGAAGAGTAGAGCCTGTGCTTCAGTCCAGGAGAAGATCTACAGACATTGATGATACTCTGCATGTTGCTTTATTTAACAGGCTAGTATTCAGCAATACTGTGTAGTTGCTGGTCCAGTGGAAATCTTTTTATGTTCAATAGTTTTTTAGTGGTTTCAAATGAAAGAAGTTCACAGTAATACTTTGCTCACATTATTTATGCATTATACATTTTAGTTAATACATTTAAATGACAGTTGGTCAATTTAAGGCAGTCGGTTTCTGCAAGTGAAATTAGTTAACTTGAGTTTTAATTTAGTGGATTTTTACAGTAACATACTGTAGATTACAGCAGGGACGTCGTTTGGCCTATTTTAGGGGGGCTGAAGCTACCCCAAAATGTTCCTAAGCCCTCCTAAATGATAATAAGAACAACAATAACAATTCGATTTATCAATAACCATATCCTCATTCATATTTAGACGCAACAAATGATATATATAAAGCTACAAAAAATAGCCGAAAAGTCGGAAGTTGGACTGAAGTACAAAGAGTCGTTGTGCTATCAAGATGATGCACCGCACCGTCTCGTTGAATTGGTGTGAACTGTGGCAGCTTTCAGAGCGTTGCAGACCGGAGCGCTGCAAGAAACTGGAGGATTCATCTCGTCTCGTCGTTACTCTAGTCTGAAGTTGAACTCGCCCCCCTTTTACTCTTTTACTGTAAAAAAAAATCTGGTAAGGTCTAACAGTGTATGTAAACATCTTTTTAAACAAGAAAATTATGTTGATTTAAGAGAATCAGGGCCAATTTCTTTGGCAGTTTATGTTATATTAGTCAGATGTTAGATAATTATATACTTTTTAAATATTTTATTTTTAAATATCAAATTGGTGTAAAAAAAAATCTGAACATTTTAGTAACTAAGCAGAATTGTATTAGGTTTAGTAACAACAATTGATATTGTTTACATGGTACAATTTCTGATAAACTACTTTTTTTATTGCTTGACACGAATTTTATGATTTCAATTCAGTTCAGTGCTTGTGATTTGATTCAATATTGACTCATTTGGATAAATATTAGGTAGGCTACAAAAGATAGGCATTCATTTTTCTCAAGACAAAAAACAAAACAAAAACTCATCTAATCAGCCCAGACATATAATGCTAGCTAGAAATCATCCGTTCACGTGACGCTAACAGTTATAGCGATCTGTCACGTCACATTTACAAGCGCCAAAACGGTATTTATTGCTTGAATTTCGAAATAAAATTGACAGATTCTGAGAGATGAGATTATTTTTTATAACATAAGTATCCTCCCAGCTAACAGGGAACGTTCTCAGAACATTGGCTAACGTTCTCTGAAAGTTCTCTAAAAGTTATCAAAAACGTTCTTGCTGTAACGTTATTATAACGTTGTGCCAACGTTAAATGTCATTGATAAACGTTCTAAAAACATTAGCATTAAAACGTTATTCTTACGTTGTTAGTGGAACGTTTTAAAAACGTTATTATGTAAAAAAAAAAATGTAAGTAAAAGTTATCTCAAAGTTACCAAAGTAACGTTGTGCCAACATGTCATTGATAAACGTTTTAAAAATGTTATTATGTTAAAAAAATATATATATTAGTCATTACAAATTAGTTATACAACTTTTTATTCTGCAAATCAACTTCAGAAACATAATTTGTAAATCCAGTGACACAACTAATGACACAATGCACTGACATTTAACTATTTCATTAAAATATTTTTTATGGTCAGAAAAAAAAAACAGAATATAAAAGAATTATGTACAGGAAAATAGCAGTATTCATTTCAGTTGAGTGCATTTTGCTTGTTGTATGAATTAGAAACTTTTATCACAATGCTGATTAACTTAGATAAAAGTTCTCTCAAAGTTACCAAAGTAACGTTGTGCCAACATGTCATTGATAAACGTTATTCTTACTTGTTAGTGGAACGTATTAAAAACGTTACTAAATTAAAACAAATATTAGTAATTACAAATTAGTCATACAGCTTTTATCTTCTGCAAATTCAGAAACATAATTTGTATATACAGTGACACAATGCACTGATTTTTTGGGGGGTTAAAATATTTATTAAAATATTTTTATTAGTTTAGACAAAAATCCCAGATATAAAATAATTATTTATTCAACAGGAAATAATTCAAAAACTACAGTCAATTATAAATTTGGTTGTACTCCCGCAGTCCACAGAGCAGTTAACAACACTACACAAATATGTAGTTACTGAAGAATAAACGCGAAATTACATTGATGTCTTTATTTAGATTCACCTTTTCCAGTGTCCTTGTTCGCTTTTTCAATATAGCTAAACTGATTTGAATTTGAACGCGTTCTTGAGATTCAAAAGTTTATCGGCTAACGTTAGCTCAATTAACGTTAGCTTAGCTAACTTATGGCCCGGGTATTTCCACCTCCAGTTATCTGTTTCATGTGTCAAGTTCGTCATATTGAAATCTGTAACTTATTTGTAATTTTATCGTGTAAGTTGTCCACAGTGTTTGCAGTTTTACAGGTTATAACAAGCTCCTATGTGACATTTAAAAAAGGAAGGATATCCCCAGGCTCCTCTTAAATTTGATATTTGGATCGAGCACTTGACAACAGTAATGGACCCTTTTCACAGACTGTAATTACGCGTTTTAACAACCATCAGTATCGTAAATTGTGCTAGTTTATAATATACAGTGTATGGAAGGCCATATTTTCAATTCCTCCAGGCAGCTATTTTTGGGAAAGTGCTATCTATTTGAATTGGATAATTTTGAAATCTCAAAAACTGCGTTAAATAACATATTTCACTGAGAACAACACTGTTTGCCTCTCTTGCTCAAATTGCGTTAAAATTTGTATTTTTGGCTTGGTGCAGTTGTAGGCCGAGTTTCTATGGTAACCGGCGCCTCTGGCTTTGCAGTGATGCAGAGCCATTGAAAGAGACTTGCAACAACTTTGATCTCGTGGTCACGTGGTTCATGTAGCTCTCAAAAGAGAGCCTAAGGTCATGGGACCTTAATTTGGAAAAATATTGTATGGTAGCCAATGGCGAGAGACAACCACTGATCTATATAGATCAGTGGAGACAACAAATATTTTGATCTCGTTTGAATTGTGCCCTGAATTACACATATGATGTTTGTCAATTTAAAAGATAAATTTTAAAGTCAAGAAAGTCGCAGTTTGATGTAAAACTGTTGAGGTATAAGACTGTGAAAATACGTAATTACAAAGACTACAAACCCAAAAGGCGCACATGTGACGTCATACCTTTTCGCTCAATGAATGAAGCTAACTTTACTGAAGCTAATGTCTGTCATTTTTTTCTATAGTCTTACGTTATAATCGTAACGTTACGCCGTCATGCCTGAGTGTTTTGTACCAGACTGCACACATACGAGCAACGGATGGTGACGTACATATAGTGCGAGACGAGAGATGTAGTTCATTGAGCGATTTTCACAATTATCTTTTAAATTGACAAACATCATATGTGTAATTCAGGGCACAGTTCAGACAGAATAAAAAGATAAGTTGTCTCTTGCCATTGACTTCCATACATATTTTTTCCGAAATAAGGTCCCATGAGCCGGAAGCGGAGGGGGACTTAGGCTCTCTATAGTGCGAAACAACTGCGCTCAATGTTTTTAAATGGTTTAAGCAGGATAGACAGCAGTTTCATTATATTCGCAGCAATTTCTGCTAAATATTAACGCATAATATGCATTGATTACTAAGAGGACCACATTAACTGGGGCATTTTATTCTGGGGAGTGATGGAGAGACAACATTAATGTTTTTCTTGAGTTTAACCCTCGTGTTTTCCTATATGATAATTGGGTCACACACTCAAGTGACCAAACACCTTAAGTGTACCTTTTCATCAGTTCAATAAATGTACTATATTTTAGTTCAATAATTATTTAATATTTTAAGCTTTTTTTTGTTACTTAATAATATTTGTGCAATAATTATGATCCATTAATGACCATTTAAAATATTTTTTATTTAAGCAAAGTTATCATTAGATTGCAGTTTTGGGGTGTGGCACAGCTCATTAATGCAATTTAAACTTTAAGAGTGCATTAAAATAGAAACAATACAAAGTCCTTGAGCATGAAAAGCAATATAAATTCAAGACAAGAGCAGAGAGCTTGTCTCGTATCTTCATGTTTTCTCCCAATATTCCAAAGCAGATTAAACTTTTTGTAAATTGTCAGAAAATCTAATTAGATATTCTGCATGAGCAAGTACAGCATCCCAGTGCTTTTATACTAATCTCACCACACTTTAATACAACACTGTTTTATTTTCTCCCTGCAGTGTCTCCAGAGATCCTCTCAGGGTCCAGTCCAGTCCAGTCCAGTCCAGTGTGCCGGAAGTTGAAGCTGATATGATTGTGGATAATGTCATTAAGTTGGCTTGAGAAAGCCAACTTACTGATATTGTACTTAAACTTATTATTATTAAGTTGGCTTGAGAGAGCCAACATATTGAAATCCTATTTAAACTTATTATTAAGTTGGCTTGAGAAAGCCAACATATTGAAATCCTATTTAAACTTATTAAGTTGGCTTGAGAGAGCCAACATATTGAAATCCTTTTTAAACTTATTATTAAGCTGGCTTGAGAAAGCCAACATATTGAAATCCTATTTAAACTTATTAAGTTGGCTTGAGAGAGCCAACATATTGAAATCCTATTTAAACTTATTATTATTATTATTATTATTATTCCGAGACTAAAATTTCTATATCAAACTCGTCCTAGAGCTTTAACTCTACATACTCCAAACTCGGCTCAGACACTCAAACTGATCTGACCAAGTGTGCTATATCTTTTCAGACTGATCGGACTTACGGTTTTCCTACAAATGACGATCAAAACTCGGAAAAACTCCCATTGACTTAACATTGGGCATTCTAAAAAAATTCAAACTCACCAACCGACAAAAATTTAAATCTAAATCCCTTGAAAACTAATTCAAACTGCCATTCTATATATATTAGCCAATGAAACTCATTTAAACTAATAAACTCTAATCTCATACACTTATAAACTAATTAACTTAAATTTAATAACTAATTAACTAATAAACTCATGAATTCATAGACTTATGAACTCTTAAACTCATAAATTAATAAATTCTGAACTCTAAACTCATTTAAACTTATAAACTCTAAACTCAAAAACTTGTACACTTATAAACTCTAAACTCATAAACTCTGTGTGTGTGTGTGTGTGTGTGTGTGTGTGTGTGTGTGTGTCTGAGTGAGTGTGTGAGCGAGGTAGTCTGTGTGAGTGTGTGTGTGTGTGTGTGTGTGTGTGTGTGTGTGTGTGTGTGTTTGTTTGTATCTATCTAACTTATTTATATATCTATCATAAACTTCAAACTACTTTAAACTACTTTAAACTTCAAACCAATTTAAACTTCTTAAGTTTAAAGCTCCCAGCTCCCAAGCAACTCCATAGCAACCAAACTTGAGTACCCTAGCAACCGTTTTGCAAGACCTATATCTCTGTATCAGAACATCGTATAGAGATGAGGTTTGGCTCTTTTGACTCATGCTAGCAAACAGCACTTCCAACATGCTACATATGCTAGCAGTGAATAGCTACATGCTAATAGCGATTAGTTAAGCGTTAAATCATGCCAAGATCATGCTAAGAACTCTATAAAAACTCCATAGTAACCATCTGTGATAACTACCAACCACCTAGTAACACCATATCAACCGCCCTGAATACCATAGCAACCCCCCAGAACACCCTAGCAACCGCCTAGCAACCACCCAAAAGACCCTAGCAACCACCCAGAACACCGTAGCAACCACCCAAAAGACCCTAGCAACCACCCAAAAGACCCTAGCAACCGCCTAGCAACCACCCAAAAGACCCTAGCAACCACCCAAAAGACCATAGCAACCACCCAGAATACCCTAGCAACCACCCAAAACAGCCTAGCAACCACCCAGAACACCCTGGCCACCACCTAGCAACCACCCAGAATACCTTAGCAACGCCTAGCAACACCATAGCAACCACCCATAACACCCTAGCAACTGCCTAGCAACCACCCAGAACACCCTAGCAACCACCCAAAATACCCTAGCAACCGCCTAGCAACCACCCAAAACCGCCTAGCAACCACCCAAAACACCCTAGCAACCGCCTAGCAACCACCCAAAATACCCTAGCAACCACCCAAAAGACCCTAGCAACCACCCAAAATATCCTAGCAACCACCCAGAACACCCTAGCAACCGCCTAGCAACCACACAAAAGACCCTGGCAACCGCCTAGCAACCACCCAAAACAGCCTAGCAACCACCCAAAACACCCTAGCAACCACCCAAAATACCCTAGCAACCGCCTAGCAACCACCCAAAAGACCCTAGCAACCACCCAGAATACCCTAGCAACCACCCAAAACAGCCTAGCAACCACCCAGAACACCCTGGCCACCACCTAGCAACCACCCAGAATACCTTAGCAACGCCTAGCAACACCATAGCAACCACCCATAACACCCTAGCAACTGCCTAGCAACCACCCAGAACACCCTAGCAACCACCCAAAATACCCTAGCAACCGCCTAGCAACCACCCAAAACCGCCTAGCAACCACCCAAAACACCCTAGCAACCGCCTAGCAACCACCCAAAATACCCTAGCAACCACCCAAAAGACCCTAGCAACCACCCAAAATATCCTAGCAACCACCCAGAACACCCTAGCAACCGCCTAGCAACCACCCAAAAGACCCTAGCAACCACCCAGAACACCGTAGCAACCACCCAAAAGACCCTAGCAACCACCCAAAAGACCCTAGCAACCGCCTAGCAACCACCCAAAAGACCCTAGCAACCACCCAAAAGACCCTAGAAACCACCCAGAATACCCTAGCAACCACCCAAAACAGCCTAGCAACCACTCAGAACACCCTGGCCACCACCTAGCAACCACCCAGAATACCTTAGCAACGCCTAGCAACACCATAGCAACCACCCATAACACCCTAGCAACTGCCTAGCAACCACCCAGAACACCCTAGCAACCACCCAAAATACCCTAGCAACCGCCTAGCAACCACCCAAAACCGCCTAGCAACCACCCAAAACACCCTAGCAACCGCCTAGCAACCACCCAAAATACCCTAGCAACCACCCAAAAGACCCTAGCAACCACCCAAAATATCCTAGCAACCACCCAGAACACCCTAGCAACCGCCTAGCAACCACACAAAAGACCCTGGCAACCGCCTAGCAACCACCCAAAACAGCCTAGCAACCACCCAAAACAGCCTAGCAACCACCCAAAATACCCTAGCAACCGCCTAGCAACCACCCAGAATACCTTAGCAACCGCCTAGCAACACCATAGCGACCACCCATAACATCCTAACAACCGCCTAGCAAAAAACTTTCCGGTCCAAACTTTCTCAAGCCAACTTAAAGTTTGTCTCGACGAACTTTCGCATCTAGTTATTATTATTCTTCTGACCCTAAAAAAATCTATATCAAACTCCTCCTAGAGCTTTAACTCTACATACTCCAAACTCGGCTCGGACACTCAGACTGATCTGACTCGGTATGCTATATCTTTTCAGACTGATCGGACTTACGGTTTTCCTAAAAATGACGATCAAAACTCGAAAAAACTCATTCAAAAACTCCCATTGACTTACATTGGGGAGTTCTAAAAAATTCAAACCGACAAAAATTTAAATCTAAACACCTTGAAGACTAAACCAAACTGCCGTTCTATATACTATATGAGCCATTGAGACTAATTTAAACTAATAAACTCTAAACTATAAACACTTATAAACTAATTAACTTATAAACTCATGAATTCATAAACTTATGAACTCTTAAACTCATAAATTAATAAACTCTGAACTCTTAATCTCATTTAAACTTATAAACTCTAAACTGATTTAAACTTATTAACTCAAAACTCAAGAACTCATACACTTATAAACTCATCAATTTATACACTTATAAACTCTAAACTCAGACACACACACTGAGTTTATGAGTGAGTGTGTGAGCGAGTTAGTGTGTGTGTGTGTGTGTGTGTGTGTGTGTGTGTGTTTGTGTGTTTGTGTGTGTGTGTGTGTGTGTGTCTATCTAACTTATTTATCTACCTGTCAAACTTCAAACTACTGTAAACTACTGTAAACTTCAAACCACTATAAACTTCTTAAGTTTAAATCTTCCAGCTCCCAAGCAACTCCATAGCAACCAAACTCGAGTACCCTAGCAACCGTTTTGTAAGACCTATATCTCTGTATCAGAACATCGTATAGAGATGAGGTTTGGCTCTTTTGACTCATGCTAGCAAACAGCACTTCCAACATACTACACATGCTAGCAGTGAATAGCTACATGCTAATAGTGATTAGTTAAGTGTTAAATCATGCCAAGATCATGCTAAGAACTCTATAAAAACTCCATAGTAACCATCTGTGACAACTACCAGCCACCTAGTAACACCATATCAACCGCCCTGAATACCTTAGCAACCGCCTAGCAACACCATAGCAACCACCCATAACACCCTAGCAACCGCCTAGCAACCACCCAGAACAGCCTAGCAACCACCCATAACACCCTAGCAACCACCTAGCAACCACCCTAGCAACCACCCAAAAGACCCTAGCAACCGCCTAGCAACCACCCAAAAGACCCTAGCAACCACCGAAATATCCTAGCAACCGCCTAGCAACCACCCAAAAGACCCTAGCAACTACCCAAAATATCCTAGCAACCGCCTAGCAACTACCCAAAAGACCCTAGCAACCACCCAGAACACCCTAGCAACCGCCTAGCAACAACCCAGAACACCCTAGCAACCACCCAAAAGACCCTAGCAACCACCCAAAATATCCTAGCAACCACCCAAAACACCCTAGCAACGCCTAGCAACCACCCAAAAGACCCTAGCAACCACCGAGAACACCCTAGCAACCACCCAAAATACCCTAGCAACCACCCAAAAGACCCTAGCAACCACCCAAAATATCCTAGCAACCACCCAAAACACCCTAGCAACCGCCTAGCAACCACCCAAAAGACCCTAGCAACCACCCAAAACATCCTAGCAACCACCCAAAAGACCCTAGCAACCACCTAGCAACCACCCAAAAGACCCTAGCAACCACCTAAAATATCCTAGCAACCGCCTAGCAACCACCCAAAAGACCCTAGCAACCATCAGAAATATCCTAGCAACCGCCTAGCAACCACCCAGAATACCCTAGCAACCACCCAAAACAGCCTAGCAACCACCCAGAAAACCCTAGCAACCGCCTAGCAACCACCCAGAATACCCTAGCAACCACCTAGAACACCCTAGCAACCACCCAAAATACCCTAGCAACCACCCAAAAGACCTTAGCAACCACCCAGGACACCCTAGCAACCACCCAGAACACCCTAGCAACCACCCAAAATACCCTAGCAACACCATAGCAACCACCCATAACATCCTAGCAACTGCCTAGCAAAAAAACGTTCTGCTCCAAACTTTTCTCAAGCCAACTTAAAGTTTGTCTCGACGAACTTTCGCATCTAGTTAAGTTGGCTTGAGAGAGCCAACATATTGAAATCCTATTTAAACTTATTATTATTATTATTATTATTATTCTTCTTACTAAAAAATCTGACTCAAACTCCTCCTAGAGCTTTAACTCTACATACTCCAAAATCGGCTCAGACACTCAAACAGATCTGACTCGGTGTGCTCTATCTTTTCAGACTGATCGGACTTACGGTTTTCCTAAAAATGACGATCAAAACTCGGAAAAACTCCCATTGACTTAACATTGGGCATTCTAAAAAAATTCAAACTCACCAACCGACAAAAATTTAAATCTAAATCCCTTGAAAACTAATTCAAACTGCCATTCTATATATATTAGCCAATGAAACTCATTTAAACTAATAAACTCTAATCTCATACACTTATAAACTAATTAACTTAAATTTAATAACTAATTAACTAATAAACTCATGAATTCATAGACTTATGAACTCTTAAACTCATAAATTAATAAATTCTGAACTCTAAACTCATTTAAACTTATAAACTCTAAACTCAAAAACTTGTACACTTATAAACTCTAAACTCATAAACTCTGAGTGTGTGTGTGTGTGTGTGTGTGTGTGTGTGTCTGAGTGAGTGTGTGAGCGAGGTAGTCTGTGTGTGTGTGTGTGTGTGTGTGTGTGTGTGTGTGTTTGTTTGTATCTATCTAACTTATTTATATATCTATCATAAACTTCAAACTACTTTAAACTACTTTAAACTTCAAACCAATTTAAACTTCTTAAGTTTAAAGCTCCCAGCTCCCAAGCAACTCCATAGCAACCAAACTTGAGTACCCTAGCAACCGTTTTGCAAGACCTATATCTCTGTATCAGAACATCGTATAGAGATGAGGTTTGGCTCTTTTGACTCATGCTAGCAAACAGCACTTCCAACATGCTACATATGCTAGCAGTGAATAGCTACATGCTAATAGCGATTAGTTAAGTGTTAAATCATGCCAAGATCATGCTAAGAACTCTATAAAAACTCCATAGTAACCATCTGTGATAACTACCAACCACCTAGTAACACCATATCAACCGCCCTGAATACCATAGCAACCCCCCAGAACACCCTAGCAACCGCCTAGCAACCACCCAAAAGACCCTAGCAACCACCCAGAACACCGTAGCAACCACCCAAAAGACCCTAGCAACCACCCAAAAGACCCTAGCAACCGCCTAGCAACCACCCAAAAGACCCTAGCAACCACCCAAAAGACCCTAGCAACCGCCTAGCAACCACCCAAAAGACCCTAGCAACCACCCAGAATACCCTAGCAACCACCCAAAACAGCCTAGCAACCACCCAGAACACCCTGGCCACCACCTAGCAACCACCCAGAATACCTTAGCAACGCCTAGCAACACCATAGCAACCACCCATAACACCCTAGCAACTGCCTAGCAACCACCCAGAACACCCTAGCAACCACCCAAAATACCCTAGCAACCGCCTAGCAACCACCCAAAACACCCTAGCAACCGCCTAGCAACCACCCAAAATACCCTAGCAACCACCCAAAAGACCCTAGCAACCACCCAAAATATCCTAGCAACCACCCAGAACACCCTAGCAACCGCCTAGCAACCACACAAAAGACCCTGGCAACCGCCTAGCAACCACCCAAAACACCCTAGCAACCACCCAAAACACCCTAGCAACCACCCAAAATACCCTAGCAACCGCCTAGCAACCACCCAGAATACCGTAGCAACCGCCTAGCAACACCATAGCGACCACCCATAACATCCTAACAACCGCCTAGCAAAAAACGTTCCGGTCCAAACTTTCTCAAGCCAACTTAAAGTTTGTCTCGACGAACTTTCGCATCTAGTTATTATTATTCTTCTGAGCGGAAAAAAATCTGAGACTAACTCCTCCTAGAGCTTTAACGCTACATACTCCAAACTCGGCTCAGACACTCAAACTGATCTGACTCGAGTTGCTTTATCTTTTCAGACTGATCGGACTTACGGTTTTCCTAAAAATGATGATCAAAACTCGAAAAAACTCATTCAAAAACTCCATTGACTTACATTGGGGAGTTCTAAAAAATTCAAACCGACAAAAATTTAAATCTAAACACCTTGAAGACTAAACCAAACTGCCGTTCTATATACTATATGAGCCAATGAGACTCATTTAAACTAATAAACTCTAAACTATAAACACTTATAAACTAATTAACTTATAAACTCATGAATTCATAAACTTATGAACTCTTAAACTCATAAATTAATAAACTCTGAACTCTTAATCTCATTTAAACTTATAAACTCTAAACTGATTTAAACTTATAAACTCAAAACTCAAGAACTCATACACTTATAAACTCATCAATTTATACACTTATAAACTCTAAACTCAGACACACACACTGAGTTTATGAGTGAGTGTGTGAGCGAGTTAGTGTGTGTGTGTGTGTGTGTGTGTGTGTGTGTGTGTGTGTGTGTCTGTGTGTGTGTGTGTGTGTGTGTGTGTGTGTTTGTGTGTGTGTGTGTGTCTATCTAACTTATTTATCTATCTGTCAAACTTCAAACTACTGTAAACTACTGTAAACTTCAAACCACTATAAACTTCTTAAGTTTAAATCTCCAGCTCCCAAGCAACTCCATAGCAACCAAACTCGAGTACCCTAGCAACCGTTTTGTAAGACCTATATCTCTGTATCAGAACATCGTATAGAGATGAGGTTTGGCTCTTTTGACTCATGCTAGCAAACAGCACTTCCAACATACTACACATGCTAGCAGTGAATAGCTACATGCTAATAGTGATTAGTTAAGTGTTAAATCATGCCAAGATCATGCTAAGAACTCTATAAAAACTTCATAGTAACCATCTGTGACAACTACCAGCCACCTATTAACACCATATCAACCGCCCTGAATACCTTAGCAACCGCCTAGCAACACCATAACAACCACCCATAACACCCTAGCAACCGCCTATCAACCACCCAGAACAGCCTAGCAACCACCCATAACACCCTAGCAACCGCCTAGCAACCACCCAGAACACCCTAGCAACCACCTAGCAACCACCCATAAGACCCTAGCAACCGCCTAGCAACCACCCAAAACACCTTAGCAACGACCCAAAACACCCTAGCAACCACCCAGAATACCCTAGCAACCACCCAAAAACCCTAGCAACTGCCTAGCAACCACCCAAAAGACCCTAGCAACCACCCAAAACACCCTAGCAACCACCCAAAAGACCCTAGCAACCGCCTAGCAACCACCCAAAAGACCCTAGCAACCACCCAAAATATCCTAGCAACCGCCTAGCAACCACCCAAAACACCCTAGCAACCACCCAAAACACCCTAGCAACCACCCAGAATACCCTAGCAACCACCCAAAACACCCTAGCAACCACCCAGAATACCCTAACAACCACCCAAAACACCCTAGCAACCACCCAGAATACCCTAGCAACCGCCTAGCAACCACCCAAAACACCCTAGCAACCACCCAAAACACCCTAGCAACCACCCAGAATACCCTAACAACCACCCAAAACACCCTAGCAACCACCCAGAATACCCTAGCAACTGCCTAGCAACCACCCAAAACACCCTAGCAACCACCCAAAATACCCTAGCAACCGCCTAGCAACCACCCAAAACACCCTAGCAACCACCCAAAATACCCTAGCAACCGCCTAGCAACCACCCAGAAGACCCTAGCAACCACCCAAAATATCCTAGCAACCACCCAAAAGACCCTAGCAACCGCCTAGCAACCACCCAAAAGACCCTAGCAACCACCCAAAATATCCTAGCAACCGCCTAGCAACCACCCAAAACACCCTAGCAACCACCCAAAACACCCTAGCAACTACCCAAAACACCCAAAACACCCTAGCAACCACCCAAAACACCGTAGCAACCACCCAGAATACCCTAGCAACCACCCAAAAACCCTAGCAACCGCCTAGCAACCACCCAAAAGACCCTAGCAACCGCCTAGCAACCACCCAAAACACCCTAGCAACCACCCAGAATACCCTAGCAACCCCCTAGCAACCACCCAAAATACCCTAGCAACCGCCTAGCAACACCATAGCGACCACCCATAACATCCTAGCAACCGCCTAGCAAAAAAAACGTTCTGGTCCAAACTTTCTCAAGCCAACTTAAAGTTTGTCTCGACGAACTTTCGCATCTAGTTATTATTATTCTTCTTACCAAAAAATTCCACTCAATCTCCTCCTAGAGCTTTAACTCTACATACTCCAAACTCGGCTCAGACCTTCAAACTGTTCTGACTCGAGTTGCTTTATCTTTTCAGACTGATCGGACTTACGGTTTTCCTACAAATGACGATCAAAACCCGGAAAAACTCCCATTGACTTAACATTGGGCATTCTAAAAAAATTCAAATTCAAACCGACGTTTTCACACACACAGACACAAAGGGCCTGACACCCCTGCATTTCTCTCCCTCTCTCTCTCCCTCAGAGGATTTATATTATCAAGCAGCCAATAAGTAATGGCCTAAAATCTTCATAGCAACCACCCAGGACACCCTAGCAACCGCCTAGCAACCACCCAGAACACCCTAGCAACCACCCAAAATACCCTAGCAACCGCCTAGCAACAGCCTAGCAACCACCCAAAACATCCTAGTAACCACCCATAACACCCTAGCAACCACCTAGCAACCACCCAGAACACCCTAGCAACCACCCAAAATACCCTAGCAACCGCCTAGCAACCACCCAAAAGACCCTAGCAATCACCCAAAATATCTTAGCAACCACCCAAAATACCCTAGCAACCGCCTAGCAACCACCGAAAATATCATAGCAACCGCCTAGCAACCACCCAAAAGACCCTAGCAACCATCCAAAAGACCCTAGCAACCATCCAAAAGACCCTAGCAACCGCCTAGCAACCACCCAAAAGACCCTAGCAACCACCCAAAATATCCTAGCAACCGCCTAACAACCACCCAAAAGACCCTAGCAACCACCAGAAATATCCTAGCAACCGCCTAGCAACCACCCAGAATATCCTAGCAACCACCCAAAACAGCCTAGCAACCACCCAGAACACCCTAGCAACCGCCTAGCAACCACACAAAAGACCCTAGCAACCGCCTAGCAACCACCCAGAACACCCTAGCAAACACCCAAAAGACCCTAGCAACTGCCTAGCAACCACCCAAAATATCCTAGCAACCACCCAAAACACCATAGAAACCGCCTAGCAACCACCCAAAAGACCCTAGCAACCACCCAGAATACCCTAGCAACCACCCAAAACAGCCTAGCAACCATCCAGAACACCCTAGCCACCACCTAGCAACCACCCAGAATACCTTAGCAACGCCTAGCAAAACACCATAGCAACCACCCATAACAGCCTAGCAACTGCCTAGCAACCACCCAGAACACCCTAGCAACCACCCAAAATACCTTAGCAACCGCCTAGCAACACCATAGCAACCACCTATAACACCCTAGCAACTGCCTAGCAACCACCCAGAACACCCTAGCAACCACCCAAAATACCCTAGCAACCGCCTAGCAACCACCCAAAAGACCCTAGCAACCACCCAAAATATCCTAGCAACCACCCAAAACACCCTAGCAACCGCCTAGCAACCACCCAAAAGACCCTAGCAACCGCCTAGCAACCACCCAAAAGACCCTAGCAACCACCAAAAATATCCTAGCAACCACCCAGAACACCCTAGCAACCACCTAGCAACCGCCTAGCAACCACCCAGAATACCTTAGCAACCGCCTAGCAACACCATAGCGACCACCCATAACATCCTAACAACCGCCTAGCAAAAAACGTTCCGGTCCAAACTTTCTCAAGCCAACTTAAAGTTTGTCTCGACGAACTTTCGCATCTAGTTAAGTTGGCTTGAGAGAGCCAACATATTGAAATCCTATTTAAACTTATTAAGTTGGCTTGAGAGAGCCAACATATTGAAATCCTATTTAAACTTATTATTATTATTAAGTTGGCTTGAGAGAGCCAACTTACTGAAATCCTATTTAAACTTATTATTATTATTATTATTATTATTCTTCTGTTAAAAACTGTTGACTCAAACTCGTCCTAGAGCTTTAACTCTACATACTCCAAACTCGGCTCACACACTCAAACTGATCTAAAGTTAGTTGCTTTATCTTTTCAGACTGATCGGACTTACGGTTTTCCTACAAATGACGATCAAAACTCGGAAAAACTCCCATTGACTTACAATGGGGAGTTCTAAAAAATTCAAATCCAGATTCAAACTCACCAACCGACAAAAATTTAAATCTAAACACCTTGAAGACTAAACCAAACTGCCGTTATATATACTATATGAGTCATTGAGGCTCATTTAAACTAATAAACTCTAAACTCATACACTTATAAACTAATTAACTTATAAACTCATGAATTCATAGACTTATGAACTCTTAAACTCATAAATTAATAAACTCTGAACTCTTAAACTCATTTAAACCTATAAACTCTAAACTCATTAAAACTTATACACTCTAAACTCATTTAAAACTTATAAACTCTAAACTCAAAAACTCTTACACTTATAAACTCATCAATTTATACACTTATAAACTCTAAACTCATAAACTCTGAGTGTGTGTGTGTGTGTGTGTGTGTGTGTGTGAACACACACACACACACACACACACACACACACACACACACACACACACACACACACTCTAAACTCATTTAAACTTAAACTCTAAACTCATTTAAACTTGTAAACTCAAAACTCGTAAACTACTTTAAACTACAAACCACTTTAAACTTCTTAAGTTTAAAGCTTCCAGCTCCCAAGCAACTCCATAGCAACCAAACTTGAGTACCCTAGCAACCGTTTTGCAAGACCTATATCTCTGTATCAGAACATCGTATAGAGATGAGGTTTGGCTCTTTTGACTCATGCTAGCAAACAGCAATTCCAACATGCTACACATGCTAGCAGTGAATAGCTACATGCTAATAGCGATTAGTTAAGTGCTATATCATGCCAAGATCATGCTAAGAACTCTATAAAGACTCCATAGTAACCATCTGAGACAACTACCAACCACCTAGTAACACCATAGCAACCACCCAGAACACCCTAGCAACCACCTAGCAACCACCCAGAATACCCTAGCAACACCATAGCAACCACCAAAACACCCTAGCAACCACCTAGCAACATCATAGCAGCCACCCGGAACACCCTAGCAACCGCCTAGCAACACCATAGCGACCACCAAAACACCCTAGAAACAGCATAGCAACCACCCAGAACAACCTAGTAACCGCCTAGCAACATCCTAGCAACCACCAAAACACCCTAGCAACATCGTAGCAACCACCCAGAATACCCTAGCAACCGCCTAGCAACACCATAGCAACCACCAAAACACCCCAGCAACCGCCTAGCAACATCATAGCAACCACCCAGAACACCCTAGCAACCACCCAAAACACCCTAGCAACCGCCTAACAACCACCCAGAATACCCTAGCAACCGCCTAGCAACAGCATAGCAACCACCCAGAACACCCTAGCAACCGCCTAGCAACACCATAGCAACCACCCAGAACACCATAGCAACCACCCAGAACACCCTAGCAACCTCCTAGCAACCACCCAGAATACCCTAGCAACCGCCTAGTAACACCATAGCAACCACCCAGAACACCCTAGCAACCGCCTAGCAACCACCCAGAATACCCTAGCAACCACCTAGCAACACCATAGCAACCACCCAGAACACCCTAGCAACCGCCTAGCAACCACCCAAAACACCCTAGCAACCACCCAGAATACCCTAGCAACCGCCTAGTAACACCATAGCAACCACCTAGTAACACCATAGCAACCACCCAGAACACCCTAGCAACCACCTAGTAACACCATAGCAACCACCCAGAACACCCTAGCAACCACCTAGCAACCACCCAGAACACCCTAGCAACCGCCTAGCAACCACCGAGAACACCCTAGCAACCAACCAGAATACCCTAGCAACCACCTAGCAACAGCATAGCAACCACCCAGAACACCCTAGCAACCGCCTAGCAACACCCTAGCAACCACCCAGAACACCCTAGCAACCACCCAGAATACCCTAGCAACCGCCTAGCAACACCATAGCAACCACCCAGAAGACCCTAGCAACCACCTAGCAACACCATAGCAACCACCCAGAACACCCTAGCAACCCACTAGAAAACCCCCAACAACTTTTTAACTGTAAACTACTTTAAACTACTTTAAACTTCAAACCGATTTAAACTTTAAACTAAATTAAACTTCAAACTACTTTAAACTTTAAACTAAATTTAACTTTAAACTTCTTTAAACTTTAAACTAAATTAAACTTCAAACTACTTTAATCTTCAAACTACTTTAAACTTTAAACTTTCCAGTCCAAACTTTCTCAAGCCAACTTAAAGTTTGTCTCGACGAACTTTCGCATCTAGTTAAGTTGGCTTGAGAGAGCCAACATATTGAAATCCTATTTAAACTTAAGACTAAAATTTCTATATGAAACTCGTCCTAGAGCTTTAACTCTACATACTCCAAACTCGGCTCAGACACTCAAACTGTTCTGACTCGCGTTGCTTTATCTTTTCAGACTGATCGGACTTACGGTTTTCCTACAAATGACGATCAAAACTCGGAAAAACTCCCATTGACTTACAATGGGGAGTTCTAAAAAATTCAAATCCAGATTCAAACTCACCAACCGACAAAAATTTAAATCTAAACACCTTGAAGACTAAACCAAACTGCCGTTCTATATATATTAGCCAATGAAGCTCATTTAAACTAATAAACTCTAATCTCATACATTTATAAACTAATTAACTTAAATTGAATAGCTAATTAACTAATAAACTCATGAATTCATAGACTTATGAACTCTTAAACTCATAAATTAATAAACTCTGAACTCTAAACTCATTTAAACTTATAAACTCTAAACTCAAAAACTCGTACACTTATAAACTCTAAACTCATAAACTCTGAGTGTGTGTGTGTGTGTCTGAGTGAGTGTGTGAGCGAGGTAGTCTGAGTGTGTGTGTGTGTGTGTGTGTGTGTGTGTGTGTGTTTGTGTGTGTGTATCTATCTAACTTATTTATATATCTATCATAAACTTCAAACTACTTTAAACTACTTTAAACTTCAAACCACTTTAAACTTCTTTAGTTTAATGCTTCCAGCTCCCAAGCAACTCCATAGCAACCAAACTTGAGTACCCTAGCAACCGTTTTGCAAGACCTATATCTCTGTATCCAAACTTTGGCTTTTTTGACTCATGCTAGCAAACAGCACTTCCAACATGCTACATATGCTAGCAGTGAATAGCTACATGCTAATAGCGATTAGTTAAGCGTTAAATCATGCCAAGATCATGCTAAGAACTCTATAAAAACTCCATAGTAACCATCTGTGATAACTACCAACCACCTAGTAACACCATATCAACCGCCCTGAATACCATAGCAACCCCCCAGAACACCCTAGCAACCGCCTAGCAACCACCCAAAAGACCCTAGCAACCACCCAGAACACCGTAGCAACCACCCAAAAGACCCTAGCAACCACCCAAAAGACCCTAGCAACCACCCAGAATACCCTAGCAACCACCCAAAACAGCCTAGCAACCACCCAGAACACCCTGGCCACCACCTAGCAACCACCCAGAATACCTTAGCAACGCCTAGCAACACCATAGCAACCACCCATAACACCCTAGCAACTGCCTAGCAACCACCCAGAACACCCTAGCAACCACCCAAAATACCCTAGCAACCGCCTAGCAACCACCCAAAACCGCCTAGCAACCACCCAAAACACCCTAGCAACCGCCTAGCAACCACCCAAAATACCCTAGCAACCACCCAAAAGACCCTAGCAACCACCCAAAATATCCTAGCAACCACCCAGAACACCCTAGCAACCGCCTAGCAACCACACAAAAGACCCTGGCAACCGCCTAGCAACCACCCAAAACAGCCTAGCAACCACCCAGAATACCCTAGCAACCGCCTAGTAACACCATAGCAACCACCCAGAACACCCTAGCAACCGCCTAGCAACCACCCAGAATACCCTAGCAACCACCTAGCAACACCATAGCAACCACCCAGAACACCCTGGCCACCACCTAGCAACCACCCAGAATACCTTAGCAACGCCTAGCAACACCATAGCAACCACCCATAACACCCTAGCAACTGCCTAGCAACCACCCAGAACACCCTAGCAACCACCCAAAATACCCTAGCAACCGCCTAGCAACCACCCAAAACCGCCTAGCAACCACCCAAAACACCCTAGCAACCGCCTAGCAACCACCCAAAATACCCTAGCAACCACCCAAAAGACCCTAGCAACCACCCAAAATATCCTAGCAACCACCCAGAACACCCTAGCAACCGCCTAGCAACCACACAAAAGACCCTGGCAACCGCCTAGCAACCACCCAAAACAGCCTAGCAACCACCCAAAACACCCTAGCAACCACCCAAAATACCCTAGCAACCGCCTAGCAACCAACCAGAATACCTTAGCAACCGCCTAGCAACACCATAGCGACCACCCATAACATCCTAACAACCGCCTAGCAAAAAACTTTCCGGTCCAAACTTTCTCAAGCCAACTTAAAGTTTGTCTCGACGAACTTTCGCATCTAGTTAAGTTGGCTTGAGAAAGCCAACATATTGAAATCCTATTTAAACTTATTATTATTAAGTTGGCTTGAGAAAGCCAACATATTGAAATCCTATTTAAACTTATTATTATTATTATTATTATTCTTCTGTGAAAAACTGTTGACTCAAACTCGTCCTAGAGCTTTAACTCTACATACTCCAAACTCGGCTCAGACACTCAAACTGATCTGAAGTTAGTTGCTTTATCTTTTCAGACTGATCGGACTTACGGTTTTCCTACAAATGATGATCAAAACTCGGAAAAACTCCCATTGACTTACATTGGGGAGTTCTAAAAAATTCAAATACAGATTCAAACTCACCAACCGACAAAAATTCAAATCTAAACACCTTGAAGACTAAACCAAACTGCCGTTCTATATATATTAGCCAATGAAACTCATTTAAACTAATAAACTCTAATCTCATACATTTATAAACTAATTAACTTAAATTTAATAACTAATTAACTAATAAACTCATGAATTCATAGACTTATGAACTCTTAAACTCATAAATTAATAAACTCTGAACTCTAAACTCATTTAAACTTATAAACTCTAAACTCAAAAACTCGTACACTTATAAACTCTAAACTCATAAACTCTGTGTGTGTGTGTGTGTGTGTGTGTGTGTGTGTGTGTGTGTGTGTGTGTGTGTGTGTGTCTGAGTGAGTGTGTGAGTGAGGTAGTCTGAGTGTGTGTGTGTGTGTGTGTGTGTGTGTTTGTGTGTATCTATCTAACTTATTTATATATCTATCATAAACTTCAAACTACTTTAAACTACTTTAAACTTCAAACCACTTTAAACTTCTTAAGTTTAATGCTTCCAGCTCCCAAGCAACTCCATAGCAACCAAACTTGAGTACCCTAGCAACCATTTTGCAAGACCTATATCTCTGTATCAGAACATCGTATAGAGATGAGGTTTGGCTCTTTTGACTCATGCTTGCAAACAGCACTTCCAACATGCTACACATGCTAGCAGTGAATAGCTACATGCTAATAGCAATTAGTTAAGTGTTAAATCATGCCAAGATCATGCTAAGAACTCTATAAAAACTCCATAGTAACCATCTGTGACAACTACCAACCACCTAGTAACACCATATCAACTGCCCTGAATACCATAGCAACCACCCAGAACACCCTAGCAACCACCCAAAATACCTTAAAAAACCCTAGCAACACCATAGCAACCACCCAGAACACCCTAGCAACCACCCAAAATACCTTAGGACACCCTAGCAACACCATAGCAACCACTCAGAACACCCTAGCAACTGCCTAACAACCACCCAGAACACCCTAGCAACCACCCAAAATACCTTAGGACACCCTACCAACACCATAGCAACCACTCAGAACACCCTAGCAACCACCCAAAATACCTTAGAACACTCTAGCAACACCATAGCAACCACTCAGAACACCCTAGCAACCACCCAAAATACCTTAGAACACCCTAGCAACACCATAGCAACCACCCAGAACACCCTAGCAACCACCCAAAATACCTTAGAACACCATAGCAACACCATAGCAACCACTCGGAACACCCTAGCAACCACCCAAAATACCTTAGGACACCCTAGCAACACCATAGCAACCACTCAGAACACCCTAGCAACCACCCAAAATACCTTAGAAAACCTTAGTAACACCATAGCAACCACTCAGAACACCCTAGCAACCACCGAAAATACCTTAGGACACCCTAGCAACACCATAGTAACCACTCAGAATACCCTAGCAACTGCCTAACAACCACCCAGAACACCCTAGCAACCGCCCAAAATACCCTAGCAACCACCCAAAATACCCTAGCAACCGCCTAGCAACCACCCAGAATACCCTAGCAACCACCCAAAACAGCCTAGCAACCACCCAGAATACCCTAGCAACCACCTAGCAACCACCCAAAAGACCCTAGCAACCACCAAAAATATCCTAGCAACCGCCTAGCAACCACCCAAAAGACCCTAGCAACCACCAGAAATATCCTAGCAACCGCCTAGCAACCACCCAGAATACCCTAGCAACCACCTAAAATACCCTAGCAACCACCCAAAAGACCCTAGCAACCACCCAAAATATCCTAGCAACCGCCTAGCAACCACCCAGAACACCCTAGTAACCACCCAGAACACCCTAGCAACCGCCTAGCAACCACCCAGAACACCCTAGCAACCGCCTAGCAAAAAACATTCTGCTCCAAACTTTCTCAAGCCAACTTAAAGTTTGTCTCGACGAACTTTCGCATCTAGTTAAGTTGGCTTGAGAGAGCCAACTTACTGAAATCCTATTTAAACTTATTATTATTATTATTATTATTATTCTTCTGTTAAAAACTGTTGACTCAAACTCGTCCTAGAGCTTTAACTCTACATACTCCAAACTCGGCTCACACACTCAAACTGATCTGAAGTTAGTTGCTTTATCTTTTCAGACTGATCGGACTTACGGTTTTCCTACAAATGACGATCAAAACTCGGAAAAACTCCCATTGACTTAACATTGGGCATTCTAAAAAAATTCAAACTCACCAACCGACAAAAATTTAAATCTAAATCCCTTGAAAACTAATTCAAACTGCCATTCTATATATATTAGCCAATGAAACTCATTTAAACTAATAAACTCTAATCTCATACACTTATAAACTAATTAACTTAAATTTAATAACTAATTAACTAATAAACTCATGAATTCATAGACTTATGAACTCTTAAACTCATAAATTAATACATTCTGAACTCTAAACTCATTTAAACTTATAAACTCTAAACTCAAAAACTTGTACACTTATAAACTCTAAACTCATAAACTCTGAGTGTGTGTGTGTGTGTGTGTGTGTCTGAGTGAGTGTGTGAGCGAGGTAGTCTGTGTGAGTGTGTGTGTGTGTGTGTGTGTGTGTGTGTGTGTGTGTGTGTTTGTTTGTTTGTTTGTATCTATCTAACTTATTTATATATCTATCATAAACTTCAAACTACTTTAAACTACTTTAAACTTCAAACCAATTTAAACTTCTTAAGTTTAAAGCTCCCAGCTCCCAAGCAACTCCATAGCAACCAAACTTGAGTACCCTAGCAACCGTTTTGCAAGACCTATATCTCTGTATCAGAACATCGTATAGAGATGAGGTTTGGCTCTTTTGACTCATGCTAGCAAACAGCACTTCCAACATGCTACATATGCTAGCAGTGAATAGCTACATGCTAATAGCGATTAGTTAAGTGTTAAATCATGCCAAGATCATGCTAAGAACTCTATAAAAACTCCATAGTAACCATCTGTGATAACTACCAACCACCTAGTAACACCATATCAACCGCCCTGAATACCATAGCAACCCCCCAGAACACCCTAGCAACCGCCTAGCAACCACCCAAAAGACCCTAGCAACCACCCAGAACACCGTAGCAACCACCCAAAAGACCCTAGCAACCACCCAAAAGACCCTAGCAACCGCCTAGCAACCACCCAAAAGACCCTAGCAACCACCCAGAACACCGTAGCAACCACCCAAAAGACCCTAGCAACCACCCAAAAGACCCTAGCAACCGCCTAGCAACCACCCAAAAGACCCTAGCAACCACCCAGAATACCCTAGCAACCACCCAAAACAGCCTAGCAACCACCCAGAACACCCTGGCCACCA
This sequence comes from Rutilus rutilus, assembly GCF_951802725.1. Taxonomy (NCBI): domain Eukaryota; kingdom Metazoa; phylum Chordata; class Actinopteri; order Cypriniformes; family Leuciscidae; genus Rutilus; species Rutilus rutilus. The sequence goes on along the minus strand of NC_140230.1, from coordinate 19,875,496 downwards.
CCTAGCAACCACCCAGAATACCTTAGCAACGCCTAGCAACACCATAGCAACCACCCATAACACCCTAGCAACTGCCTAGCAACCACCCAGAACACCCTAGCAACCACCCAAAATACCCTAGCAACCGCCTAGCAACCACCCAAAACCGCCTAGCAACCACCCAAAACACCCTAGCAACCGCCTAGCAACCACCCAAAATACCCTAGCAACCACCCAAAAGACCCTAGCAACCACCCAAAATATCCTAGCAACCACCCAGAACACCCTAGCAACCACCTAGCAACCACACAAAAGACCCTGGCAACCGCCTAGCAACCACCCAAAACACCCTGGCAACCACCCAAAATACCCTAGCAACCGCCTAGCAACCACCCAGAATACCTTAGCAACCGCCTAGCAACACCATAGCGACCACCCATAACATCCTAACAACCGCCTAGCAAAAAACTTTCCGGTCCAAACTTTCTCAAGCCAACTTAAAGTTTGTCTCGACGAACTTTCGCATCTAGTTATTATTATTATTCTTCTGTGAAAAACTGTTGACTCAAACTCGTCCTAGAGCTTTAACTCTACATACTCCAAACTCGGCTCAGACACTCAAACTGATCTGAAGTTAGTTGCTTTATCTTTTCAGACTGATCGGACTTACGGTTTTCCTACAAATGATGATCAAAACTCGGAAAAACTCCCATTGACTTACATTGGGGAGTTCTAAAAAATTCAAATACAGATTCAAACTCACCAACCGACAAAAATTCAAATCTAAACACCTTGAAGACTAAACCAAACTGCCGTTCTATATATATTAGCCAATGAAACTCATTTAAACTAATAAACTCTAATCTCATACATTTATAAACTAATTAACTTAAATTTAATAACTAATTAACTAATAAACTCATGAATTCATAGACTTATGAACTCTTAAACTCATAAATTAATAAACTCTGAACTCTAAACTCATTTAAACTTATAAACTCTAAACTCAAAAACTCGTACACTTATAAACTCTAAACTCATAAACTCTGTGTGTGTGTGTGTGTGTGTGTGTGTGTCTGAGTGAGTGTGTGAGTGAGGTAGTCTGAGTGTGTGTGTTTGTGTGTATCTATCTAACTTATTTATATATCTATCATAAACTTCAAACTACTTTAAACTACTTTAAACTTCAAACCACTTTAAACTTCTTAAGTTTAATGCTTCCAGCTCCCAAGCAACTCCATAGCAACCAAACTTGAGTACCCTAGCAACTGTTTTGCAAGACCTATATCTCTGTATCAGAACATCGTATAGAGATGAGTTTTGGCTCTTTTGACTCATGCTAGCAAACAGCACTTCCAACATGCTACACATGCTAGCAGTGAATAGCTACATGCTAATAGCAATTAGTTAAGTGTTAAATCATGCCAAGATCATGCTAAGAACTCTATAAAAACTCCATAGTAACCATCTGTGACAACTACCAACCACCTAGTAACACCATATCAACTGCCCTGAATACCATAGCAACCACCCAGAACACCCTAGCAACCGCCTAGCAACCACCCAGAACACCCTAGCAACCACCCAAAAGACCCTAGCAACCACCCAAAATATCCTAGCAACCACCCAAAACACCCTAGCAACCGCCTAGCAACCACCCAAAACACCCTAGCAACCGCCTAGCAACCACCCAAAAGACCCTAGCAACCACCCAGAACACCCTAGCAACCGCCTAGCAACCACTCAGAACACCCTAGCAACCACCCAAAATACCCTAGCAACCACCCAAAATACCCTAGCAACCACCCAAAACACCCTAGCAACCACCCAAAAGACCCTAGCAACCACCCAAAATATCCTAGCAACCACCCAAAACACCCTAGCAACCGCCTAGCAACCACCCAAAAGACCCTAGCAACCACCCAGAACACCCTAGCAACCACCCAAAAGACCCTAGCAACCACCCAAAAGACCCTAGCAACCACCCAAAATATCCTAGCAACCACCCAAAACACCCTAGCAACCGCCTAGCAACCACCCAAAAGACCCTAGCAACCACCCAAAATATCCTAGCAACCACCCAAAACACCCTAGCAACCGCCCAAAAGACCCTAGCAACCACCAAAAATACCCTAGCAACCACCCAAAATACCCTAGCAACCGCCTAGCAACCACCCAAAAGACCCTAGCAACCACCGAAAATATCCTAGCAACCGCCTAGCAACCACCCAAAAGACCCTAGCAACCACCCAGGACACCCTAGCAACCACCTAGCAACCACCCAGAACACCCTAGCAACCGCCCAAAATACCCTAGCAACACCAAAGCAACCACCCATAACATCTTAGCAACCGCCTAGCAAAAAACTTTCTGCTCCAAACTTTCTCAAGCCAACTTAAAGTTTGTCTCAACGAACTTTCGCATCTAGTTATTAAGTTGGCTTGAGAAAGCCAACTTACTGAAATCCTATTTAAACTTATTATTATTATTATTATTATTCTTCTGTGAAAAACTGTTGACTCAAACTCGTCCTAGAGCTTTAACTCTACATACTCCAAACTCGGCTCAGACACTCAAACTGATCTGAAGTTAGTTGCTTTATCTTTTCAGACTGATCGGACTTACGGTTTTCCTACAAATGACGATCAAAACTCGGAAAAACTCCCATTGACTTACATTGGGGAGTTCTAAAAAATTCAAATCCAGATTCAAACTCACCAACCGACAAAAATTCAAATCTAAACACCTTAGATTAGATTAGATTCAACTTTATTGTCATTACACAAGTACAGGTACAAGGCAACGAAATGCAGTTTAGGTCTAACCAGAAGTGCAATAGCAGCAAGTGCAGGATATACAGTGGTTCATAAGTGCAGAACATGGATATGTACTGAATAAATATAGAGTTGAATACTATTATAAACAAAAATTTACAGATAGATTGTCCTATGAATATAATATACAGATAACTATTACTGTGAACAGAATTTACAGCTAGATATGTACTGAATATAATAATATACAGATGGCTATTACTATAAACAGAATGTTTACAGATAGATATGTACTGAATATAATATACAGATGGCTGTTACTATAAACATAATTTTACAGATAGATATGTACTATGAATATATATACAGATGGCTATTACTATAAACAGAATGTGAGCATAATATACAGATGGATATTACTATAAACAGAATTTTACAAATAGATATATGTATAAGTTAGGCTAATGAGCAGTATAACAATGGATTTAAAGTAGTGCAAATAAAGTTTGGACAGAAGCTATCCGAATGAGTGCAGTGGAAAGTAATTGCATATTACAGTTAAGGTACGATATTGCAATGTATATATAACAGTCGGTACTGTAAATAACAGTCGGCAGTGCAAATGAGCATATTCCAGTCAAGGTAGTAGTGCAAGATGCATATGTAAACAGTTGTTACTGTAATAACAGTCAGCAGTGCAAATGAACATTATAGTATTGCAAATAACAAAATGGAGGCAGGTGTGAGGAGGGAGAGGAGAGTCAATCAGTATATAAGGGGAGTGGGATCAATGAGGGTTAGAGTTTAATAAAGAGACAGCTCTGGGGAAAAAACTGTTCTTTAGTCTGCTGGTCCTGGTTCGGAGGCACCTGAAACGCCTGCCGGAAGGCAGGAGAGAAAACAGTCTGTGGGCTGGGTGAGAGGAGTCCTTAAGGATGCTGCGAGCTCGATGCAGACAGCGTTTCCTCTGGATGTGCTCGATGGCAGGTAGTGGAGTCCCAGTGATGCGCTGGGCGGTTTTCACCACCCGCTGCAGTGCCTTGCGCTCTGCAACAGAACAGCTCCCATACCACACTGTAGCACAGTTGGTCAGGATGCTTTCTATTGCACAGCGATAGAAGTTCACCAGGATAGTGGAGGAAAGCTGATTCTTCCTCAGTGTCCTCAGGAAGAAAAGGCGCTGGTGAGCCTTCTTGACCAGGCTGGAGGTGTTGGTTGTCCAGGTCATGTCCGCCGAGATGTGGGTCCCCAGGAACTTGAAACTGGAGACACGCTCAACAGCCATTCCATTGATGTGGATGGTGTCGTGTGTGCCTCTTGACACTTTCCTGAAGTCCACGATGAGCTCCTTCGTTTTGGTGGTGTTGAGGAGCTGGTTATTTTCGGTGCACCATGTGGCCAGGTGCTTGATCTCCTCCCTATAGGCAGTCTCATCGTTGTTGCTGATGAGACCAATCACCGTAGTGTCGTCCGCAAACTTGACGATGGAATTAGATCCGTACACAGGCTTGCAGTCGGAGGTGAAGAGGGAGTAGAGGAACGGGCTTAGCACACAGCCCTGTGGTACACCAGTGTTGAGTGTGATGGATGTGGAGCAGTTGGAGCCTGATCGAACATTCTGGGGTCTGTTGGTCAAGAAGTCCAAAATCCAGTTGCACATGGAGGTGTTGAAGCCCAGGTCTCCAAGTTTGGCTATTAACTTAGTTGGGATGACAGTGTTGAATGCTGAGCTGAAGTCAACAAACAGCATGCGTGCATAAGTGTTCTTATTGTCCAGATGTGTGAGCACAGAGTGCAGTGCCATGGAGACTGCATCCTCTGTGCTCCTATTGCTACGGTAGGCAAACTGGTGTGAGTCCAATGTGGATGGTAGAGAGTCTTTTAGGTGTGCCAGGACCAGCCGCTCAAAGCACTTCATTACGATGGGTGTGAGTGCTACAGGGCGGTAGTCATTAAGGCACTTCGGGCTGGAGTGTTTTGGCACTGGCACAATGGAAGTGCATTTAAAGCATGTTGGTACAGTTGCTTGGGCAAGAGACAGGTTGAAAATGTCTGTAAAAACCCCAGCGAGCTGCTCCGCACATGCCCTGAGTACGCGTCCAGGGATGTTGTCTGGTCCAGCAGCCTTGTGCGCGCTGATCCTGCTCAGTGCATTGCAGACATCTGTGGAGGAGAGTGTGATCGGTGGGTGGTCAGCTGAGGATTTAAGCTTGGTGGCAGTTTCTCTGTTGTCTCTTTCAAAGCGAGCATAAAAGTCATTTAGCTCGTTCAGGAAGTTGACATCAGTGGCTGCGGGGGTGGAGTGAGAGGGTTTGTAGTCACTGATGGCCTGAATGCCCTGCCACATGCGCCGAGGGTCAGCGTTGGAAAAGTGTCCCTCTATCTTAAGCTTGTAGCAGTGCTTGGCCTCTTTGATGCCCCTTTTCAGATTTGCTCTGGATGTGCTATAGGCTTGTGCATCTCCTGATCTGAAGGCAGTATTGCGTGTCTTCAATAGGAGTCGCACTTCCCTGTTCATCCATGGCTTCTGATTTGGGTATGTGGTGATCTGCTTCTGGGTTGTAACACTGTCAATGGTGGTATTAATATAATCCAGTACAGAGGAGGAGTAGCAGTCAATGTCCGTGTGAGAGCCACTGGTGGCTTGAGAAGCAAACATACTCCAGTCTGTGTGTAGAAACCTTTCCTGGAGTGAGAAATCTGCCCCCGCAGGCCACACCTTGATGGTCTTCACTGATGGCTTCACGCGATTGATCAGAGGTGCATATTTGGGGGTGAGGAACAAAGAAAGGTGATCTGACTGTCCCAAGTGGGGGAGGGGTGTCGCGACGTAAGCTTCAGCCATGTTTGTGTAAACATGGTCTAAGGTTTTGTTTCCTCTGGTGTGACAGGAAACATGCTGGTGAAATTTCGGTAGCACTGACTTTAAGTTTGAATGATTAAAATCACCCGCAACAATAAACGCAGCTTCCGGGTGAACGGTCTGTTGTTTACTGATGGCTGCGTGAAGTTCTTTCATAGCAAACTTGGCATCAGCATCCGGGGGAATATAGGCTGCAGTTATAATAGTGGAAGTGAACTCCCGCGGTAGATAAAACGGTCTACATTTAACCATGAGAAACTCAAGGTTAGCTGAACAATGTCTCCCAACAATAGCAGAGTTTGTGCACCAAGCTTTGTTAATGTAAATGCACAATCCACCACCTCTGGTCTTACCGGAGCCATGTAATGTTCTATCCGCCCGGAATGTATGGCGTCCCGCTAGCTCAATAGCGTTGTCCGGTATTCCGCTGTTTAACCATGTTTCCGTGAAAATTAGAACATTACAGTTCAAAAGTCTCTTGCTGTATGTGATGTTGAGTCGAATCTCCTCCATTTTGTTCAACAGCGACCGTACATTGGCAAGGAAAATGCTGGGTAAAGAGAGCCGGTGTGGTGTTAGCTTTAGCTTAGCTCTTAGTCCTCCGCGCTTCCCCCGCCTTTGTTTACGATCTCGCCGGCGCCTGCGAGCACTTCCGCCCGGCCGGGCAGAGTGCATAGCCTCGGGTGATCTGGCGATCTCAGGAAGGAGTCGAAGGTTGTCCATAAAACTGTCGGAAATTCGCAAACCAATATCCAAAAGCTCACCTTGGGTGTACGATGTTAAGGCACAACTGTTCTGGACGAACAGACCCGAAATGAGCAAGAAAAATACTGCTAAATTACAGAATCTGGAGAGACCGCGAGCCTCGCGATGTACTCGCGCCGCCATCTTGGATCATCAAGACTAAACCAAACTGCCGTTCTATATATATTAGCCAATGAAACTCATTTAAACTAATAAACTCTAATCTCATACACTTATAAACTAATTAACTTAAATTTAATAACTAATTAACTAATAAACTCATGAATTCATAGACTTATGAACTCTTAAACTCATAAATTAATAAACTCTGAACTCTAAACTCATTTAAACATAAACTCCAAACTCAAAAACTCGTACACTTATAAACTCATCAGTTTATTCACTTATAAACTCTAAACTCATAAACTCTGAGTGTGTGTGTGTGTGTGTGTGTGTGTGTGTGTGTGTGTCTGAGTGAGTGAGTGAGTGTGTGAGCGAGGTAGTCTGTGAGTGTGTGTGTGTGTGTGTGTGTGTGTGTGTGTATCTATCTAACTTATTTATCTATCTATCTCTCTGTCATAAACTTCAAACTACTTTAAACTTTAAACCAATTTAAACTTCTTAAGTTTAAAGCTCCCAGCTCCCAAGCAACTCCATAGCAACCAAACTTGAGTACCCTAGCAACCGTTTTGCAAGACCTATATCTCTGTATCAGAACATCGTATAGAGATGAGGTTTGGCTCTTTTGACTCATGCTAGCAAACAGCACTTCCAACATGCTACATATGCTAGCAGTGAATAGCTACATGCTAATAGCGATTAGTTAAGTGTTAAATCATGCCAAGATCATGCTAAGAACTCTATAAAAACTCCATAGTAACTATCTGTGACAACTACCAACCACCTAGTAACACCATATCAACCGCCCTGAATACCATAGCAACCCCCCAGAACACCCTAGCAACCGCCTAGCAACCACCCAAAAGACCCTAGCAACCACCCAGAACACCGTAGCAACCACCCAAAAGACCCTAGCAACCACCCAAAACACCCTAGCAACCGCCTAGCAACCACCCAAAAGACCCTAGCAACCACCCAAAACACCCTAGCAACCGCCTAGCAACCACCCAGAACACCCTAGCAACCACCCAAAATACCTTAGAACACCCTAGCAACACCATAGCAACCACTCAGAACACCCTAGCAACCACCCAAAATACCTTAGAACACCCTAGCAACACCATAGCAACCACTCAGAACACCCTAGCAACTGCCTATCAACCACCCAGAACACCCTAGCAACCACCGAAAATACCTTAGAACACCCTAGCAACACCATAGCAACCACCCAGAACACCCTAGCAACCACCCAAAATACCTTAGAACACCATAGCAACACCATAGCAACCACTCAGAACACCCTAGCAACCACCCAAAATACCTTAGGACACCCTAGCAACACCATAGCAACCACTCAGAACACCCTAGCAACTGCCTAACAACCACCCAGAACACCCTAGCAACCACCCAAAATACCTTAGAACACCCTAGCAACACCATAGCAACCACTCAGAACACCGTAGCAACTGCCTAACAACCACCCAGAACACCCTAGCAACCACCCAAAATACCTTAGAACACCCTAGCAACACCATAGCAACCACTCAGAACACCCTAGCAACCACCCAAAATACCTTAGAACACCCTAGCTACACCATAGCAACCACCCAGAACACCCTAGCAACCACCCAAAATACCTTAGAACACCCTAGCAACACCATAGCAACCACCCAGAACACCCTAGCAACCACCCAAAATACCTTAGGACACCCTAGCAACACCATAGCAACCACTCAGAACACCGTAGCAACTGCCTAACAACCACCCAGAACACTCTAGCAACCACCCAAAATACCCTAGCAACCACCCAGAACACCCTAGCAACCACCCAAAATACCCTAGCAACCGCCTAGCAACCACCCAAAAGACCCTAGCAACCACCCAAAATATCTTAGCAACCACCCAAAACACCCTAGCAACCACCCATAACACCCTAGCAACTGCCTAGCAACCACCCAGAACACCCTAGTAACCACCCAAAATACCCTAGCAACCGCCTAGCAACCACCCAAAAGACCCTAGCAACCACCCAAAACACCCTAGCAACCGCCTAGCAACCACCCAAAAGACCCTAGCAACCGCCTAGCAACCACCCAAAAGACCCTAGCAACCACCAAAAATATCCTAGCAACCACCCAAAACACCCTAGCAACCACCCATAACACCCTAGCAACTGCTTAGCAACCACCCAGAACACCCTAGTAACCACCCAAAATACCCTAGCAACCGCCTAGCAACCACCCAAAAGACCCTAGCAACCACCCAAAACACCCTAGCAACCGCCTAGCAACCACCCAAAAGACCCTAGCAACCACCAAAAATATCCTAGCAACCACCCAGAACACCCTAGCAACCACCTAGCAACCACACAAAAGACCCTAGCAACCGCCTAGCAACCACCCAAAACACCCTAGCAACCGCCTAGCAACCACCCAGAATACCTTAGCAACCACCTAGCAACATCATAGCGACCACCCATAACATCCTAACAACCGCCTAGCAAAAAACTTTCCGGTCCAAACTTTCTCAAGCCAACTTAAAGTTTGTCTCGACGAACTTTCGCATCTAGTTATTATTATTCTTCTTACCAAAAAATTCCACTCAATCTCCTCCTAGAGCTTTAAGTCTACATACTCCAAACTCGGCTCAGACACTCAAACTGTTCTGACTCGAGTTGCTTTATCTTTTCAGACTGATCGGACTTACGGTTTTCCTACAAATGATGATCAAAACTCGGAAAAACTCCCATTGACTTGCATTGGGGAGTTCTAAAAAATTCAAATCCAGATTCAAACTGACCAACCGACAAAAATTCAAATCTAAATACCTTGAAGACTAAACCAAACTGCCGTTCTATATATATTAGCCAATGAAACTCATTTAAACTAATAAACTCTAATCTCATACATTTATAAACTAATTAACTTAAATTTAATAACTAATTAACTAATAAACTCATGAATTCATAGACTTATGAACTCTTAAACTCATAAATTAATAAACTCTGAACTCTAAACTCATTTAAACTTATAAACTCTAAACTCAAAAACTCATACACTTATAAACTCATCAGTTTATACACTTATAAACTCTAAACTCATAAACTCTGAGTGTGTGTGTGTGTGTGTGTGTGTGTCTGAGTGAGTGTGTGAGCGAGGTAGTCTGTGTGTGTGAGTGTGTGTGTGTGTGTGTGTGTGTGTGTGTGTGTGTGTGTGTGTGTGTGTGTGTATCTATCTAACTTATTTATCTATCTATCTCTCTGTCATAAACTTCAAACTACTTTAAACTTTAAACCAATTTAAACTTCTTAAGTTTAAAGCTCCCAGCTCCCAAGCAACTCCATAGCAACCAAACTTGAGTACCCTAGCAACCATTTTGCAAGACCTATATCTCTGTATCAGAACATCGTATAGAGATGAGGTTTGGCTCTTTTGACTCATGCTAGCAAACAGCACTTCCAACATGCTACATATGCTAGCAGTGAATAGCTACATGCTAATAGCGATTAGTTAAGTGTTAAATCATGCCAAGATCATGCTAAGAACTCTATAAAAACTCCATAGTAACCATCTGTGATAACTACCAACCACCTAGTAACACCATATCAACCGCCCTGAATACCATAGCAACCCCCCAGAACACCCTAGCAACCGCCTAGCAACCACCCAAAAGACCCTAGCAACCACCCAGAACACCGTAGCAACCACCCAAAAGACCCTAGCAACCACCCAAAAGACCCTAGCAACCGCCTAGCAACCACCCAAAAGACCCTAGCAACCACCCAAAAGACCCTAGCAACCGCCTAGCAACCACCCAAAAGACCCTAGCAACCACCCAAAAGACCCTAGCAACCACCCAGAATACCCTAGCAACCACCCAAAACAGCCTAGCAACCACCCAGAACACCCTGGCCACCACCTAGCAACCACCCAGAATACCTTAGCAACGCCTAGCAACACCATAGCAACCACCCATAACACCCTAGCAACTGCCTAGCAACCACCCAGAACACCCTAGCAACCACCCAAAATACCCTAGCAACCGCCTAGCAACCACCCAAAACCGCCTAGCAACCACCCAAAACACCCTAGCAACCGCCTAGCAACCACTCAAAATACCCTAGCAACCACCCAAAAGACCCTAGCAACCACCCAAAATATCCTAGCAACCACCCAGAACACCCTAGCAACCGCCTAGCAACCACACAAAAGACCCTGGCAACCGCCTAGCAACCACCCAAAACACCCTAGCAACCACCCAAAACACCCTAGCAACCACCCAAAATACCCTAGCAACCGCCTAGCAACCACCCAGAATACCGTAGCAACCGCCTAGCAACACCATAGCGACCACCCATAACATCCTAACAACCGCCTAGCAAAAAACGTTCCGGTCCAAACTTTCTCAAGCCAACTTAAAGTTTGTCTCGACGAACTTTCGCATCTAGTTATTATTATTCTTCTGACCCTAAAAAAATCTATATCAAACTCGTCCTAGAGCTTTAACCCTACATACTCCAAACTAGGCTCAGACACTCAAACTGATCTGACTCGGTATGCTATATCTTTTCAGACTGATCGGACTTACGGTTTTCCTAAAAATGACGATCAAAACTCGAAAAAACTCATTCAAAAACTCCCATTGACTTACATTGGGGAGTTCTAAAAAATTCAAACCGACAAAAATTTAAATCTAAACACCTTGAAGACTAAACCAAACTGCCGTTCTATATACTATATGAGCCATTGAGACTCATTTAAACTAATAAACTCTAAACTATAAACACTTATAAACTAATTAACTTATAAACTCATGAATTCATAAACTTATGAACTCTTAAACTCATAAATTAATAAACTCTGAACTCTTAATCTCATTTAAACTTATAAACTCTAAACTGATTTAAACTTATAAACTCAAAACTCAAGAACTCATACACTTATAAACTCATCAATTTATACACTTATAAACTCTAAACTCAGACACACACACTGAGTTTATGAGTGAGTGTGTGAGCGAGTTAGTGGGTGTGTGTGTGTGTGTGTGTGTGTTTGTGTGTTTGTGTGTGTGTGTGTGTCTATCTAACTTATTTATCTATCTGTCAAACTTCAAACTACTGTAAACTACTGTAAACTTCAAACCACTATAAACTTGTTAAGTTTAAATCTTCCAGCTCCCAAGCAACTCCATAGCAACCAAACTCGAGTACCCTAGCAACCGTTTTGTAAGACCTATATCTCTGTATCAGAACATCGTATAGAGATGAGGTTTGGCTCTTTTGACTCATGCTAGCAAACATCACTTCCAACAAACTACACATGCTAGCAGTGAATAGCTACATGCTAATAGTGATTAGTTAAGTGTTAAATCATGCCAAGATCATGCTAAGAACTCTATAAAAACTCCATAGTAACCATCTGTGACAACTACCAGCCACCTAGTAACACCATATCAACCACCCTGAATACCTTAGCAACCGCCTAGCAACACCTAGCAACCACCCATAACACCCTAGCAACCACCTAGCAACCACCCAAAAGACCCTAGCAACCACCTAGCAACCACCCAAAATATCCTAGCAACCACCCAAAAGACCCTAGCAACCACCAAAAATATCCTAGCAACCACCCAAAATACCCTAGCAACCGCCTAGCAACCACCCAAAAGACCCTAGCAACCACCGAAAATATCCTAGCAACCACCCAAAAGACCCTAGCAACTACCCAAAATATCCTAGCAACCGCCTAGCAACTACCCAAAAGACCCTAGCAACCACCCAGAACACCCTACCAACCGCCTAGCAACCACCCAGAACACCCTAGCAACCACCCAAAAGACCCTAGCAACCACCCAAAATATCCTAGCAACCACCCAAAAGACCTAGCAACCGCCTAGCAACCACCCAAAAGACCCTAGCAACCGCCTAGCAACCACCCAAAAGACCCTAGCAACCACCCAAAATACCCTAGCAACCACCCAAAACACCCTAACAACTGCCTAGCAACCACCCAAAACACCCTAGCAACCACCCAAAATATCCTAGCAACCACCCAAAACACCCTAGCAATCGCCTACCAACCACCCAAAAGACCCTAGCAACCACCCAAAATATCCTAGCAACCACCCAAAACACCCTAGCAACCGCCTAGCAACCACCCAAAAGACCCTAGCAACCACCCAAAACATCCTAGCAACCACCCAAAACACCCTAGCAACCGCCTAGCAACCACCCAAAAGACCCTAGCAACCACCTAAAATATCCTAGCAACCACCCAAAAGACCCTAGCAACCGCCTAGCAACCACCCAAAAGACCCTAGCAACCACCTAAAATACCCTAGCAACCGCCTAGCAACCACCCAAAAGACCCTAGCAACCAACCAAAAAATCCTAGCAACCGCCTAGCAACCACCCAAAAGACCCTAGCAACCATCAGAAATATCCTAGCAACCGCCTAGCAACCACCCAAAACAGCCTAGCAACCACCCAGAAAACCCTAGCAACTGCCTAGCAACCACCTAAAATATCCTAGCAACCACCCAAAAGACCCTAGCAACCGCCTAGCAACCACCCAAAAGATCCTAGCAACCACCTAAAATACCCTAGCAACCGCCTAGCAACCACCCAAAAGACCCTAGCAACCACCCAAAAAATCCTAGCAACCGCCTAGCAACCACCCAAAAGACCCTAGCAACCATCAGAAATATCCTAGCAACCGCCTAGCAACCACCCAAAACAGCCTAGCAACCACCCAGAAAACCCTAGCAACTGCCTAGCAAGCACCCAAAAGACCTTAGCAACCACCCAGGACACCCTAGCAACCACCTAGCAACCACCCAGAACACCCTAGCAACCGCCCAAAATACCCTAGCAACACCATAGCAACCACCCAGAATACCCTAGCAACCACCCAAAACAGCCTAGCAACCACCCAAAATATCCTAGCAACCGCCTAGCAACCACCCAGAACACCCTAGCAACCACCCAAAAGACCCTAGCAACCACCCAAAATATCCTAGCAACCATCCAGAACACCCTAGCAACCACCTAAAATACCCTAGCAACCGCCTAGCAACCACCCAAAAGACCCTAGCAACCACCCAAAATATCCTAGCAACCGCCTAGCAACCACCTAGAACACCCTAGTAACCACCCAAAATACCCTAGCAACACCCTAGCAACCACCCAAAACATCCTAGTAACCACTCATAACACCCTAGCAACCGCCTAGCAACCACCCAGAACACCCTAGCAACCGCCCAAAATACCCTAGCAACACCATAGCATCCACCCATAACATCCTAGCAACCACCTAGCAAAAAAGTTTCTGCTCCAAACTTTCTCAAGCCAACTTAAAGTTTGTCTCGACGAACTTTCGCATCTAGTTAAGTTGGCTTGAGAGAGCCAACATATTGAAATCCTATTTAAACTTATTATTAAGTTGGCTTGAGAGAGCCAACATATTGAAATCCTATTTAAACTTATTATTATTATTATTCTTCTTACCAAAAAATTCCACTCAAACTCGTCCTAGAGCTTTAACTCTACATACTCCAAACTCGGCTCAGACACTCAAACTGTTCTGACTCGAGTTGCTTTATCTTTTCAGACTGATCGGACTTACGGTTTTCCTACAAATGACGATCAAAACTCGGAAAAACTCCCATTGACTTACATTGGGGAGTTCTAAAAAATTCAAATCCAGATTCAAACTGACCAACCGACAAAAATTCAAATCTAAACACCTTGAAGACTAAACCAAACTGCCGTTCTATATATATTAGCCAATGAAACTCATTTAAACTAATAAACTCTAATCTCATACACTTATAAACTAATTAACTTAAATTTAATAACTAATTAACTAATAAACTCATGAATTCATAGACTTATGAACTCTTAAACTCATAAATTAATAAACTCTGAACTCTAAACTCATTTAAACTTATAAACTCTAAACTCAAAAACTCGTACACTTATAAACTCTAAACTCATAAACTCTGAGTGTGTGTGTGTGTCTGAGTGAGTGTGTGAGCGAGGTAGTCTGAGTGAGTGTGTGTGTGTGTGTGTGTGTGTGTGTGTGTGTGTGTGTGTGTGTGTGTGTGTGTGTGTGTGTGTGTGTGTGTATGTGTGTGTGTGTGTGTGTGTGTGTGTGTTTGTGTGTGTGTATCTATCTAACTTATTTATATATCTATCATAAACTTCAAACTACTTTAAACTACTTTAAACTTCAAACCACTTTAAACTTCTTAAGTTTAATGCTTCCAGCTCCCAAGCAACTCCATAGCAACCAAACTTGAGTACCCTAGCAACCGTTTTGCAAGACCTATATCTCTGTATCAGAACATCGTATAGAGATGAATTTTGGCTCTTTTGACTAGCAAACAGCACTTCCAACATGCTACACATGCTAGCAGTGAATAGCTACATGCTAATAGCAATTAGTTAAGTGTTGAATCATGCCAAGATCATGCTAAGAACTCTATAAAAACTCCATAGTAACCATCTGTGACAACTACCAACCACCTAGTAACACCATATCAACCGCCCTCAATACCATAGCAACCACCCAGAACACCGTAGCAACCACCCAAAATACCATAGCAACCACCCAGAACACCCTAGCAACCACCCAAAATACCCTAGCAACCACCCAGAACACCCTAGCAACCGCTTAGCAACCACCCAGAACACCCTAGCAACCACCCAAAATACCCTAGCAACCACCCAAAAGACCCTAGCAACCACCCAAAATACCCTAGCAACCACCCAGAACACCCTAGCAACCACCTAGCAACCACCCAAAAGACCCTAGCAACCACCCAAAATATCCTAGCAACCACCCAAAACACCCTAGCAACCGCCTAGCAACCACCCAAAAGACCCTAGCAACCACCCAAAATATCCTAGCAACCACCCAAAACACCCTAGCAACCGCCTAGCAACCACCCAAAAGACCCTAGCAACCACCCAAAACACCCTAGCAACTGCCTAGCAACCACTCAAAAGACCCTAGCAACCACCCAAAAGACCCTAGCAACCACCCAAAAGACCCTAGCAACCACCCAAAACACCCTAGCAACTGCCTAGCAACCACCCAAAAGAACCTAGCAACCACCAAAAATATCCTAGCAACCACCCAAAATACCCTAGCAACCGCCTAGCAACCACCCAAAAGACCCTAGCAACCACCGAAATATCCTAGCAACCGCCTAGCAACCACCCAAAAGACCCTAGCAACTACCCAAAAGACCCTAGCAACCACCCAAAATACCCTAGCAACCACCCAAAAGACCCTAGCAACCACCCAAAACACCCTAGCAACCGCCTAGCAACCACCCAAAACACCCTAGCAACCACCCAAAATATCCTAGCAACCACCCAAAACACCCTAGCAACCGCCTAGCAACCACCCAAAAGACCCTAGCAACCACCCAAAACATCCTAGCAACCACCCAAAAGACCCTAGCAACCACCTAGCAACCACCCAAAAGACCCTAGCAACCATCAGAAATATCCTAGCAACCGCCTAGCAACCACCCAGAATACCCTAGCAACCACCTAGAACACCCTAGCAACCACCCAAAAGACCTTACCAACCACCCAGGACACCACCCATAACATCCTAGCAACTGCCTAGCAAAAAAACGTTCTGCTCCAAACTTTTCTCAAGCCAACTTAAAGTTTGTCTCGACGAACTTTCGCATCTAGTTAAGTTGGCTTGAGAGAGCCAACATATTGAAATCCTATTTAAACTTATTATTAAGTTGGCTTGAGAGAGCCAACATATTGAAATCCTATTTAAACTTAAGACTAAAATTTCTATATGAAACTCGTCCTAGAGCTTTAACTCTACATACTCCAAACTCGGCTCAGACACTCAAACTGTTCTGACTCGCGTTGCTTTATCTTTTCAGACTGATCGGACTTACGGTTTTCCTACAAATGACGATCAAAACTCGGAAAAACTCCCATTGACTTACAATGGGGAGTTCTAAAAAATTCAAATCCAGATTCAAACTCACCAACCGACAAAAATTTAAATCTAAACACCTTGAAGACTAAACCAAACTGCCGTTCTATATATATTAGCCAATGAAACTCATTTAAACTAATAAACTCTAATCTCATACATTTATAAACTAATTAACTTAAATTGAATAGCTAATTAACTAATAAACTCATGAATTCATAGACTTATGAACTCTTAAACTCATAAATTAATAAACTCTGAACTCTAAACTCATTTAAACTTATAAACTCTAAACTCAAAAACTCGTACACTTATAAACTCTAAACTCATAAACTCTGAGTGTGTGTGTCTGTGTCTGAGTGAGTGTGTGAGCGAGGTAGTCTGAGTGTGTGTGTGTGTGTGTGTGTGTGTGTGTGTTTGTGTGTATCTATCTAACTTATTTATATATCTATCATAAACTTCAAACTACTTTAAACTACTTTAAACTTCAAACCACTTTAAACTTCTTTAGTTTAATGCTTCCAGCTCCCAAGCAACTCCATAGCAACCAAACTTGAGTACCCTAGCAACCGTTTTGCAAGACCTATATCTCTGTATCAGAACATCGTATAGAGATGAGTTTTGGCTCTTTTGACTCATGCTAGCAAACAGCACTTCCAACATGCTACACATGCTAGCAGTGAATAGCTACATGCTAATAGCAATTAGTTAAGTGTTGAATCATGCCAAGATCATGCTAAGAACTCTATAAAAACTCCATAGTAACCATCTGTGACAACTACCAACCACCTAGTAACACCATATCAACCGCCCTGAATACCATAGCAACCACCCAGAACACCCTAGCAACCGCCTAGCAACCACCCAGAACACCCTAGCAACCACCCAAAATACCTTAGAACACCCTAGCAACACCATAGCAACCACTCAGAACACCCTAGCAACCACCCAAAATACCTTAGAACACCCTAGCAACACCATAGCAACCACTCAGAACACCCTAGCAACTGCCTAACAACCACCCAGAACACCCTAGCAACCACCCAAAATACCTTAGAACACCCTAGCAACACCATAGCAACCACCCAGAACACCCTAGCAACCACCCAAAATACCTTAGAACACCATAGCAACACCATAGCAACCACTCAGAACACCCTAGCAACCACCCAAAATACCTTAGGACACCCTAGCAACACCATAGCAACCACTCAGAACACCCTAGCAACTGCCTAACAACCACCCAGAACACCCAAGCAACCACCCAAAATACCTTATAACACCCTAGCAACACCATAGCAACCACTCAGAACACCGTAGCAACTGCCTAACAGCCACCCAGAACACCCTAGCAACCACCCAAAATACTTAAGAACACCCTAGCAACACCATAGCAACCACTCAGAACACCCTAGCAACCACCCAAAATACCTTAGAACACCCTAGCTACACCATAGCAACCACCCAAAATACCTTAGAACACCCTAGCAACACCATAGCAACCACCCAGAACACCCTAGCAACCACCCAAAATACCTTAGGACACCCTAGCAACACCATAGCAACCACTCAGAACACCGTAGCAACTGCCTAACAACCACCCAGAACACTCTAGCAACCACCCAAAATACCCTAGCAACCACCCAAAACAGCCTAGCAACCACCCAAAATATCCTAGCAACCGCCTAGCAACCACCCAGAACACCCTAGCAACCACCCAAAATACCCTAGCAACCACCCAAAACACCCTAGCAACCGCCTAGCAACCGCCCAAAAGACCCTAGCAACCACCCAAAAGACCCTAGCAACCACCCAAAATACCCTAGCAACCACCCAAAATACCCTAGCAACCGCCTAGCAACCACCCAAAAGACCCTAGCAACCACCCAAAATATCTTAGCAACCACCCAAAACACCCTAGCAACCACCCATAACACCCTAGCAACTGCTTAGCAACCACCCAGAACACCCTAGTAACCACCCAAAATACCCTAGCAACCGCCTAGCAACCACCCAAAAGACCCTAGCAACCACCCAAAACACCCTAGCAACCGCCTAGCAACCACCCAAAAGACCCTAGCAACCACCCAAAACACCCTAGCAACCGCCTAGCAACCACCCAGAATACCTTAGCAACCACCTAGCAACATCATAGCGACCACCCATAACATCCTAACAACCGCCTAGCAAAAAACTTTCCGGTCCAAACTTTCTCAAGCCAACTTAAAGTTTGTCTCGACGAACTTTCGCATCTAGTTAAGTTGGCTTGAGAGAGCCAACATATTGAAATCCTATTTAAACATATTATTATTATTATTCTGACCCTAAAAATTTACAACTCAAACTCCTCTTAGAGCTTTAACTCTACATACTCCAAACTCGGGTCAGACACTCAAACTGATCTGACTCGGTGTGCTCTATCTTTTCAGACTGATCGGACTTACGGTTTTCCTACAAATGACGATCAAAACTCGAAAAAACTCATTCAAAAACTCCCATTGACTTACATTGGGGAGTTCTAAAAAATTCAAACCGACAAAAATTTAAATCTAAACACCTTGAAGACTAAACCAAACTGCCGTTCTATATACTATATGAGCCATTGAGACTCATTTAAACTAATAAACTCTAAACTATTAACACTTATAAACTAATTAACTTATAAACTCATGAATTCATAAACTTATGAACTCTTAAACTCATTTAAACTTATAAACTCTAAACTGATTTAAACTTATAAACTCAAAACTCAAGAACTCATACACTTATAAACTCATCAATTTATACACTTATAAACTCTAAATTCAGACACACACACTGAGTTTATGAGTGAGTGTGTGAGCGAGTTAGTGTGTGTGTGTGTGTGTGTTTGTGTGTGTGTGTGTGTGTGTGTGTGTGTGTGTGTGTGTGTGTGTCTATCTAACTTATTTATCTATCTGTCAAACTTCAAACTACTGTAAACTACTGTAAACTTCAAACCACTATAAACTTCTTAAGTTTAAATCTTCCAGCTCCCAAGCAACTCCATAGCAACCAAACTCGAGTACCCTAGCAACCGTTTTGTAAGACCTATATCTCTGTATCAGAACATCGTATAGAGATGAGGTTTGGCTCTTTTGACTCATGCTAGCAAACAGCACTTCCAACATACTACACATGCTAGCAGTGAATAGCTACATGCTAATAGTGATTAGTTAAGTGTTAAATCATGCCAAGATCATGCTAAGAACTCTCTAAAAACTCCATAGTAACCATCTGTGACAACTACCAGCCACCTAGTAACACCATATCAACCGCCCTGAATACCTTAGCAACCGCCTAGCAACACCATAGCAACCACCCATAACACCCTAGCAACCGCCTAGCAACCACCCAGAACACCCTAGCAACCACCCAAAAGACCCTAGCAACCACCCAAAATATCCTAGCAACCACCCAAAACACCCTAGCAACCGCCTAGCAACCACCCAGAACACCCTAGCAACCACCCAAAACACCCTAGGAACCACCTAGCAACCACCCAAAAGACCCTAGCAACCACCCAAAATATCCTAGCAACCACCCAAAACACCCTAGCAACCGCCTAGCAACCACCCAAAAGACCCTAGCAACCACCCAAAACATCCTAGCAACCACCCAAAACACCCTAGCAACCACCCAAAAGACCCTAGCAACCGCCTAGCAACCACCCAAAAGACCCTAGCAACCACCTAAAATATCCTAGCAACCGCCTAGCAACCACCCAAAAGACCCTAGCAACCACCCAAAATATCCTAGCAACCACTCACAAAACCCTAGCAACTGCCTAGCAACCACCCAAAAGACCATAGCAACCACCCAAAACATCCTAGCAACCACCCAAAACACCCTAGCAACCGCCTAGCAACCACCCAGAACACCCTAGCAACCACCCAAAATACCCTAGCAACCACCCAAAACACCCTAGCAACCACCTAGCAACCACCCAAAAGACCCTAGCAACCACCCAAAATATCCTAGCAACCACCCAAAACACCCTAGCAACCGCCTAGCAACCACCCAAAAGACCCTAGCAACCACCTAAAATATCCTAGCAACCACTCAAAACACCCTAGCAACTGCCTAGCAACCACCCAAAAGACCCTAGCAACCACCCAAAACATCCTAGCAACCACCCAAAACACCCTAGCAACCGCCTAGCAACCACCCAAAAGACCCTAGCAACCACCCAAAAGACCCTAGCAACTGCCTAGCAACCACCCAAAAGACCCTAGCAACCACCTAAAATATCCTAGCAACCGCCTAGCAACCACCCAGAATACCCTAGCAACCACCCAAAACAGCCTAGCAACCACCCAGAAAACCCTAGCAACCGCCTAGCAACCACCCAGAACACCCTAGCAACCACCCAAAATACCCTAGCAACCACCCAAAAGACCTTAGCAACCACCCAGGACACCCTAGCAACCACCTAGCAACCACCCAGAACACCCTAGCAACCGCCCAAAATACCCTAGCAACCACCCATAACATCCTAGCAACCGCCTAGCAAAAAACGTTGTGCTCCAAACTTTCTCAAGCCAACTTAAAGTTTGTCTCGACGAACTTTCGCATCTAGTTATTATTATTATTCCGAGACTAAAATTTCTATATGAAACTCGTCCTAGAGCTTTAACTCTACATACTCCAAACTCGGCTCAGACACTCAAACTGTTCTGACTCGCGTTGCTTTATCTTTTCAGACTGATCGGACTTACGGTTTTCCTACAAATGACGATCAAAACTCGGAAAAACTCCCATTGACTTACAATGGGGAGTTCTAAAAAAATTCAAACTCACCAACCGACAAAAATTTAAATCTAAATCCCTTGAAAACTAATTCAAACTGCCATTCTATATATATTAGCCAATGAAACTCATTTAAACTAATAAACTCTAATCTCATACACTTATAAACTAATTAACTTAAATTTAATAGCTAATTAACTAATAAACTCATGAATTCATAGACTTATGAACTCTTAAACTCATAAATTAATAAACTCTGAACTCTAAACTCATTTAAACTTATAAACTCTAAACTCAAAAACTCGTACACTTATAAACTCTAAACTCATAAACTCTGAGTGTGTGTGTGTGTGTGTGTGTGTGTCTGAGTGAGTGTGTGAGTGAGGTAGTCTGAGTGTGTGTGTTTGTGTGTATCTATCTAACTTATTTATATATCTATCATAAACTTCAAACTACTTTAAACTACTTTAAACTTCAAACCACTTTAAACTTCTTTAGTTTAATGCTTCCAGCTCCCAAGCAACTCCATAGCAACCAAACTTGAGTACCCTAGCAACCGTTTTGCAAGACCTATATCTCTGTATCAGAACATCGTATAGAGATGAGTTTTGGCTCTTTTGACTCATGCTAGCAAACAGCACTTCCAACATGCTACACATGCTAGCAGTGAATAGCTACATGCTAATAGCAATTAGTTAAGTGTTGAATCATGCCAAGATCATGCTAAGAACTCTATAAAAACTCCATAGTAACCATCTGTGACAACTACCAACCAGCTAGTAACACCATATCAACCGCCCTGAATACCATAGCAACCACCCAGAACACCCTAGCAACCGCCTAGCAACCACCCAGAACACCCTAGCAACCACCCAAAATACCTTAGAACACCCTAGCAACACCATAGCAACCACTCAGAACACCCTAGCAACCACCCAAAATACCTTAGAACACCCTAGCAACACCATAGCAACCACTCAGAACACCCTAGCAACTGCCTAACAACCACCCAGAACACCCTAGCAACCACCCAAAATACCTTAGAACACCCAGCAACACCATAGCAACCACCCAGAACACCCTAGCAACCACCCAAAATACCTTAGAACACCATAGCAACACCATAGCAACCACTAAGAACACCCTAGCAACCACCCAAGATACCTTAGGACACCCTAGCAACACCATAGCAACCACTCAGAACACCCTAGCAACTGCCTAACAACCACCCAGAACACCCTAGCAACCACCCAAAATACCTTAGAACACCCTAGCAACACCATAGCAACCACTTAGAACACCGTAGCAACTGCCTAACAACCACCCAGAACACCCTAGCAACCACTCAAAATACCTTAGAACACCCTAGCAACACCATAGCAACCACTCAGAACACCCTAGCAACCACCCAAAATACCTTAGAACACCCTAGCAACACCATAGCAACCACTCAGAACACCCTAGCAACTGCCTAACAACCACCCAGAACACCCTAGCAACCACCCAAAATACCTTAGAACACCCTAGCAACCACCCAGAACACCCTAGCAACCACCCAAAATACCTTAGAACACCATAGCAACACCATAGCAACCACTCAGAACACCCTAGCAACCACCCAAAATACCTTAGGACACCCTAGCAACACCATAGCAACCACTCAGAACACCCTAGCAACTGCCTAACAACCACCCAGAACACCCTAGCAACCACCCAAAATACCTTAGAACACCCTAGCAACACCATAGCAACCACTCAGAACACCGTAGCAACTGCCTAACAACCACCCAGAACACCCTAGCAACCACCCAAAATACCTTAGGACACCCTAGCAACTCCATAGCAACCACTCAGAACACCGTAGCAACTGCCTAACAACCACCCAGAACACTCTAGCAACCACCCAAAATACCCTAGCAACCGCCTAGCAACCACCCAGAACACCCTAGCAACCACCCAAAATACCCTAGCAACCACCTAGCAACCACCCAAAAGACCCTAGCAACCACCCAAAATATCTTAGCAACCACCCAAAACACCCTAGCAACCACCCATAACACCCTAGCAACTGCCTAGCAACCACCCAGAACACCCTAGTAACCACCCAAAATACCCTAGCAACCGCCTAGCAACCACCCAAAAGACCCTAGCAACCACCCAAAAGACCCTAGCAACCGCCTAGCAACCACCCAAAAGACCCTAGCAACCACCAAAAATATCCTAGCAACCACCCAGAACACCCTAGCAACCACCTAGCAACCCCCTAGCAACCACACAAAAGACCCTAGCAACCGCCTAGCAACCACCCAAAACACCCTAGCAACCGCCTAGCAACCACCCAGAATACCTTAGCAACCACGTAGCAACACCATAGCGACCACCCATAACATCCTAACAACTGCCTAGCAAAAAACTTTCCGGTCCAAACTTTCTCAAGCCAACTTAAAGTTTGTCTCGACGAACTTTCGCATCTAGTTAAGTTGGCTTGAGAAAGCCAACTTACTGATATTGTACTTAAACTTATTATTCTTCTGAGACTAAAAATTTCTATATGTAACTCCTCCTAGAGCTTTAACTCTACATACTCCAAACTCGGCTCAGACACAAACTTTTCTGACTAAGTGTGCTATCTATTTTCAGACTGATCGGACTTACGGTTTTCCTAAAAATGACGATCAAAACTCGAAAAAACTCATTCAAAAACTCCCATTGACTTACATTGGGGAGTTCTAAAAAATTCAAACCGACAAAAATTTAAATCTAAACACCTTGAAGACTAAACCAAACTGCCGTTCTATATACTATATGAGCCATTGAGACTCATTTAAACAAATAAACTCATCCATCTATCTACTTCAAAC
Organism: Rutilus rutilus; assembly: GCF_951802725.1. Lineage (NCBI taxonomy): Eukaryota > Metazoa > Chordata > Actinopteri > Cypriniformes > Leuciscidae > Rutilus > Rutilus rutilus. Next base: position 19,851,417 of record NC_140230.1, on the reverse strand, counting down.
TACTTTAAACTTTAAACTATCTATCTATCTCTTTTTAACTAATCCATCTTTCTTTCTAACTTATCCATCTTTCTTTCTAATTAATCTATCTTTCTTTCTAACTAATCCATCTTTCTTTCTTTCTTTCTTTCTTTCTTTCTTTCTAATCTATCTATCTTTCTTTCTAACTTATTCATCTTTCTTTCTCTCTAATTAATCTATCTTTCTCTCTAACTAATCCATCTTTCTTTCTTTCTTTCTTTCTTTCTTTCTTTCTTTCTTTCTTTCTAACTAACTAATATTTCCTTCATTCTTTCTAACTAATCTATCTTTCTTTCTTTCTTTCTTTCTTTCTAACTACTCTCTTTCTTTCTTTCTTTCTTTCTTTCTTTCTTTCTAACTAATCTTTCTTTCTAACCTTTTTATCTTTCTAACCTATCTTTCTTTCTTTCTTTCTAACTAATCTTTCCTTCATTCTTTTCTAACTGATCTTTCTTTCTTTCTTTCTTTCTTTCTTACTACTCTTTTTCTTTCTCTTTCTTTCTTTCTTTCTTTCTTTCTTTCTTTCTTTCTTTCTTTCTAACTTATCCATCTTTCTTTCTTTCTAATTAATCTATCTTTCTTTCTAACTAATCCATCTTTCTTTCTTTTGTTCTTTCTTTCTTTCTTTCTTTCTTTCTTTCTTTCTTTCTTTCTTTCTTTCTTTCTTTCTTTCTTTCTAACCTTTTTATCTTTCTAACCTATCTTTCTTTCTTTCTTACTAATCTTTCCTTCATTCTTTCTAACTAATCTTTCTCTTTCTTTCTTTCTTTCTTTCTTTCTTTCTTTCTTTCTTTCTTTCTTTCTTTCTAACTACTCTTTTTCTTTCTTTCTTTCTTTCTTTCTTTCTTTCTTTCTTTCTTTCTTTCTTTCTTTCTTTCTTTCTTTCTTTCTTTCTAACTTTCTTTCTAACTAACTAATCTTTCCTTCATTCTTTCTAACTAATCTTTCTCTCTTTCTTTCTTACTACTCTTTTTCTTTCTTTCTTTCTTTCTTTCTTTCTTTCTTTCTTTCTTTCTTTCTAACTAATCTTTCTTTCTAACCTTTTTATCTTTCTAACCTATCTTTCTTTCTTTCTAACTAACTAATCTTTCCTTCATTCTTTCTAACTAATCTTTTTCTTTCTTTCTTTCTTTCTTTCTTTCTTTCTTTCTTTCTTTCTTTCTTTCTTTCTTTCTAACTACTCTTTTTCTTTCTTTCTTTCTTTCTTTCTTTCTTTCTTTCTTTCTTTCTTTCTTTCTTTCTTTCGAACTAATCTTTCTTTCTAACCTTTTTATCTTTCTAACCTATCTTTCTTTCTTTCTAACTAACTAATCTTTCCTTCATTCTTTCTAACTAATCTTTTTCTTTCTTTCTTTCTTTCTTTCTTTCTTTCTTTCTTTCTTTCTTTCTTTCTTTCTAACTACTCTTTTTCTTTCTTTCTTTCTTTCTTTCTTTCTTTCGAACTAATCTTTCTTTCTAACCTTTTTATCTTTCTAACCTATCTTTCTTTCTTTCTTTGTGTTAAATAATGCCAAGATCATGCTAAGAACTCTATAAAAACTCCATAGTAACCATCTGTGACAACTAACCAACCACTCAAAATACTTTAAACTACTTTTAAATACTTTAAACTTCAAACTACTTTAAACTTCAAACTACTTTAAACTTCAAACTTCTTCAAACTTTCTGGTCCGACTTTATCAAGCCAACTTAAAGTTTGTCTCGACGAACTTTCGCATCTAGTTTAAAATGTTATTATTATTTTTTTAGCTTGCTGATAGGTTAGGGTTAAGTAAAGAGGTAGTTTTAGTTTTTTTTGAAACTATTTAAATTTATTTTGAAGTTTAATCAGTTTGTTCTATGTTTTAGTCCAGGTTTATTTTCATGTTAATTTCATATTTCGATTTAAAGTCGGTTTCAATTGTATCTGTATCTTGAAATAAACTACACTTTGGTTCACTTCAGCTCGCCTTCAGTGGACTACATTACAGACATGATTCATGGGTCTTTTTGATTTTAATTATCTTTCTAGATCTTTTGTCTTAATTTTAAAATCTGAAAGTTCTTAATAAGGTGCTTTCATAAAATGATTGTCATATATACATTATATGCAAAAACATTAAGAATGTTTAAATGTTTAAACAAGTGAATGGAATGTTTTAAGAACGTTTTTCATAATCTTAGAAAAACATTAAGAGAACGTTTATATAACGGGAGAATTGAACGTTCTAATAACGTTTGAATAACGTTCTTATAACCAAGGAATAACGTTAATACAACGTTTATGTAACAAGATAATTGAACGTTCTAATAAGGTTTTGAATAATGTTCTCATAACCAAGCAATTACATTAATACAACGTTTTATAACAAGATAATTAAACGTTCTAATAACGTTTTTAATAACGTTCCTATAACTAAGAAATAACGTTAATACAACGTCTAAAAAACTGGACGCTTTGAACGTTCCTAGAACATTCAGAAATAAAGTTTTTATAACTTAATGGGAACGTTATGGAAACGTTCTTATTACCTAAGAATTGAATGTTCTAATAACGTTTGAATAATGTTCTTATAACCAAGCAAGAACGTTAATACAACGTTTATATAACAGGAGAATTGAACGTTCTGATAACGTTTTGAATAACGTTCTTATAACTAAGAAATAACGTTAATACAACGTCTAAAAAACTGGACGCTTTGAACGTTTCTAGAACATTCAGAAATAACGTTTTTATAACTTAATGGGAACGTTATGGTAATGTTCTTATAACCTAAGAATTGAATGTTCCAATAACGTTTGAACAACGTTCTTATAACCAAGCAAGAACGTTAATACAACGTTTATATAACAGGAGAATTGAACGTTCTGATAACGTTTTGAATAACGTTCTTATAACTAAGAAATAACGTTAATACAACGTCTAAAAAACTGGACGCTTTGAACGTTTCTAGAACATTCAGAAATAACGTTTTTATAACTTAATGGGAACGTTGCGGAAACGTTCTTATAACCTAAAATTGTTAGCTGGGCTGCTCTGTCTTGTCTGTCGGTCTCCGTGTCCTCTTTGCTTTGCAATGTTACTGTGCGTGAGAAAATTGATGTGTGGCGTCACGTGAGAGCGTGAAAGTTGGCAGCTATGGGCCTTAGCAGACAAATCAAATAAAAAACAGTGCGAGCAAGGCTACATTAGTCACATTAGAAAATGAAGTTGTAGGTTGTGTTTGAAATTAATAATTACGTATCTTATTTATCTGAGGTAAAGTAAACCAAATACTCACGTATGCTCGATAAAGAATTAGACGGCACAATGAGCCCATCGGGCGGTTGAATTTAAAAGATTGATTTTGCTAGCCGTTCGCGGGTTTCCATGGTAACGTCGCTGGTGGGCGGGGTGCTGAACCAGAGAACGCGCATTATGACGTCTGATAATTCCATGTAGCCTGGGTGTCTCTGTGTAGTCTTGCTAATTATTCAGTCTCATATGCCATGTATTTACCAGGAGATGAAAAATAATTCAAGTGGAATAACAATATTTGGTGTTGTGGACCCGAGGAGGCGGAGCTGCGCTCTGGTGCGCTCCGGCCCAATTTAACCTATGTAGATGTTACACTTTTCCTGTTTTCAAAATATTTTCTTGGTTTCTACAAAAGTAACTATGACCACGTATAACAAGGTTATGACGTCATTGACCGGTGACAGCAGTACACGTCAACAAATAACTTGTCTAGTGATTGGAATTTATGCAAACCTACATATTTGTGTCTAAATATATCTAAGTATCAGCATCACACTTGTTGCATTGAACCATCCTGCTGTAGGAGGAGCGATGACAGTGGAGATCAAGTGAGGAACAGGCCTGGACTTGTGTTTTGTTTTGTGACAGCAGTCTTCCGTGTGGGGCTGATGTCTTTTACTTTCGTTTTGTATTTGTTTTATTCTTGGTATTAAAATCTGTTTGAGTCTTCACCGGTTCCCGCCTCATTCTTCCCATAACATCTAACCTTGTTACAATTTCCAAATTACAAAGATAATTGAAAAGGAAATCTCCATCTCTTATCTCTGGCTCAGTCGTCACTCAAAAAAAACTGGAACTGGACTGTGGATACACTCACAAGCAAGCAGTTGATTCATTTTGATATCTCAAATTTTCACTTCTTCATTTTAGACGGCATGTCATTCATGGCATATGCATGTTTACTGCTTAAGCATTTCGGGTATTGACAACATGCTCGTTGCTATGGCTCGTGGGTATTGGCAACATACTCGTTTAGGTTATCCAGGTAGGCTAAAGGCAACACATTTGTTGCTTAAGGCTTTCCCGCATTGTAAGTAAGATGCTGTTGCTCAAGCTTTTCAGGTATTGACAACATGCTTGTTGCCTTGGCTCACTGGCGTAACTGCAAAAAAAAGTTGTCAGTTTGGGGGATATTGGCATATGGTTTTGTTTTAGGGGGTTATTGCTACTCTCCCTGCTCTTATCTATGCAAATTCTTGCCCAGAACAGAACCATACCGCCAATCCAAACTGTATGCTAATTGTCAATCGTATTTGACAGCAATGGTCCTGACAGAAATCAAGCGTAGCATCAGTTCTTCTGACTCTCAGCGAGCTGATCCATGTCTACCTATAGGAATATGACGCCTATCGTATAGCTCCTTAAGTATTATCAGCAGCTATTGCATTTCTCAGGAGCTAATTGCCCTCCTCCATCCCCAGCTCCTCCTCTCGTCCAGTCAGGATTTGGCATTCTGATTCCCCTTGAATCAGAATAAATTCTTGAATTATGTAGTACTTTAAAATATTTAATTAATGATATCTGCAATACATTCATGTTGGTTCTGTTATGTTTACCCTAAGGGGGTTATTGCTGCTCTCCCTTCTCTTATCCATGCTAGGCTGCATGGATGCGCAGGGAGTTCTTGCCCAGAACGGAACCATACCGCCAATCCAAACTGTATCGTATTTGACGATAGTGGTCCTGACAGAAACAAAGTTAAGCCTCAGTAGTAGAAAGAAAGCAAATGCTTTTATAGTAAACCTTTTTGTCTATAATTGTTTTATTCAAATTGCATAATGTAAAATATTGAAACTTCACAGACCACATTGCTAGAACTGCCCAGTCCTGCAGATTTGCTTTATACAAAATTAGGAGGATGAGGTCCTTCCTATTGGAGCATGCTACACAACTTGTCCAAGCTCTTGTTCTATCCAGACTGGATTATAATTGTAATGCTCTCTTGGCAGGCCTTCCAGCATGCACTGTAAAACATCTGCAACCTATCCAGAATGCTGCAGCTAGAGAGGTCTTTAACGAGCCGAAAGAGAGCACAAGTCACATCTCTCCTCACAAAATTACACTGGTTGCCAATTGCCGCTCGCATCAAATTCAAGGCACTGATGCTTGCCAACAGAACAACCACTAGCTCTACACTCTACTCCATTTTACCTAAACTCATTACTCCAGACCTATGCTATGTGCCATCCAGAAGCTTCCGTTTTGCAAGTGAATGTCGCCTTGTGGTGCCATCTCAAAGAGGCACAAAACAACTTTCTTTTTTATTTTCTATAAAAAAAAAGATGTATACTGCGTTACGTCTATTGCTCTTCTCATTTATAAGTCGCTTTGGCTATTCTATTGCTCTCCTCATTTGTAAGTCGCTTTGAATAAAATAAATGTAAATGTTAATATACTGTATTTTCAGTAATAGACCAAAAACTGAAGTACAATAAATGTGAAAACATAAACCTTTGAGATATCCATCTGGTCTACTGTCAAAGTACTCAAGTAACATTCTGAGGTGTGACATTCTGAGGAAAAGCAAGGATGTGTGGTATAGGCACACATCCTTGTGGTGTGTGTGTGTGTGTGTGTGTGTGTGTGTGTGTGTGTGTGTGTGTGTGTGTGTGTGTGTGTGTGTGTGTGTGTGTGTGTGTGTGTGTGTGTGTGTGTGTGTGTGTGTGTGTGTGTGTGTGTGTGTGTGTGTGTGTGAGAGTCATTGTTCAATGGAAGTTCATAAGGAAGTAAATAAAATAAAACTGTACTAACTGCATGTTTAAATAACCTGTCAGACTTCAAGGGACTCTCACTTGGTTATTACCTGCCAAGCTCGGTGGTCAAGCAGTTTTATGTTTTAACTTTCGCTGTTAATGACTGAACTGAACTGGTATGTATCCCACTTTTCTTTTTTAATCACATATTTTCATGGTCTTAAATGTAATTAAGATAGTCGGTTTTTTTTTCAACATTATTACAATCTTGGTGTATTCCTTGCATTTTGCTTGCAATGCAAAATTAATGCAAATAATAAAACATCATTCATAAAATGTATCATTATGATTCCCAGTAAAAATGCAGTTATGTGCTTTTCTTCTGCTGAGTTTGGCTTTGGCACTTTGTCTTGCATCCCCAATGGTAAGTTGGATATATAGGTTTCTGTTATAATACATTGTCCTTGTAAAGGTGATAAACAGTTATTGATTTTTAAAAATATTAGTTTGATGTCTGAGTATTGTTTTCATATCTCATGTTCTCAGCCACAACCTGATATAAATGGTAAGTACAGCTCAGTCACTGACATGAATCTGTTGTAATCTTACTGTAATATGTCTCACTTGCACAGTGTAAAAGATCCTTTTGTGATTACGGTCTGACGTTTTGATTCCTCTTTTTTTCTCATTTAACTTTCAGATTGTTTCACTAAAATTGTGTTGTTGTCTAGCACTCAATTCTATTTTCCGACATAACATCTTTGTCTTCTTTTGTTTCCTTCATTATATTTTTCTCAAAGGAACTGAGGAATGGAAGGGCATTCCAGATATAAACAAAGGTAAAACTACTATATTATCTCAAGAACTAACGTACATTTATATTAGCAGTAAGCTAACATATCTGTTTTTGTTCATAAATCATTATTTATACTCCTATTTTATTCAAGCATATTTACTTTAAACTGAATGCTAGGTTTAAATCTCAGAGAAGGAGACATCATGGTGGTGAGTTGTGTTCTAAGAAATTCTCAAAGTACATTGAATATTGGATAATTCAGAAATCAGTCAATATGATATTTCTAAGGGTACTTAAAAAAAAATTTTTTAAAGCCTAATCAAAGGAGTGCCATTCTTGGGAATAACCGGTGGGATATTCCCGTCCCCTATGAGCTGAATGTGAATCTCAGTAAGAAAACATGGATTTCTCACTTACAGTTTAAGAAATAAATTTTTAAGTAGTTTTACTGTTATATATTTTTCATTAATCATGTATTTTTGATTGTGATTATAGGTATGAACTATAAAGGAGTCATTTTGAGAGCTTTTGAGCAGTTCAGACTGAAATCATGTATTGACTTTAAGCCCCGAGCAGCTGAAGATTTTTACATCTCTGTGGAGAGTCGTGAAGGGTACAGTATGCTTCCACTTAGTAATCCACAATATTAGTAATATGTGGTATTATAGACTATTCCGATACAGCCTAAACTATACTACTGAATGTATAGTATAAAGGCCCGTTCACACCTAGAGCGATAACTTTAACGCTCATTCTAAATATAAAAGAATAGCAGAGTCCACACCTCAACTATATCGATAACTGATAGTATTTGTAACTAATTTGTATTTGAAGTGAGTAAAGGAGCTGGAAACCCCAGTGGAGGCTTCTCACTGAACAATATCATTAGAATTACTTTGTTTTTTTTTTTGTTTTTTTTCAGCTAATGGAAAAAAGTGGCCGATGACAAAACTCAGTGTGCACTTATAATAAACAGAACATTATTGTCCGCTGGTGTGGATGCTAATAAGCCTATAGTTATTGTTATAGTTATCGATCTTGGTGTGAAAGGGCCTTAAAACATTCATGAGTTAACAAATTATTTTACACTACCAGACAAAATATGAATGCACCTATGTGCTGCGTGAATGTGCCGTTATCTCTCTCTTATTTCGCAGGTGTTGGTCATATGTCGGCCGCACATTAAGAGGAGGCCAGATGCTTTCCATTGGAAATGACTGTGGAACAAAAGCCATTGTTGAGCATGAGTTTCTCCATGCACTAGGATTTTGGCATGAGCAGTCAAGATATGACAGAGATGATTATTTGACCATCAAATTTGAAAACATCAGAAAAGGTTGCTCTGAACTTTTATTATTTTTAGGAAAAGAGTAAAACAGTAAAATACAGATATTCACTGACATACTGATTACAGTGCCCATTTAACTAATCAGCACTTTAATAAGCCATTCTTTATGAATAATCACCTTAATAACTCCATAGTGTTTATTTTCAGGCTATGAGAGTAATTTTGATAAATACAGCGAGAATGAGATCACCACCCAAGGCACCCCATATGACTATTACTCTGTGATGCATTATGGTAAAAATTACTTCAGTAACGGTAATGGATCCACGATCATCACCAAGCTCCCTGAGTTCCAAGATGTGATTGGTCAAAGCCTGGACATCAGTGAATATGATGCGATTGAGCTCAACAAACTCTATAAATGCAGTGAGTATTTTACACACTTTGTTTTCATTTTGCAGTTTGTGGATGTTTTAGTGGAAATTGAAGTCTGATGTGGAAGACCAGGGAAAATGTGTTGTCCTTTAAGGAATTTAACTTTAGAATATTTGTTTTAAATATTTGTTGGTACATACATACATACATTCTCAGGTAAATATGTGAAGTTTATGTAATGTTAAAGTCACTTCCTTTTAAGTCCTTCCTGGTATTGCATGAAAACAAATATTATTAAATTCATAAAAGGACAACACACATGTCATGTGTGGGTAGTTGTAAGGAATTGATTTGCAATTCAAAACATTTTCAGCATCAACATCCTGGATGTTTCAAATGTTGTTCCAGGATTAACAAAATATGTTGAGGGCAAAAATTGGATGTGCAAATGATTTTGCCTGAGTGCTTTTCTGTTTGGATTACAGATTCCTCCATCTCTTTCCTTGACCACTGCAGTTTTGATGATGAATCTCTGTGTCAGATGAGTGTCTGTTCTGCGGTTTATGGCTGGCAGAGAGTGAAGTCAGTGAGTGGCATCAATGTGACTGACCACACCTACTCGAGCAAAGAACAAAATGGTGAGATCCGTTACAGTCAGACAGTGGAAAGTGTCTGTTTTGATATCACAGGAAGATAGTGGTGCAATGGATCACAAAACACACAGTATTTGTATATATAAATGGGGGTAAATGTAACTTTGATTTTCATTTATAAATAATGCAAGAGTCCCAATTTTTCCGCGTTTAAAATTGTTTGAATGTGTAAATTGGCAAGACAAAACACGTCCAAATGATTAACTTTCTATGACGGTTAAACTTGGCAATTTAATCCGTGAATCGCATGCGTGCCGATTCTGGCCCGTACGGATGTAGGATCAACTGTGATCCGTTGCACCCCCACAGCAAAAGACTTTATTTTAATTGCCCAAAAATAAATGCTTCACTATATCCACAGAAGCAGTCACTGTACCACCCAGTTCCACACAACTATACACCTGTTTTCATGTCTGCAGGGACGTCTTTTTTCATGCACTTCAGCACTGAGGGGAGAAAGGAAGGGGACACAGCCAGAATGGAGAGCAAGACAATGACCCCTAAAAGAGACTGCAAAGTCCAGTGCCTGCAGTTCTACTACTATCACAGTGGTAATGAGTCTGACCAGCTCAACATCTGGATCCGAGAGTACCAGAATGAAGCAGACAACAGAGGAACTCTCAGACTTATGGATCAGATCACAGGTCTGTCTCTTCGTCAAGTATAATGTAATATTACAGGGGGAAAAAACACGTGTCGGCCTATGCTTTTAAAATGTTCCTAAAATGTTTAATTTTACCTTTTCATTTCTTGCAGAGCTCCCTGGTAATTTCTGGAAACTGCATCATGTGTCACTGAATGCAAAGAAAACCTTCCAAGTTGTATTTGAAGCCCGTAAAGGAGCTGGAAACTCCAGTGGAGGCTTCTCACTGGATGATATCAATATTTCAGAGACTGACTGTCCCCACACATGGCAGATAAAAGACTTTTCAATAAGGGAATCTTCAACACATTACAGTCCATTGTATTACTCCAGTGATGGTTATCGCTTTCAGGCAAAGTTATTGGTGTATCAGAATAACCTTTTAACGTATGTTCGTCTGGTATCTGGTGCATATGATGACCAGTTGCAGTGGCCTTGTCCATGGAGACAAATAACCTTCCAGATGCTTGACCAGAATCCACACATGCAGAAGCGCATGTCCTTAGAACAAAGCATCACCACTGACCCTACTTTGGCATCTCCCGGTGAGGATCCTATTATTTTTCTATCACATCTGTTTATATGCAGCATTTAACTTAGTTGAGAATCAAAGTTATTATCTGTAGCGTTGAAGGCCCTTTTGAAGGCACGCTGTGCAAGATTTGTACCTTAAGAAAGAAGAAAGCATGTTCGGAAGAGTGCAGAGACGGCTCTGCGTGAGTGGTTTTTACGACAGTAACGTTAAATACAAGTACTTCACAGCGACTCTAGGGGTCACTGTTTGAGAAAAACGGAAACTGCATAGTGTGCCTTTAATAGCAACATTATTTTTTATATATATTTATAGATTGGACCAATCCTCGAAACAACAGAATTCAAGTTGTCATCGGCAATGAGTCTGTATTTGTGGGTCCTTGGGTTTATATAAATGGCATAACAAATTATGATCTGACTAGAAGAGAGTTTATCAAGGGTGGTGACATCATATTTCTCCTCACCATGCAAGGTAGGTTTTGTGAAGTAACCTCAGAGAACAAGTTTAACTTGAAGCAAACTGAGCAAAAACTATGATATATTTCTATTGCGTCCCACTTTCTCATGTCCATAAATGTTGTTTTCCAATCCAGATATCTCAGGGCTCCTTCATAATGACTCTCTACCCTGCCCTAAAGTGACAGTGAAGAACTTCAACGTTTCTCCTGATGCAAGTGCCCCGCAGGTACCATGTGCTTCAAGGTATGAATATCCTTTTAATCTCTGTTGTGTCCTTAGTTAAAACACAGAAAACTAAAATATTTTTCGAAAGTTCTTTGAAAAAAGAACTGATTGGTTCTATTGCATTAATAATGTTTATTTTTCACTGTTCTTCTTTTAGTGATTGTGCCAAGACTGCTTCCTCTCTGGTCATCTTGGTGCTTTGCTTTCTTTTGCTAGTGAGATAATCATAAGAAATCACTCTAATCACTTCCCCATGTCTGACTACACACGAGTTCAATGCCAAAGAACTACATCTATCTTCAGCTTTCTATGATAGCTAAATGTGTATTGTTAATGAAAAGAGCTGAACATTTTAAGTTTATATTCATTCATTTACAATCAATGTTATCCTTAGAGTTAATTACAACAATTTATAAATAAGCAATTTATTGTCAAACTCTTTAATAATGTTAGATTCACACATTCTCTGTGGAGGTTATAGTAAAAATTTGCCATTTCTGAGTCTTTTCAATGTTATTAATCACTGCATGAATACTATGGTCTGTAAAATACTAATCTAACCTTGAAATGTTCTTTTTAATATAAATCACAAAACAGTTTTGCAAGTAATCAGTTTAATAAATATGACTAAAAAGTGTGTTTGAATGTGAATATAATATATATATGTGAATATGCATACAAATCTGACAGATGGAAACTCTGCAAACTCCGCAAACTCCGAAACCGCCCACTGTCTTAGTTTGGCCCTGTCCCAAATGGCACACTTCATATGCACTTTCGGTCTTGTGTCCGTTAAGTCCATGAGACCGTTGGGTGTCCAATTAGTCATTTTAGGTCTCAGAAGGGTGCTCGCGGGCTCCCCTTTTGTGGTCGATATGCGCCCTTGATACGCACTTTTGTGAGCTCCGCAGCAGACTACTTTCCGACAGTCAAAGCGGCGTTACGTCACAAAAGTGCACTCGTAGGAAGACCGCGAGTGTTTAGGGTGCCATTTGGGACAGGGCCTCTAACATGAAAAGGAACCTATGCACCCTGGTTTGGCCTGAAATTGAAACCACCTGCAAGATTTTAGTTCCATCTAGTGGCATATGGTGGAGCTGCTACTTGTCTGCAGGTGAACAAGAGGACATACACATTTATGTTAGATATGATGCAAAATATCATGAGGAAGGTTTTCTGATAAACAGCATAACAATAAAAACCACTTGAGAACTCAGAAAGAAAACATCTGCACTAACTTTGGCTTAAGTGCTCGGTCAAGTGGTGATTGGTTTAATAATGCCACTCCACAACTGTTACCATAGAAATAATAACAAGGAATTATATATTTATTGTAACAGTTCTATGAAATGTTAAAATCCCTTTGAACTTATGATTCCAGAATTTCAGCTTACTGACTTACAAAAAACAACAACGGTCAAATCAGTTTCTCTACTTTATTGACATCTTGACCAAACTTTAATTCCTGGATTTGGTCAACATGTGACTTTTTTTTGCTTCACAGTTCATCCTTCCATTCAGTCTCACTCTTTCACAATATCTGGTACAGTATAATCTAGTATGAAACAAATCAATGAAGGCATGAGATACCTACGTAACAAAAAACAGCATGAAATCTCAGCAGATGGCAGTAGAGCTCAGATTCTGTCATACATTTTTCCACAAAATGCAAGACCTTGAAAAACAGTGACGCGAACTTGGTGATAAGTAAAACTACAGGCAGTCACTCTCAATTGACTTAAATCAAATTTATATGATTACCCAGCTAGCAGGGAACGTTCTCAGAACTTTCGCTAACATTCCCTACAAGTTTGGTTAATGTTCTAAAGAAAACATTTGAATGTAATGTTTACTGAACATTTTAAGGATGTTTTCTCATTTTAAAAAATGTTTCTATAACGTTATATGAAAACTAAGATATAACATTTTAACTGCAACATTCAAAAGATGTTTTGGGAATGTTTCTGAAATAACAAGTTGTACTATGATCTCAAAATATCATTGTCCCTATGTTTCATTATAACGAAAGAAAAACGTTCTCTCTGTCACGTTAGGAAAACGTTTTGAGGATATCATTGAGAGATGAGATGTTGAATGTTCTTTAGAAAACTGTATTTTAATGTGACGAGTTAACAAAATTATAACATTCTACTTGCAACATTTTGAGAATATTTTGGGAATGTTGTTAAAGTTAAAGTTTGTACAATGATCTCAATATAACATTGTCCCAATGTTTCATAAAAACAAAAGAAGAACATTCTCTCTGTCACATTTGTAGAATATTTTGAGGATATCATTGAGAGATGATATGTTGAATGTCCTTTATAAAACGTTATTTTAATGTGACAAGTTAACACAATTAGAACATTTTACCTGCAACATTTTGAGCATATTTTGGGAATGTTGTTACAGTTTTTCTCGATTGCTTAAACACTATAACCATGGGCTTTTGAACTAAAATTTCAAAACCATAATGCTATTTATCAAAAAGCACACCCATTACCCTAAACTATAAACACTATTCCCTGTTTTGACACATGAGTCAGATTTGTTGAACTGTCACTGCAAAACTCTACACACAAATCCCTTCATTTCTCATTGCCTAGACCATGTTGTCATTCATAGCATTCAATATTGTTCACTCAAGTCAGCACAGCTTCAGCTCAGTTAGCACACAATTACCCAGGTGGAAACACTTACACTTGTTAAAGTTAAAGTTTGTACAATGATCTCAAAATAACATTGTCCCAATGTTTCATAAAAACAATAGAAGAACGTTCTCTCTGTCACGTTAGGAAAATGTTTTGAGGATATCATTGAGAGATGAGATGTTGAATGTTCTTCATAAAACGTTCTTCTAATGTGACGAGTTACAGTTTTTCTCGATTGTTTACACACATTTTCTGAAAGCATGCCTCATATTCTCAGAACTCTACACACAAATCCAAAAACACACACACAATGGGCAAAACCCCTCAATTCTCCTGCAAAATGAAACTTTACATTCAAAACAATGTTATTTCTTCTCAAAATGGTATTTTGTTTTCAAATGACACACACAAACCATCATATGAATAGACATTTATAAGAACCAGTTGAACACAGATGTGCTCAATGTAAAACACTATGATGAATGCAAAACACTTCTTCTCCATTCATCATAATGACTTAGGCCTTTTTTTGTTCAGTGTTACACTTTCTACAGACAGTACATACATAAGTGTGTTGTAAAATATTTGAGAATATTGTTTTTATACTCAGAACACACAAATACAAAGTAACAAGTATATTTTATTTTTCCCACAAAATAATGTACACAGTGTACCTCCCAACCAACACAAAGTTGTACATACAGTGGTCTACATACAAAACAACAGAAGAATTGACTGTATACAGTTACAGTAAAAAAAAAAAAAAAAAATTCCAATGTTGGCATCCATTGCTCCATTGAAGAGCTCACCTGTTGCCCTTTTATGCTAAAGCTCTGATTGCTAATTGTAAAACTGTGTGACGGGTGTTTGCCCATGTGATGAGTCAGTGTGCATATTTGAATGGCAGTGTGTTCCTTGTGAAAACAAGAGATTTTCTGCATGAAAATTGTGGCAAAAGCAGAGAATTGTGTGTAGTGTTTTGAAAAAAGTGTGTTTTAGAACTGCAGTTTGAGTGTAAAGCAGGAATTGTGCTTGTAGTTTAGCAGAATTGGTTCAGGGGGTTGGTGAATGAGTTACATGTTGTGGTCATTGTGTCTCAAGTACCAGAAAATGTGTGTAAACAATCGAGAAAAACTGTAACACAATTAGAACATTTTACTTGCAACATTTTGAGGATATTTTGGGAATGTTGTTAAAGTTAAAGTTTGTACAATGATCTCAAAATAACGTTGTCTTAATGTTTTGTCATAACAAAAGAAGAACGTTCTCTCTGTCACGTTAGGAAAATGTTTTGAGGATATCATTGAGAGATGAGATGTTTATTGTTCTTTATAAAACGTTCTTCTAATGTGACAAGTTAACACAATTAGAACATTTTACCTGCAACATTTTGAGCATATTTTGGGAATGTTGCTAAAGTTAAAGTTTGTACAATGATCTCAATATAACATTGTCCCAATGTTTCATGATAACAAAAGAAGAACATTCTACTTGCAACATTTTGAGGATATTTTGTGAATGTTGTTAAAGTTAAAGTTTGTACAATGATCTCAATATAACATTGTCCCAATGTTTTGTCATAACAAAAGAAGAACATTCTCTCTGTCACATTAGGAAAATGTTTTGAGGATATCATTGAGAGATGAGATGTTGAATGTTCTTTATAAAAATTCTTGTAATGTGACGAGTTAACACAATTAGAACATTTTAATTGCAACATTTTAAGGATGTTTTGAGGATGTTGTTGAGATAACAGATTATATAATGTTCTCAGTAAAACATTGGCACAATGTTCCATAATAACAGAGGAGGAACATTATCAAACCAACGTTCGTAAAATGTTTTGAGTATATCACTGAGACCTGAGATGATGAGTGTTTTTTAAAAAAATTATTGTAATGTGACGTGTTAACAAAACTAGAACATTTTAAATGTAACATTTAGCAATCAAACTACACAATTATTGTTAAATTGAGCTTGCTGGTCAGACAGCAGGCCAACAGGGTTCACGATGGAACATATGGTGCATTTAAGTCCTCCTGGGAAGTTTGTATTCATGAGGTTTTACAATTTTGTTTAATGTTTTAAATTAATGAAGGCACTGTAAACTTTATCATCACATATTATACTGTTACATATTAATGCTATCATATTTTGTGCAGGCATTATCTTACTTCATTGTCACTGCTAAATACCTAAGTATAGTGGTATCCCACAATGTTTCCCACTGACACACCCCTAACTCTTCAAGATCGGGGTTAAAGAAAATCCTGAGCTTCCTACTCATATTCTCATCATTGTGGTGGCGTTCAACTTGTAAATACAATCTTTATGACATGACTTGAATGCACCAATAGCTCTAGCTTAATTAGGGACAATCCATACAAACACTCTTTGCTAAAATACATTACAGACTGTCACAGTAAGAAGTTATTCGTCCTGTATCAACGCTAAAGGCCTAACCACTGCAGTCAACACCTTGGAGTATCCATGCTGTTAAATAAAAGTCTGTAGACAAGGGTTAGGGTTAGGGTTAGGGTTAACCTTAACCCTTAATTTCTAACCCAGACCCGGTTTCACAGAGTTTAGATTAAGCCAGGATTAGGCCTTAGTGCATTTAATTAGCTTTTAAAAATGTGCCTTAGAAAAAAGAAAAAGAAACATTACTGGTGTGCATTTTGAGACAAAACAATGGCACTGACATATTTTAAGATACTGTATGTCAGTGCAAGTTGCTTTCAGGTAAAACAGCTCAAACGTGCATTTTAGTCTGGGACTACAGGCTTAAACCTTGCCTGTGAAACCCGGGGTATATGTTGCAACTTGTATAGAATTATGCCAATGTTACCAAAGTGTTGTGTTGGACAGAGGATTTACCCTAAACCAACAGGTTGTGTAGCCTAACTGTGCCACACAGGGTGAAAAGCAAGTTGACATTATTAGGCATAAGAGTGTTTCTAAAGGAAAGGTCAATATTTTGTTAAAGTGCAAAAGGATCATTATGGGTCACATGAATGTAACTCTAATGTTACCATGATACCAATCCATTAGTTTTTCATGTAGGTAGGTATACAGAATTGTATATGAATAGCCTACATATGCAATGTTTGCTCTGTTTAATATATAATATGTTTGCTCTTTTAAACTGCTGTTTGGCAGAGCAGTGGTAAATATATGTTGTTATACATGGTATATATTATTTGTGTAATTTATTATTATTATTTATATGTTATTGTAAGTTTATTTATTTTTTATCATGCACTGCAATGAAGACACCATTTAACCAATTGATTAAATATAACAGCCAGCTTACAAATACAACTAAATAAATAGCCGTGCACATTTTTTTCATATTCTTTCTTTTAAAACATGTAATCTTTTCCTGTAATTGCAATGTTACCAGAGCCCGTCTACGGAGAGCCTTGACACTTCCTATTAGCCCCATTGTATCGATCTTGGTTGCAGTTCCATTAGAATTCCACTGGAGGTGATCGCGGGCGAGTGCAGACTGAATGGGAGTCTATGGGGCTAGACGGCTAAATGTGTCTCTTTCACCCGATTGCCGTTGAGAAATCTCAGATTTTATTGTAGGTTTTGCAAGTTCAACATGGGTTATAGGTCGAAAGTTGAATGAACGAGTACTTATTTCTTTTCGATTTCTTACAGGTTGAGTTGTTGTTGCCCATAACACGCTAGCATTCTGCTAAAGACGTCAGCATTCTGACGTCATTGACATTTTAAAAGACTTTTTAAACCAAATAAGTGACTCTAAAAATCTAACACCCAGCAATGTGTAATTTCTTTGCATCTCCTTTCGAATACAACATTCAAATTACTAGACAAAAAATTATATCCTGAGAAAAGTGGATTTTGAGGGTTTTTCGCCATAGACCTCCATTCATTCTGCACTCGCCTGCGAGCGCCCCCGCATGGACAGAGACGTGTTACTGCAGCCAGTCCAGAAACCGGAAGTAAGCAGAGAGTGCCACTCTTCCTATTAGACATTCTCTGATGTTACCACATTATTGGCTGTCTCTTCGAGTTGTTTTGAGCATGATTGGCTATTCAGACTGTCATCCAGGAATCTGGCCAATGGCAGCTATGCGCGCCTTTTACTGGTCAAGTTTGAAGTTTGAATATTCGTCTGTTAGAGTGAGAGTGTGTGTGTGTGCGCGCTGCTGCTGCTCGGGAGGATCTTCACTACTAGCCTCCTTCGGTTCTGTGGCTTTTACATTGTTTAAAACATGGATTATTTTGCATCGTACTGTTACATTTTTATTTTGAGCGAGTTGCGGGATGTAAATGGACAACGAATTTTAACAACGTAGCCTACGTGTAACGGACATATTGCAATCTGCGGAAGGTAAATAACTTTATTTTATATAAAAATACATTCTGCTACATCAAAATATAACGTTAGTGTGTTAAATTGAGAAGCTAATTTTAAATGCGACTAGAGCAATATCGATATTATGTCAATGTTTCAGGCTGCATGTGTAACGTTAGGCTAAATATTGTCAGCTAAGTTAGTTTTTGATAAAAATAAATAAAAATAAACCTCAGCATAGTCTGAGCTTTACAATGAGTGAACTGAGAACATTGTGTCTTTATACAGAGAGGAACTCGAACCACACTATGAAAACTAGGCTTTTGAATGATCGCGGGATATCGGCCTAACGTTACCTTCAAAATGATGAGTCATCATCATCATAATATGTTTTTGAGCTGGTGAGTAAAAATTTGCAAGCTTTTTATGTCTCTTTTAGTAAGTAAATACAAATAGCTAATAATATTGCTGTATGTGTGTGTTTCCCATTATCCAGGAATTTTGGGAATAAATTATCCAGCCACATGATCTTCAGTTGCGGTGAGTATTGTCATAGTAAAATACACGTGAAATAGAGGCAGAACATGTAAACTCTGCTCAAAGGCACACTGGTCCAAACCCTCCAGTCAAAATTGTACCTGTCTTCTTGATATGAGTTTTTATGGGCCTAGCTGACCCAAACATAAATGTCCTTTCAAAATGAAATTATTTTCAAACCTGTATGACTTCTGTGAAACACAAGAATGTTGGGAATAAAACAACATTGGAACCCATTTTATGGAAACAAATGTTCCCAATGTTTCATGATAACAAAAGAAGAACATTCTACTTGCAACATTTTGAGCATATTTTGGGAATGTTGCTCAAGTTAAAGTTGTACAATGATCTCAATATAACATTGTCCCAATGTTTCATGATAACAAAAGAAGAACATTCTCTCTGTCACGTTAGGGAAATGTTTTGAGGATATCATTGAGAGATGAGATGTTGAATGTTCTTCATAAAACGTTCTTCTAATGTGACAAGTTAACACAATTAGAACATTTTACTTGCAACATTTTGAAAAAATAAAATAAAATAAACCTCAGCATAGGAGCTTTACAATGAGTGAACTGAGAACATTGTGTCTTTATACATAACATAAATGTCCTTTCAAAATGAAATTATTTTCAAACCTGTATGACTTACTTCTCTGAAACACAAGAATGTTGGGAATTAAACAACATTGGAACCCATTTTATGGAAAAAACAAAACAGTGAAGTCATTTCTCAAGATATCTTAATTAAGGTTATACAAAATAAATTCATACAGTTTTGGAACAACATGGAGTACCGGTAAATAACGATAGAGAGTCTATTTTTTGAATGAGCTGTTCTTTTTAGGACATGTTCCCAGGGTCCTTTGCTAAATTAACCATGGTTTTTATTATAGTAAAGTGTAGAAACAATATTTTTATGGTGGATTGATTACAATAATTTATTACCATTTAGTTAGTGTAGCAAAACCATGGTTAATGTTAGTAAGGGTTCTCCAGATTTATATAGCCTAACACTTACAGTTTTTTACAATCGCTATGACAGATTTTTCAATACATTTAACAAGTTTCCTAAACTCTTAACGCACCAACACACCTAAAACACACAATTGGCAAAACGGTTAATTTCATACTCAAAATCACACATTGTAAACTAAACTCCAAAACTAATTTTCAAAATACAATAATACACTAACACAATACACCATGTCTACCAAAACATTAACACATGTTCTCTTACACCAGGAACATTTAGTCAATCATAGCACAATGTCATAAAAAACACTAACATCAGATGGAATTACAGAAACTGCATTATTTTATATGTGTCAGGTCTGCCCTTATACAACAGACATATTATTCTATAGATATATTATACTATATCTATTATATCTATAGATATTATATTGATCATAGATTGTGTTTTGCACTGCAGTTTCTTTTGAAGTCTCTCTACATTTTTGTTTTGTTTGTAATGTAAATGCATTTTGTTGTTGTTTTTTGCAGCAGAAATTCAATACAACAAAATAAATTACCCTTCTTAGAGTAGCTTTATGGAATGTATGGTTTATGAAAAAAAGATGACAGAGACAGAATTACTGCTGTAACGGCTTTATTTGCAACAGGACATTTATAGCTGCCATTTACAGTATTACTGTATGTGAAAATACAAAATATACGAACAGAAAAAGCACCAGAAGAATAAAAAAAAAAAAAAAAAGAGTCATCTTCTAATTATTTGCATAATTCAATCGGCTGTTTCTCAGTAAGAATAGAATAAAATACAGGGGATATATTTGTGTTTCAATTCACAATATAAGCAGCTGTTTACCTTGACTTTAGCCTGTAAGGTTAGGTTTAGAACATGGTGTTATCTGTTCTGACATACAGTGTTAAAGCATTGGTAAATTTGGCAGTAAAAATTCATTGTTTTGGTCTTGTTTGAGCTTGTGTGTAAAAGAAGTTCAAGCATTTTAAATTTGTGTTAATTGTATGCATTTTGTGTTAAAGCAACAAGAACTGTGTTAATAGTATAGCTTACACAGGCGGATGTAGTGCTAACTGTGTTAAGAGTTTTGGAAAGTTGTTAAAAGTATTGAAAAATCTGTCATAGCAATCGTAAAAAACTGTAAGGAAAACATAAAAAATGGTCCTATGTCACCCAGATCAATAGTCTGTTAACACACATTAACACACTTTTTACATTTTCTTAAGATCAAGCATTGGACCAATGTTTACGGAGCAGAACAGGCACCAACAGAGAAACAAGTCCATCACTAGTAAGTATCCACTGCATTTTATAAAACCGTAGTCAATTTTAAACGCACAATGCACTCCAAAATAAAAATGATCTATTTTTTTCTCCCTCGTGCCAGATTTATATCTGACTTTCTTTCCACAGAGATTTTTAGAAAAAATATCATTAAAGAGAAATGTGGGAGGAGCTTGAATTTATTGCCTAGCCCTGTTTGTTTGAACCGCGAGAGCCGTCAAAGCTTATGCTACTCCTATGTCATGCACCGACAAGAGCCTTTTATAGTCAACACGTCGGACGCAAGCAACTTGCAGTTTTGCCCCCACCAACAACGCATAGTATTGCATACAACGGTGCGTCGCGTATCAAAAACTGGGACGACACATTTTTCTACTCATAGACGCATATGGCGGCCGAAGTGTAGTGATGCGTAGCCTTGCAGGCGCATATGCGTATCGATGCGTTGACTAACTCTTTGGGCGTAATTTGACTTGCATATGGCTGTCTGCTGGAAGCTAGTTATTTAAGTCGATAAAATTATAAATATGGTAGGGCTGGGGGAATTAACACGTTAATCTTCGCGATTAATTTGAGATGCTTAACGAGTTTATAAAAAAAATGCAATTAACGCAGCACTTTTTTTGCCTCATTTTAATGACTTCCTGTTGCGGAAAAGGCTGCAAAATATGCCGTCCCGCCCCTCCGTGTTTGGCGATCAGGTTTTATTCTCGCGCAGCTTTCATGACCAGGTCTTTTCCGCTCCGCGCTCTCCATTCCGTGTGTGTGTGTCGGCGCACTGACACACACACACAACACTGAGCAAACATTGAGCTCTTTGCTCAATGTTCTGCTCCGTGTTTGCGCTGCGCGTTCTGCTCTGCGCTGCCCAAACGCTCCAATCATGTACCGATCATGCACTGGAAAAGCAAAGTCAAATAACGTGAAATTTCTCAGTAGTAGACTTCTGTGAAATAGCCCTACTGAGCTGGTATAGTCATGCTGACAACAATGGTAAAATTACCTGCTCTGATCACATGCTCTTGTAATAATAGCTTTGTAGGACTATGTTTTATTTTGATAATTAGAAAAAAATAATAATAATAATAAATTGTTAAATTTATTATGTTGATTGATTATTGAAAATAATAATATATTGATATATTGATGTTTAATATTATTTTAATACAGGGCTATTTTCTGTTCCTTTTTTTCCTTTTTGTTGTTTAATTAGGTTATTCTAAGTTTAAATATTGATGATTACAAGCTTGGGGGAAATGCAATTAATTGCATTTAATTACAGCAAATTGTGTAAATAATCAGTTACCTTTTTAAATCGATTCCCAGCCCTAAAATATAAAATATGGATATGTTTCTTACACAAACGCATCACTTCGCTTCACCTTTCGCCTTTATTAACCTGCCAGAGCCGTGTGGAGTACTTTTATCATGGATGGATGCATTTTTATGGACTTGTCAAAAAAATCCCACAGGGAGCTACAGAATAAGAAATCTTTGAAGTCCACTTTTTTACTGTCTGTTTCCATCAGTAAAATTACAGTTTTTTTTTTCTCTCAGAATTGTGAGGCAAGAACACACAATTGCAAGAAAATATCAGAATTGTGAGCTGTCTTTTTTACTCCCCTCAGAATTCACCCTTCGAGGGAGTTTGATTGACAGGTATTTTTTACATTTTTATTTTACCAAAAATATTTTTTTCTAAAAAAATTACACAAATTAAACGTTGAGACTTTGTTTCAACTTTCATATCAAAAGTAACCTGCTCTGTCTTGTCTCTGTGTTTAAACGTTTCAGCGTTTTTTCTGTGATCCGCAATGTATTTTTCATTGCGTGACAACATGATGTGTGGCGTGAGAGCGCCATGGCTTGTTGGACATAGCAACAGTAACTAAAGGGGGCGGGTCTTTGCAAATTGCATTAACCATGGCTGCCTGTTAATTATCACTGGACTACTTCGCTCTCGCATCTCCCAAAAGTAATTTTTATTTTTTTTTTCCTTGATTCCATTTGAATGGTTTAATTAAATTGCTATAACCAATTATTTAAAATGTAATGATTTAAGCAAAACGTTCTTCAAAGGTTAAACCAAACTTTTATTTGACGGATTGCCGTGTAGACCTTTGAGTTTCTCTGTGTTTTATGATATGATTATAGTTTTTCTCAAATGAAGCTAAAATGCTGCTGAAGTGACTCTCAGAGCAGCTGTATTGATGAAGTGCATTAATGTGCTCATATAGAAACGACAGCAAAAAAAAAAATAAGCCAGAATTGCTTTTTTTTTCTCAGGTTTTACTAATTTATCCTGTGATTCTGACTTTCAAACGGCCAATTGCGAGTTTATATCTTGCACTTCTGAGAAAAAAAAGTTTGAATTGTGATTCGCAATTACCTTTTTAAAAAATTGTATTCCATGGCGGAAACAAGCTTTCATATGCACAGACAGTAGCTCACATTTAACATGCAGATTGTGCGCACACAGAAACCTACTGGAGCACAAAAAGTTAGTGTCAACACTGTCCTGTGATTTCTCAATAAGAAACAGAAGTTATAGCATATTTTTCTTTCTGCTTTTGAAGTAGCTAAAACTTACAGCTTAGCTAATAGCAAAGAGACGATTCACAGGTATGATTAAATCACACTAGAAATTGTTCTATCTCAAATGCAGTGCTACTTTATCTGTATCTGATTTAAAACAAGCAGAAATCTGTAAGAAATGTAACAATCCATAGACAATATAACTGATGAAAATGAGCTGTTACATCAGAGCAAAAGCATTGTGGGCAGTGCTGTGACATGCTGCAGCTGTGCTCAAGGCTACCTGAGTTCGAGGTTCACACTTCTCAAGCCAAGTTTGTAGTTTGTTAAAATAATTTAGCCTCTAGTTGTGTTATTAAAGGGATACTCCACTTTTTTTGGAAATAGGCTCATTTTACAACTCCCCCAGAGTTAAACAGTTGAGTTTTACCGTTTTCGAATCCATTCAGCCGAGTTTCTGATATTTGGAAGAATATCAGTAACCAGACAGTTTCTGGTCTCATTGACTTCCATAGTAGGAAAAGATATATACTATGGAAGTCAATGAGACCAGAAACTGTCTGGTTACTGACATTCTTCTAAATATCAGAAACTCGGCTGAATGGATTCGAAAACGGTAAAACTCAACTGTTTAACTCTGGGGGAGTTATAAAATGAGCCTATTTCCAAAAAAAGTGGAGTATCCCTTTAACATGTATATAATGGATTAAGTATATGTTTTAAATTACAGAAACAAAATAGATACTCATAAGGTATCATATTTATACTTTTAAATAAACTAATCTAATTAATTTCTGAATAATAATTAGGCTGGCTAATTTTGAAAGTTTTCAAAGTCAATATTGCTTGTGATCTTAATATGTAAATGTATTTGTATTATTTTTGTTTACACTGTTGCATGATCTTCTTTTATAGGCTATGAGGAAAAACTCTACCATGCACACAGAGAATGGAGCTCAATTCTGCTAACTGGGATAGCAGCTGAAAAAGAAGAAGAGAAGAACAGTAGAACACCTATTAATGCAGATGACTTTATTCTTTTTCTGCAAGAACCAAGACAACCAAAGACTGATGATGAGCGCTCTGAGCAAACAGCAGTCAAGACGTGTGATTGCACATTGGACTTTACTGAGTTCTTCATTTAATGTTGGGCATCTACTGTACGCAGAACTTCTAATAATTTATGTGAATGCCATTCATAAACCTGTTAGATTTTTGTTTTATTTTAGAGATTAATAAAATTGTATGTTTTAACAATGTTATAGCTAAGCATTTTTTATGTTTAAGAGAACATTTTGGGAACAAAAATAAAACTTCCCACTAAAAAATTTATAAGAATGTTAAGTAGTATTTTTAAGAGTATTTTTAGAGAATGTTATCCTAACTTTTAGAAGAACGTTCTAAGAATAAAAATAAAACTTCCTGCTAAAAACTTTATAAGAATAAAGGGATAATGTTCTAAAAATGTTATGATTAAACATTTATAGAAGGTCATCATCACAAAACATTTTTAGAGTGTTCTTAGAGAATGTTATCCTACCTTTTAGGAGAAATAATGTTCTAAAAAATATTATTATTAAACATTTTTATAATGTTGTAAAAAAAAATGTTATCTGAACTTTTAAAAGAACATTCTGGGAACAAAAATAAAAACACCCCCTGAAAACTTTCTAAGAACGTTAGAGAATAATGTTGTAAGAATGGTACACCTAAACATTTTAATAATGTTTTTAAATAATGTTATCCGAACATTTAAAAGAACATTCTGGGAACAAAAATAAAACTATCCGCTTACAACATTATAAGAACGTTAGAGAATAATGTTATAAGAATGTTATTACTAAACATTTTAATAATGTTTTTAGAAAATGTTCTCTAAACATTTAAAAAAACATTCTGGGAACAAAAATAAAACTACCCGCTGAAAACGTTCTATGAACATTAGAGAATAATGTTATAAGAACGTTATTACTAAACATTTTAATAATGTTTTTAAAAAAAATGTTATCCGAACATTTATAAGAACATTCTGGGAACAAAAATAAAACTACACGCTAAAAACATTATAAGAACGTCAGAGAATAATGTTATAAAAATGTTACTACTAAACATTTTAATAATGTTTTTAGAAAATGTTCTCTAAACATTTAAAAAAAACATTCTGGGAACACAAATAAAACTAGCCGCTGAAAACTTTCTAAGAACGTTAGAGAATAATGTTGAAAGAATGTTACTACTAAACATTTTAATAATGTTTTTAAAGAATGTTCTCCAAACTTTTAAAAGAACATTCTGGGAACAAAACTAAAACTAGCCGCTGAAAACTTTCTAAGAACGTTAGAGAATAATGTTAAAAGAATGTTACTACTAAACATTTTAATAATGTTTTTAAAGAATGTTCTCCAAACTTTTAAAAGAACATTCTGGGAACAAAACTAAAACTAGCCGCTGAAAACTTTCTAAGAACGTTAGAGAATAATGTTAAAAGAATGTTACTACTAAACATTTTAATAATGTTTTTAAAGAATGTTCTCCAAACTTTTAAAAGAACATTCTGAGAACAAAACTAAAACTAGCCGCTGAAAACATTTATAGAACAATACATGCTAATGTTCTTAGAACATTTTTAGAACAAAAAATTTCTAGCTGGGTATGCCTTTTTAGTGTCTTACTACTTTGTTAGGGGAAAAAAAGGTTCTCCCAGCCTGTTCAACTGACAATTTCCCAAAACCCCTTTAAAACCAGCAAACCAGACCAGCCTGATCAGACTGGGAGACTAGCTAAAACCAACTTTAAACATGAAAGCACAGTTACATTTAAATGTAAAGACATATAAGGCACAGATACTAGTCTATACAACCTAGACTGATTTGTTAAATGAAAAACATGCAATTTGTGTTCCTTTTCACTACACATTGAATATTTCACAGGTCAGCAAATGTTCAACAGTATCCCTGAGGATTGTTTATGGACTGCCATACCTAAACCTGAATATGTGACCTCAGGTTGGTTGAGGAAACCCCCAGCTGGGTATGGATGAAGTGGGAATCTCCCTTCTCAACTTGAGTAGCTTCTCACTGCGCTGACCCTCAGTTTCTATGTCATCCTGCTCCTCAAGTGATTGACGAATGAGGGACTTGAGCAAAGGCAGTCCAAGGCCAGTCGAGGCAGAGACAGAAAAATGTAAAGGTCAGTGCAGTGGAACAATCACATTAGGCCTGTATTTCAGCAAAATGTACTTGTGGTAGAAACTTGAGACTGCCAAAATGGTCAAGTACAAATCACCATCTTTATAGAAAAAATGCAGTACAAACTTGTGTAAAGAATGGTCATTCTCAAGAGTGCTTTTAAAACAATTGCATGAAAAATAATGCAACCACTTTATTGATAAAAGCATGTGTCATGATATGAAATTTCTGATATATCCGTTATATACCTAAAATAACACAAAACAAAGGCTAATTCTAAACTAATATACACATCTGTGACTAATATTCATGATATTACCATATAATAGTCCCTAAATAGCTTGTTTGCTTCCAATAATACCTACCTTCCTGGTTCTCCAAGTGAGCTTCCAGCTCTCTGAGCCGGCCCTGAGCCTCAGGGAGGTTCATCTTATTTATGACCAGGATGGCTGGCTTGTCTAACAGTTCCTCCTTATACAACTCCAGCTCCTGATAAAAAAAAATAAAAAAAGATCAAGAGCAAGTTATGCAGCAAAATCTTGTATACAGAAGCATTTCATTGAGAAAAGCAGTAGTGTTTTAGTTCACATGTGACATGGGTTATGTGTGTGTGTGTGTGTGTGTGTGTGTGTGTGTGTGTGTGTGTGTGTGTGTGTGTGTGTGTGTGTGTGTGTGTGTGTGTGTGTGTGTGTGTACACTACTTTTTAAAGGTTTGGGGTTGGTACATACTTATTTGAAAAATAACAGGAGTGAGTTAAAGTAACAGGAGTGAATAGAGTCCTCTGTTTTGTTGATTGAATACTGTAAATGTTAGAAATAAAATATTCCAACACGAAGTGCCTTTTCTCTCCGTCCTTTATTTGGTGTAATGAATGAATAAAACAAAAGGAAAAAAACAGCGCCGGGAAGCTCAGAGATAAAGCTTAGATCCCCAGTATTCTGGATATAGAATATATAATGAAAATGTATAGGGAGTATCACAATCTCAACCAATGAGAACATAAATTACATCATATCATATCAGATATACTTATATAACAATCCTATAAATGGTAAATATCCGGTCAGATCTCCTCTAGGTCCTTGAGCTCCGAAAGACTTCTCAATGCACAGAATAGGAGACTTTCTCCCGTTCGAACACGGGTATCCATTAATATGAAATGGATGTTGCCTTACGTACATACAAAAGGAATGTGCAAACAAGGCCTTTTCACTGGACAAAGGCTTTTCTATGCACAAAGCTATTTTCTATGGACAAAGCTGAGATAAGGAAAACGAGATAAAGAAAATACATTTCTAACAATGGCCCCTTTGATAAGATAATTATCATATCACATCATTCTCAGCATGTCCATTATTGTAGGATAATACATTGAAACATCCTTCAATCAAACATTTCCTTCAAAATCATTAAAACTTTACAGTCCTGTTCATCAAAGCATATTGAGAAGATACAAAAGTATTCATAGCACGATAAATCAAAATCCTAATAAATGGAATAATACAGCAAACAATAAATGCAAGGATTAACAGTATAACTCCTATTGGGATTAATGCAGATACAAGCATTGGTTTCCAGCTTGTGATCCAATCGCCAAAACCACTTCTATCACTCACTTCTCTTCTCTATAATACGTCAGCAATTTTTGTCATATTGTTTATTCCGTCAGCTATAATATGACCATCTTCGTCATTCGCCGGTACAAAAGTGCAACAAGAGATACCAACAATAACACACACCCCTCCTCTGGCCGCGGTCAACTGGTCGAGTACCAATCTGTTCTGGAGAGCAGTTAAACGAAGTGCTCGAAGTTCTTCTTGGACACCAGCTAAAGTGTCCCTTGTAGTTTTAATAAAGGAAATCAATTCATATCTTGTAACTTCTACTTCAAGTTGAAGACTGCCAATTCCTATTGATGGAAATATACTTTCAAATAATTTTTCCATGCCAGTCCATAGTCGATGTTCTTTTGGTACTGGATTATCTCTTCCCAAACTACTAACTGAACTGCGGTCAGAGAGAGAGCGTGTGCTTCTTTGGTTCATCACATTAACATTTCTCTGTCGTCTAATAATCATAGAATATTCTTCTAAAGTTACTAGGGCACATCGTCCACTCCAATTAAAAGGTAACGAGGTATAAACCATGTGCCCGTATAAGCAGAACCAATCTCTCCAAGCTCTTGTTCCTTTTACTGATGGAACATACCTATTACAATTTTTACCCGAGTAAAGTCCACAATACTCATCACATAATTCTTGAATCTCGGATGTTGCTGTTGCATAAGCATTCATAGTACATATTGGGTTTGAAGATGTTTTTAAACATAATTCCAAGTCAAATTTCCCTTCTCCCGACAAACAGCTAAGACAACAGGGCATGTTTCGTACTTCACAACGGCGATATATGTGACTACATTTACTCTCGGGAATTTTACCCAGTATTGCGGCTCCTATTTTTCTTTCCATACATAACAGTGAGTCTGGAATGGGACCTACAGTTGCCACTTTAACATGTACCTGTACTGCAATTGATCAGGACAAGTCCAATTTACAGTTTAATTTTGAGGTGCAATCGATCCGATATTGCTAAGGAATAAAGGACAGAACAAGTCTTCTTCTGTCGTTGGTGATTGAACACTCACATGAGGTCCGAAAGCACTTTGTGGCATTTTCGTGCAAACATAACAGTCACCCTTTTTTCCTGTAGACTTAGCAGTGAAGTTGGCTAACCTCCACCACGTATTGGAGGCAAACGCATGTGGTTCGTCTTCGTGGTTCAGCCAAGTTTCATTACCACTGCTAATAAGGGCTTGTGTATAAATAAGCATGCTTATCAGCACGAGTAGGTGTAATAGCAACTTTGCAGACATGGCTTTAATGGATTCAATGATAATTATTGCTAATTCTCAATCAGAAATCTCGTTCTTCGTCTACTTCTCTTCCTCGCTCTCCTTTCGATCAGTGCTGGGTGTCCACTTCCGCATAGGCTTATGCGTTCCCCTGGGATGGAGCTGCCTTCACTCTGCTAGCATAGATCCACTGCGGCTGGAGGTCAGTCAGAACACCGGTCCTCGTCACAGCGACCACCGTGGCAGGCCCCAGATAGTTTGGTTCCCCAAGTCTTGTGGGCTTCAGACACTTTATCAGCACCTGTTGTCCTGGAACGAAAGGATGAGTTGGCTTTTCTGAGGGAAGAGGGAGAGACAGAGAAACATCACCATTTATGCCATTCAAAGTTTTAACAAGGGAATCCACATAATCTGCGATGATCACCTCCGTGTCACCTGTGGAAAGATTGCCAGCGTGACCTTTGACCCATGGGGTCGGGAAAGGTCTACCCATGAGGATTTCAAATGGAGACATTTTTTGTGGTGGCTGATGGAGACATTCTTATTTCTGTCAGAACGGCAGGCAACAAATCAACCCAATTTCTGCCAGTATCTAGACACGCTTTATTAAGACGTTCTTTTATCGTCTTGTTAAAACGTTCCACGTTCGCTGATGACTGCGGATGATAGGGAATGTGAAATCTAGGGAAATATTAAGTTATTTGGCTAATAATTGTGTGACTTTCGAAGCAAATGGAGTTCCATTATCGCTTGCTATAACGGTTGGAATGCCGAAACGCGGTATAATTTATTTTGCAAGAACCTTTACTACCGTCTTTGCATTTTCTTTGCCACACGGAAAAGCTTCTGGCCACTTAGAAAATCGATCAATAATCACGAGCAAATATTTGTTATTTCCACATGGAGGCATGTGTGTAAAATCGATCTGTAAATATTGCAAAGGAAGTTCAGGATGCGGTAAAGCATCATGGGTGATTGCCTTGTGCCTGTTTGTTTGTGCACACACCAGGCAAGCATCCAATATCAACAAAGTATTCCTTCGAACGTTTGCTATACAATATGATTGATTCAAATTTTGTATCACTTTCTCTTTTGATACATGCGACACACCATGATAATGCCTGCACAACATTACAACGGTGGATGCAGGTAGTGTGATTCTACCCTGTGTATCTCTCAGAATACCAGCTTGATCTGGTTTTACTTCATTGGCTGCCCAATGATTCAAATCATCTTGAGTAGGATTCGCTTGTAATATTTTAATGTCCCAATTATTAATCAATGACGAATTCATCATCGGCACTTCAGTGCTTTGTTCATTTACATGTGGACTACGTATCACTTCTTTTGCTGCCCATTTCGCTACTTCGTCTGCAAACCTGTTTCCTTTGGCTTCATCAGATTCACCTGTTTTATGACCAGCTACTTTAATGACAGCAAGCTTCAATGGTTGCTGTGCTGCACTAATCAGCTCGGCCACAATATTATGATGCGAAATTGGTTTTCCGTCGGAGGTTTTGAAATTTCTTTCCTCCCACAATTGAGCAAAATCATGGACTACGCCATACGCATATTTGGAGTCAGTGTATATGTTAACGCACTGACCTTTTGCCAATTGACAAGCTCTTGTTAGAGCAATTAGTTCTGCAACTTGTGCTGATTTATATGGCAGCGAATACGCTTCAATTACATTATCGGGCAATTCAACAATAGCGTAACCACACAAGTATGTACTGTCGTTTGGCTTAAAGCAGGATCCATCGATATACCAATTCTGTCCCTCCTCTAGGGCAGATGCAGACACATCTGGCCTACAGGCAGTCGAAGTCTGGATCCTGGTCAGGCAATCGTGGTCGTCACTCTGAAATTCACCTTGTGTCAGTAACCTGTGCAAATGTACAGTGGGACCATGAACAACAGAGGTTAATTTCAACGTTAAATTAGCAGTAGCTAACAATATAGCCCTCATAGCCTGAACGGCGTTGAGCAGTCATATGCTGTGTAGAAATATTATGCATAATAGCTCCGACCTGATGAGAAGTGTGTACCGTTAATGGATGTGATAAAATGACTCTTTCAGCATCCTGTACCATGATAGCTGTAGCAGCCACTGCGCGCAAACAGGCAGGAAGGCCACTGAATCAAGGGTTTTGGATAAATAAGCTACTGGACGAAAGGTACCCCCATGATCTTGGGCCAGGATTGACGCAGCCGTCCCTCCACTTTCGTGGACATATAGGTGGAATTCGCGAGAGTAACATGGTAGGCCGAGGGCGGGAGGCCTTAAAAGAGAGGATTTCAAATGTCTGAATGCCTGATCCATTTCAGCAGTCCATGTAATGTCCTCTTTATCACCCAGCGTAGCTTCTCGCAGGATTTTGTCATACTTGGAGCAATTAGGCACCCATAGTCTACAGTAATTGACCAGTCCCAGAAAGCTTTGCATATGCTTCCGTGTTGATGGATGCTTGAATGCAGCGATGGCTGTGACCCTGACAGCAGACAGGCGGACTTGGCCTTGCGACAGTTCATGGCCCAAGTAGGTGACTTTTCTCTGCACCCACTGAAGTTTCTCTTTAGATGCCTTGAAACCAGCCTCAGCTAGAATATTGCAGACAATTGTGGAGGCAGCAGCACACATCTCTGCAGAGGCGCCAGTGACTAGAATGTCGTCCGCATACTGGAGCAGACAAGTCTCTGGAGGGAGTTTGACATCTTTCAGTGTAGCATGCACTACGGCGGAAAAGACGGCCGGGGAATCCTTTAAGCCCTGGGGAAGTTGTGTCCACATGTATTGACAGTTCTGAAAACAAAATGCAAACAGTGGCTGAGTTTCATGATGAACCGGAATGCTGAAAAAGGCAGAACTTAAATCAATAACAGAATAAAATGTATGTTCTGAAGGAATATAATTAATTATCGTCTGTACATCTGGCACAATTGGTGCAAGTGGTTTTATCAAATCATAAATTTTTCTCAGGTCTTGCGTTAAACACCAAGAACCATTTGCTTTTTTGATAGGATTAATTGGTGTGTTATAAGGTGAATGAGTGCGAACCAGGATGCCCTGAGCCAATAGCTGTTCAATCAGGGGGGCAATTCTTTTCCGCCTTTGGAGAGCGCGTGGTCGGCGTGGCCCTTCCCCAGGCAGGAAACACATAAGATGTGGCGGTCCCCAGCCGTGGGGGGGGCTTGGCACGAGCCGCAGGAATCGCGGGGCATTAGCAACAACGCCCGCTAATTTGCTCTTTTACAATGAACGTGTGTGACAAAGCGGCGACACACACAGAGCTTTAAAGGATATGTGTAGCGCGCTGGATGGCGCAGCGGGAGACGGCGGCTGAAGGCGGCGAGTCGAAGGCCGGCTTCTTCAGGTATCTGCAGTGCAGTTGGCTCGTCCCGCTGAAGTGCTGTTCGACGACGTAAAGGCTTCTTCCAGAGTCAGCGAAGTGGATCACTCGCTGAAAGAGAATGAAATCAAGGGCAACCTGGGCCGATTTTGGCGGGCCGTGATGATGGCCGCGAGCACCCTCATTGGTGCATACGTCACAGCTGCCTCCCCATAGGTTGCAGCAGTTGCCGCAGAGCAGCCAATAGGCACGTGAGCTGCCTCGCCTAGAGCTGCCTCGCCTAGGTCTGCTCACTGCAGCAAATGCATTTTAAATTATAGAAAAATTAAGGATAATTTTTGGCTTCAATCTTCTCAAGAAAAGGGGTTTTCCAGTAGCGTAAGATAGCTTACGCAACACGAGAGTACTCTCGTAAGAGAACTAGTCATTTACAAAACATTCATAAATGATTAGCAAGTGATATACTAACATTTTATGTATGTTTTGTAAATTCCATTACTAGTCATTTACAAGTGAATAAATCATTTACAACACTTTCTGCATCCCCTAATCTAAAGTGTAAACTATTCATTACTTGTAAATATGTTACACTTCATTCGTAGATTACCACTTCAAGAATCAGTAAGGCATAAGATCTACTAATGTTATCTACGAATGATGTGTAACACATTTACAAGTGATGAATAGTTTACACTTTAGATTAAGGGACGCAGAAAGTGTTGTAAATTATTTATTAATGCGTTTACACATCATTGTGTTGAACACTGTTACTTACCTGTTACAAATGATCTGTACATGTATACAAGGCATTTACAACACTTTCTGCACCCTCTAATTGCTACATACATAAAACATTTTTTTAACATAATTTATTAAACATTTATGAAACACATATTCATGTTTTATAAATGATTAGTTAATCATTAACCAGTCACTTTATTTTGAATTTGAATTTACAAAACATACATAAAATGTTAGTATATCACTTGCTAATCATTTATGAATGTTTTGTAAATTATTAGTTCATCATTAACTAAGCACTTATAAATTACTTACAACTGAACGTTATTATAAAGTGTTAATTTTGCAAATTAAAAGGTTTAAGTAATTTTGATGGATTGTTCTATGCTATATGCACTAAATGCGGTGTGTGTGTGTGTGTGTGTGTGTGTGTGTGTGTGTGTGTGTGTGTGTCAATGTCCAATGTCCAATGTAAGCACATAAGGAAGTAAATGAAATAAAACTGTACTAACTTCATGTTTAAATAACCTGTCAGACATCAAGGGACTCTCACTTGGTTATTTACCTGCCAAGCTCGGTGGTCAAGCAGTTTTATGTTTTAACTTTAGCTGTTAATGACTGAACTGGTATGTATTTTTTTTTTTTTTTTTAATCACATATTTTCATGGTCTTAAATGTAATTAAGATTTTCAACATTATTAAGTACTTGGTGTATCCCTTGCATTTTGCTTGCAATGCAAAATTAATGCAAATAATAAAACATAATTCATAAAATGTAATCATTATGATTCCCAGTAAAAATGCAGTTATGTGCTTTTCTTCTGCTGAGTTTGGCTTTGGCACTTTGTCTTGCATCACCAATGGTAAGTTGGATAGTAGAAGGTTTATGTTATAATACATTGTTGTTGTAAAGGTTATTGATTTTTTTAAATATTTTTTTGATGTCTGAGTATTGTTTTCATATCTCATGTTCTCAGCCACAACCTGATATAAATGGTAAGTACAGCTCAGTCACTGACGTGAATCTGTTGTAATGTTATTGTAATCTGTCTCACTCATCTGTGATTACGGTCTGAAATTTTGATTGCTCTTTTTTTCTCATTTAACTTTCAGATTGTTTCACTAAAATGATGTTGTTGTCTAGCACTTCTGTCAGTTGTCAATTCTATTTTCCGACATAACATCTTTGTCTTCTTTTGTTTCCTTCATTATATTTTTCTCAAAGGAACTGAGGAATGGAAGGACATTCCAGATATAAACAAAGGTAAAACTACTATATTATATCAAGAACTAAAGTACATTTATATTAGTAAGCTAACATATCTGTTTTTGTTCATAAATCATTATTTATACTTTTATACTCCTACTCATACTTTTATAGATTTATACTCCTATTTTATTCAAGCATATTTACTGTAAACTGAACACAAGCATATTTACTTTAAACTGAATGTTAGGTTTAAATCTCAGAGAAGGAGACATCATGGTGGTGAGTTGTGTTCTAAGAAATTCTCAAAGTACATTGAATATGGATAATTCAGAAATCAGTCAATATGATATTTTTAAGAGTACTTAAAACAATTTGTTTTAAAGCCTAATCAAAGGAGTGCCATTCTTGGGAATGAGTACCGGTGGGATATTCCCGTCCCCTATGAGCTGAGTGTGAATCTCAGTAAGAAAACATGGATTTCTCACTTACTGTTTAAGAAATAATTTTTTAAGTAGTTTTACTGTTATATATTTTTCATCCATCATGTATTTTTTATTGTGATTATAGGAATGAACTATAAAGGAGTCATTTTGAGAGCTTTTGAGCAGTTCAGACTGAAATCATGTATTGACTTTAAGCCCCGAGCAGCTGAAGATTTTTACATCTCTGTGGAGAGTCTTGAAGGGTACAGTATGCTTCCAGTTAGTAATCCACAATATTAGTAATATGTGGTATTATAGACTATTCGGTAACACTTTAGAATACTGTTCCTTCATTAATGAATAATTACACAGGAACAAACGAGTAATGCATTATTAACATTCTAGTAACTACTATTAACTAACAAGAAACTCTGATTAACAAATTAGTAAGTAATAGCTCTCAGATGAATGTAGTAGGTCATTATTAGCTAATTAATAACTACTATTTGTTTCATACCTCCCAGAGAACTACTATCTACAGGGTCATAATTAACATGAATAATGCATCATTTATAATAAAAGGTAATGGTAACCCACTAGTAATGACTCAAGTATTACTACATCATTCTAAAGGAACTACTAATTATTTGGATCAGTATTCTAAAGTGAAAAACATGATAACTACCTAATATTGACTGAAGTCATTGTAAGCTTTTGAGATTTTTGTAAGCTTTTGAATAGTAATTCCTTCCAATGGATTTGGTAACACTTTAGTCATTACTAGTGTGTTCCCATGATCTTCACTTTAGAATACTGATCCAAATAATTAGTAGGTCCTTTAGAAAGATGTAGTAACAATTGAGTCATTACTATCCAAAACCTTAGAAAAGCCTTAAAACTTACAATGACTTCAGTCAATATTAGGTATTTATCATGTTTTTCACTTTAGAATACTGATCCAAATTATTAGTAGTTCCTTTAGAAGGATGTAGTAACACTTGATTAATTACTAATGAGTTACTATTACATTATTATATATTATGCATTATTAATATTAATTATGAACCTGTATATAGTTCTTAGTAGTCTTCAGTGAGGTATTAATAGTTACTGATTAGCTAATAGTGAACTACCACAATCGACTGAATGCTATGACTTACTAATTCGTTAATCAGTCTTTCTTGTTAGTTAATAGTAGTTACTACAATGTTAATAGTGCGTTACTCATTTGTTCCTGTGTAGTTATTCATTAATGAAGGAACAGTATTCTAAAGTGTTACCGACTATTCCGATACAGCCTAAACTATACTGAATGTATAGTATAAAGGCCCATTCACACCTAGAGCGATAACTTTAACGCTCATTCTAAATATAAAAGAATGGCAGAGTCCACACCTCAACTATATCGACAACTGATAGTATTTGTAACTAATTTGTATTTGAAGTGAGTAAAGGAGCTGGAAACCCCAGTGGAGGCTTCTCACTGAACGATATCGTTAGAATTACTTTAAGATGTTTTATTTTTAATTTTTTCAGCTAATGGAAAAAAGTGGCAGATGACAAAACTCAGCATGCACTTATAATAAGCAGAACATTATAGTTTGCTGGTGTGGATGCTAATAGTTATCGATCTTGGTGTGAAAGGGCCTTAAAACATTCATGAGTTAACAAATTCTTTTACACTACCAGACAAAATATTAATGAACCTATGTGCTGCGTGAATGTGCCGTTATCTCTCTCTTATTTTGCAGGTGTTGGTCATATGTCGGCCGCACATTTAGAGGAGGCCAGACTCTTTCCATTGGAAATGGCTGTGGAATAAAAGCCATTGTTGAGCATGAGTTTCTCCATGCACTAGGATTTCGGCATGAGCAGTCAAGATATGACAGAGATGATTATTTGACCATCAAATTTGAAAACATCATAAAAGGTTGCTCTGAACTTTTATTATTTTTAGGAAAAGAGAAAAAGTGTTAAATACAGACATTCACTGACATACTGATTGCAGTGCCCATTTAACTAATCAGCATTTTAATAAGCCATTCTTTATGAATAATCACCTAAACTCCATAGTCTTTATTTTCAGGCCATGAGAGAAATTTTGATAAAGACAGCGAGTATGTGACCACCACCCAAGGCACCCCATATGACTATTACTCTGTGATGCATTATGATAAAAATGCCTTCAGTAACGGTAATGAACCCACGATCATCACCAAGCTCCCTGAGTTCCAAGATGTGATTGGTCAACGCCTGGACATCAGTGAATATGATGCGATTGAGCTCAACAAACTCTATAAATGCAGTGAGTATTTTACACACATTGTTTTCATTTTGCAGTTTGTGGATGTTAAACATTTTAGTGGAACTTGAAGTCTGATGTGGAAGACAAGGGAACATTTGTTGTCCTTTAAGGAATTTAACTTTAGAATATTTGTTTTTAATATTTGTTGGTACTATGTACATACATTCTCAGGTAAAAATGTGAAGTTTATGTAATGTTAAAGTCACTTCCTGTTAAGTCCTTCCTGGTACTGCATGAAAACAAATATTATACAGTTAAATTCCTAAAAGGACGACACATGTCATGCATGGGAAGTTGTAAGGAATTGATTTGCAATTTAAAAAAAATTCAACATCAACATCCTGGATGTTTCAAAAGTTGTTCCAGGATCAACAAAATATGTTGAGGGCAAAAATTGGATGTGCAAATGATTTTGCCTCAGTGCTTTTCTGTTTGGATTACAGATTCCTCCATCTCTTTCCTTGACCACTGCAGATTTGATGATGAATCTCTGTGTCAGATGAGTGTCTGTTCTGCTGTTTATGGCTGGCAGAGAGTGAAGTCAGTGAGTGGCATCAATGTGATTGACCACACCTACTCGAGCAAAGAACAAAATGGTGAGATCTGTTACAGTCAGACAGTGGAAAGTGTCTGTTTTGATATCACAGGAAGATAGTGGTGCAACGGATCACAAAACACACACTGTGGGCTAGGGGGGCTAGAGTAAATGTAACTTTGATTTTCATTTATAAATAACGCGCGAGTCCCAATTTTTGCGCCTCTTCTTTCGCGTTTAAAATTGTTTGAATGTATAAATTGGCAAGACAAAACACGTCCAAATGATAAACTTTCTATGATGGTTAAACTTGGCAGTTAATCCGTGAATCACATGCGTGCCGATTCTGGCCCGTACGGATCAAGGATCAACTGTGATCCGTTGCACCCCTACAGCAAGATACCAAAAATAAATGCTTCACTACCATCTACAGAAGCAGTCACTGTACCACCCAGTTCCACACAACTATGCACCTGTTTTCATGTCTGCAGGGACGTCTTTTTTCATGCACTTCAGCACTGAGGGGAAAAAGGAAGGGGACACAGCCAGAATGGAGAGCAAGACAATGACCCCTAAAAGAGACTGCAAAGTCCAGTGCCTGCAGTTCTACTACTATCACAGCAGTAATGAGTCTGACCAGCTCAACATCTGGATCCGAGAGTACCAGAATGAAGCAGACAACAGAGGAACTCTCAGACTTATGGATCAGATCACAGGTCTGTCTCTTCCTCAAGTGCTGTACATGTTCAGAAAGAGGAAAACAAATGTGTAGGCCTATGTATTCAAGATGTCCTTAAAATGTTTAAAGTTTAATGTCTTGCAGAACTCCCTGGTAATTACTGGAAACTGCATCATGTGTCACTGAATGCAAATAAAACCTTCCAAGTTGTATTTGAAGCCCGTAAAGGAGCTGGAAAGTCCCGTGGAGGCTTCTCACTGGATGATATCAATATTTCAGAGACTGAGTGTCCGCACACATGGCAGATAAAGGACTTTTCAATAAGGGAATCTTCAACACATTTCAGTCCATTGTATTACTCCAGTGATGGTTATCGCTTTCAGGCTGCATTAGTGAATCAGAATAATTACCTTTTTATGTATGTTCGTCCGGTATCTGGTGCATATGATGACCAGTTGCAGTGGCCTTGTCCATGGAGACAAATAACCTTCCAGATGCTTGACCAGAATCCACACATGCAGAAGCGCATGTCCTTAGAACAAAGCATCACCACTGACCCTGCTTTGGCATCTCCCAGTGAGGATCCTATTATTTTTCCATCACATCTGTGTTCATATGCAGCATTTTACTTAGCTAAAGATCAAATAAATGATTTTGTTATTTTTGTTGTAACAGATGGCATATATTACTGGGACAATCCTGGAAAGAATGGAACTCGAGTCACTATTGGCAATGAGACTGTATATGTGGGGACATATTTAAAATATCCATATTCCATAGTGAACGATGATCTGACTAGAAGAGAGTTTATCAAGGGTGGTGACATCATATTTCTCCTCACCATGCAAGGTAAGTTTTGTGAAGTAACCTCAGAGAACAAGTTTAACTTGAAGCAAACTGATCAAAAACTATGATAAATTTCTATTGCGTCCCACTTTCTCATGTCCATAAATGTGGTTTTCCAATCCAGATATCTCAGGGCTTCTTCAGAAGGACTCTCTACCCTGCCCTAAAGTGACAGTGAAGAACTTCAACGTTTCTCCTGAGACAAGTGCTTCAAGGTGAATATCCTTTTAATCTCTGTTTGTGTCCTTAGTTAAAACACAGAAAACTAAAATATTTTTAGAAAGTACTTTAAAAAATAAAACAAAATTTTAGATAATGTAGGAGAGAACACATATACTGAGTGAATATAGTAACATCTGTAAGGCTGGAAGCTTACACTGGTAATTTGAACTAATAGTAGTAACAAAAATCAGTTAAAGGATGACGTGCATAATCAGTTATTTTTCTGAATTCAATATAATTAATCTGACTCCATTATAGTTTTTATCCTTTATCCTCAGATTTTTTCTGAAAAAAGAACTGATTGGTTCTATTGCATTAATAATGTTTATTTTTCACTATTCTTCTTTTAGTGATTGTGCCAAGACTGCTTCCTCTCTGGTCATCTTGGTGCTTTGCTTTCTTTTGCTAGTGAGTTAATCATAAGAAATCACTCTAATCACTTCCCCATGTCTGACTACACACGAGTTCAATGCCAAAGAACTACATCTATCTTCAGCTTTCTGGGATATGATAGCTAAATGTGTATTGTTAATGAAAAGAGCTGAACATTTTAAGTTTATATTCATTCATTTACAATTAATGTTATCCTTAGAGTTAATTACAACAATTTATAAATAAGCAATTTGTTGTCAAACTCTTTAATAATGTTAGATTCACACATTCTCTGTGGAGGTTATAGTAAATATTTGCCATATCTGAGTCTTTTCAATGTTATTAATCACTGCATGAATACTATGGTCTGTAAAATACTAATCTAACCTTGAAATGTTCTTTTTAATATAAATCACAAAACAGTTTTGCAAGTAATCAGTTTAATAAATATGACTAAAAAGTGTGTTTGAATGTGAATATAATATATATATGTGAATATGCATACAAATTTGACAGATGGAAACTCTGCAAACTCCGAAACCGCCCACTGTCTGAGTTTGGCCCTGTCCCAAATGGCACACTTCATATGCACTTTCGGTCTTGTGTCCGTTAAGTCCATGAGACCGTTGGGTGTCCAATTAGTCATTTTAGGTCTCAGAAGGGTGCTCGCGGGCGCCCCTTTTGTGGTCGATATGTGCCCTCGATACGCACTTTTGCGAGCTCCGCAGCAGACTACTTCCCGACAGTCAAAGCGGCGTTACGTCACAAAACTGCACTCGTAGGAAGACCGCGAGTGTTTAGGGTGCCATTTGGGACAGGGCCTCTAACATGAAAAGGAGCCTATGCACCCTGGTTTGGCCTGCAATTGAAACCACCTGCAAGATTTTAGTTCCATCTAGTGGCATATGGTGGAGCTGCTACTTGTCTGCAGGTGAACAAGAGGACATACACATTTATGTTAGATATGATGCAAAATATCACGAGGAAGGTTTTCTGATAAACAGCATAACAATAAAAACCACTTGAGAACTCAGAAAGAAAACATTTGCACTAACTTTGGCTTAAGTGCTCGGTCAAGTGGTGATTGGTTTAATAATGCCACTCCACAACTGTTACCATAGAAATAATAACAAGGAATTATATATTTATTGTAACAGTTCTATGAAATGTTAAAATCCCTTTTAACTTATGATTCCAGAATTTCAGCTTGCTGACTTACAAAAAACAACAACGGTCAAATCAGTTTCTCTACTTTATTGACATCTTGACCAAACTTTAATTCATACTTGGATTTGGTCAACATGTGACTTTTTTTTGCTTCACAGTTCATCCTTCCATTCAGTCTCACTCTTTCACAATATCTGGTACAGTATAATCTAGTATGAAACAAATCAATGAAGGCATGAGATACCTACATAACAAAAAACAGCATGAAATCTCAGCAGATGGCAGTAGAGCTCAGATTGTGTCATACATTTTTCCGCAAAATGCAAGACCTTGAAAAACAGTGACGCGAACTTGGTGATAAGTAAAACTAAAGGCAGTCACTGTCAATAGACTTAAATCAAATTTATATGATTATGCCTTTTTAGTGTCTTACTACCTTGTTGGGGGAAAAAAAAGG
The DNA here is from genome assembly GCF_951802725.1 of Rutilus rutilus. Classification (NCBI taxonomy): domain Eukaryota; kingdom Metazoa; phylum Chordata; class Actinopteri; order Cypriniformes; family Leuciscidae; genus Rutilus; species Rutilus rutilus. The sequence continues at coordinate 19,809,786 of NC_140230.1, read as the reverse complement.
TCTCCCAGCCTGTTCAACTGACAATTTCCCAAAACCCCTTTAAAACCAGCAAACCAGACCAGCCTGATCAGACTGGGAGACTAGCTAAAACCAACTTTAAACATGAATGCACAGTTACATTGAAATGTAAAGACATATAAGGCACAGATACTAGTCTATACAACCTAGACTGATTTGTTAAATGAAAAACATGCAATTTGTGTTCCTTTTCGCCACACATTCAATATTTAACAGGTCAGCAAATGTTCAACAGTATCCCTGAGGATTGTTTATGGACTGCCATACCTAAACCTGAATATGTGACCTCAGGTTGGTTGAGGAAACCCCCAGCTGGGTATGGATGAAGAGAGAATCTCCCTTCTCAACTTGAGTAGCTTCTCACTGCGCTGACCCTCAGTTTCTATGTCATCCTGCTCCTCAAGTGATTGACGAATGAGGGACTTGAGCAAGGGCAGTCCAAGGCCAGTCGTGGCAGAGACTGGGACGATGTGCATAAAACGCATTAGTGTTTTAGGGGTGACGTCCTCAGGAAAGATGTGGCTTGATTCTAGGGAAAGCAGAGCATCACTCTAAAGTTATCAATCAAGGACAAATGCAGAAAAATGTAAAGGTCAGGGCAGTAGAACAATCACATTAGGCCTGCATTTCAGCAAAATATAATAATATATATATAATAATATATAATAAATATATAAAATAACTAATATTCATGATATTACCTATATAATAGTCCCTAAATAGCTTGTTTGCTTCCAATAATACCTACCTTCCTGGTTCTCCAAGTGAGCTTCCAGCTCTCTGAGCCGGCCCTGAGCCTCAGGGAGGTCCATCTTATTTATGACCAGGATGGCTGGCTTGTCTAACAGTTCCTCCTTATACAACTCCAGCTCCTGATCAACAAAAAAGATCAAGAGCAAGTTATGCAGCAAAATCTTGTATACAGAAGCATTTCATTGAGAAAAGCAGTAGTGGTGACATGAAAAAACCACATGTGACATGGGCTATGTGTGTGTTTGCACTACTTTTTAAAGGTTTGGGGTTGGTATGAGTTTTTTTTATGTTTTTGAAAGATGTCCCTTATGCTCACTAAAGCTACATTTATTTTATAAAAAACAAGTGACTGGAAAAAAATACAGTAAAACAGTAATATTGTGAAATGTTACAATTTAAAATAACCGTTTTCTATTTTAATATATTTGATAATGTAATTTATTTCTGTAATGGCAAAGCTAAATTTTCAGCAGCTAATATTTGCTTATTTGACGCTCAAGAATATTATTTTCAATGTTGAAAACAGTTGTGCTGCCTATTTATTTATGATTCTTTCATGAAAAGTTCAAAAGAACAGCATTTATTTGAAATAGCAGTCTTTTGTAATTTTATAAATGTCTTTATTGCTTTTGATCAATTCAATACATTCTTGACAGATAATCTTTTTCTTTTTTTTAACCCCCAAACTTAGGAACGGTAGTGTATGTATTTACCTTGGTTAAAAGCAGTACAGTTTCAAATGCAGACCTAAATGGGGTGTTACTAGCTAGCTGAAACCCACAGATATCGACCTGAAACATCTGAACATGAGATTACTATACAACTCTCCCAGTACTTAACATTAAGTTCACAACATAACAGACTGAACGCAGTACCACAAACAAAAGCTGCTTGGTTCTTTCCACATGCTTGAGAAACTTGTGTCCCATGCCTTTATTCACGTGAGCACCTTCAATGAGTCCTGGTAAGTCTGCCACTGAAACCTTCAGAGAAAAATAACTTCTGTAACTCATTCTGATGTAACTCTTCAGTCTGAAAAAGTGTGAATTATAAGACACAACATGCAATATAAAATCACATTTGCTAAAGATCTGTTTATTAAAAATGTACCTGTATATTGTAATTTTTGGTTTAACTGTATATTGTAATTTTGGTTTAATTCTCTTTATGGCAGAAGGTCAAAACCAAGCTTGTCAATCAGTATGCAGAATAAATCTAATTTAGTTATATCCTTAAATTAAAAACAAAGACTCTTCACACAATGTGGTCTTCTGAACAGGCATGTCACTGTTGTAACTACATTAAGTAATGACATGATAGCATCTTGCTGAGATGAGTAAATGTTATGAGTTCAGCATTTTGAAGAGCATGTCATCCTACCTGCTTGTGGTCATCATACATGATCTTTCCGATTTCAGGTCTTAAAGTTGTAACTGAGGGGAAAAGGGGATCATTGTAAAAACAGCAATATATATCATATATGCAACATACTTCCACTTTCAACTGATTTTTTTCCTGAAAATGTCTTATTATGTGGATATCTGTAAGAAAATAAAAAGATTTAACAACTGAGACGTAAACTGAACACATTTCACAGACATTTGATGAACAGAAATTAAATGAGTCCCTGAAAGGGAGGCCAATATCAAAAGCAGTAGTGAATATCTGGTGTAGATAGATAGCAGATGCTTTAAGAGCTATAGTGCATCTCATCCTCAATGACTGCAGCAAATTTGTCAGTTCTTGCTGTGAGATGTTACTCCACTCTTTCACCAGGGCACTTGCAACCTCACGACTGAGGAGACACAAAGTTACATGTGTTTTGGCACCGCAAACACGATCAACTGTCCTGTTTCCCTGCACTGTCTTACACTACGGACATAGCAGTTTATTGCTCGGTTCACATTTGCAGTCCTCATGCCTCCCTGCAGCAGGACTATGGCATGTTCACACAGGTGATTGGGGACCCTGGGCATCTTTCTTCTGGTGTTTTTACAGAGTCAGCGAAAAGGTCTCTTTAATGTCCCAAGTTATTGAATGAATGAATGAGGCATTTTATATAGCGCTTTCATATGTATTACTGTACACCCAAAGCGCTTTACAATCATATCAGGGGATCTCTCCTCCTCCTCCACCACCACCAGTGTGCAGCATCCACTTGGATGATGCGACAGCAGTCACAGAACAGCGGCGCCAGTGCGCTCACCACACATCAGCTATAGGTGTAGAGGAGATAGAGTGATAGAGCCAATTCAGTGGATGGGGATGATTAGGAGGCCATGATTGTCTAGGGCCAATGGATGGAATTTGGCCAGGACACCGGGGTTACATCCCTACTCTTTCGAGAAGTGCCATGGGATTTTTAATGACCACAGAGAGTCAGGACCTCGGTTTAACGTCTCAACCAAAGGACAAAACTATTTTTTTTTATTATTTAGTTATTGTAACTGTGACCTTAATTTTCTTTAGGACTTTTCCACAGGTGCATGTGCAATAATTGTTTATGGTTCACTGAACAAGCATGAAAAACATTGTTTAATTTCAATAAAGATCTGTTAAACTTATTTGGATTTGACAAAATTCTCTTTAAAATACAGTATCCTGAAAAAGGTCCATTTCTTTTTTTGCTGAGGATAGATGGATGGATAGATGGGTGGATAGATAGATGGATGGATAGATAGATAGATGGATGGATGGATAGATGGATAGATATTTCAACTTTTCACTACGTTGGTTTAACTAATTTGATTTTCAGTACTCACAGGGATAGCTGGCAATCATTGGTGTAGCATGAGACAAGGCAGTCAGCAAGGAGGATTTGCCTGCATTGGGAAACCTGTCAAAATAATACAAGCCTATCAAACCTGTACAAAAATGTTTGATGTGTGTGAATGAAATACACAGAAAAACAATAACACAAGGAGGGTCACAAAGAATGACACAGCAGTTTTTTTTTTATGACAAAACATCACAATCAATGAAGTTTTTACATACCAAGTATAGTTTAATTATGCATTATTTGTTTTGTGCATTTTTCCTACATCATGTTTAGCTCTTTATGTGCTTTACTTTTGACAGCAATACTTCCCACCCCAGTCCACATTCTGTGTAGAGATTATCTCACCCTACAAGTCCAAGATCTGCAATGAGTTTAAGGTCCAGCCGAATATGCCTGGTTTGACCTTTACTGGGTAAGAACCCAGAGTGAAGAGAGCCACCATGACCACCTCTAGCCACCAAAAGTCTGTCTCCTTCACAGTTCAACTCCCCTAAAGTGAAAAGAATAAAATGTTCAATGACACAGAGTACACTGTGAAAAGGAACAAACAACACAAATTGGCATTTGATATATAAGTTCAAATGTGAGAGAAAATGTGTAGGAAAACATCAAACAAAGAAGTAAAGTGATATGAGGAATGTGAAAGGAAAACAGTGGATGATCCAGATGTTAGAGAGGTGTAAATGGAATTACCTAGTATTCTCCCCCCATCCGTTGTGACACTGATCCCAGTAGGTGCGAATACCTGGGTGTCCTCTCCTTTCGCCCCTCTCAGAGCATAAATACTGACAAACGCACCACACAATACTTAGTCTCTACTCTCTATACAACAAAATCAGCACAATACAAATCAGATTCAACAGCTCTCAAAATCAGGTTTTAAAAGTCAATAAACAGCTTTCTGTGAGAAGCAGTCCAAAAATAAGTGTTTATTTACTGACTTGTGCACATTCTCGTAAATGAAACATACATCTGCACATTTAAATCTGAAATGATACACATGCAAATCAAAGAAATTGTCCACAGAATCATCTCCTCTTGGTATGTTCAGTGTGCTGATTTTCTGGGTGCATGCAAACAATGAAAATGTCTTGCATTTATCATAATCTGAACAGGTGGAACTCAAGAATATTTAATGAATAACGACAAAGTGTTCCTCACAAAACTTTTAAAGACTTGCAAAGATTTTTGCACTACTTTAATGGACTTTATGGAGCTTGACATTTGGGTTCGCAGTTTCTTTATATGAAAAAACAAGCTTGGACATTCTGCTAAATATCTTGAAAATTCAATAGACTGATAGCAACTATTTAAAAGATTGTGAATGCATCCTCTGCATGGAGCTAGTAAGCCTTCACAATATCAGAACAAGACCTCCTTACATCAAATTCACCAGACAAAAGAATAACAACTAAAATGCATTTCTCACTCCAACACAATCCATCAATAGGAGAGATCACACAATATGTTACTGCAAAAATAGGGCCCTGTGACATGACATGACAGATTATAATGTTTATACAGTATATGTGTATATGGGTCAATGACGTGACGCCTAAATTTTCTGTCCGATTGCATTTTTTTAGGCAAAAACGGGTTTAAATGCATAAAAAGATACTGCATATTTGAAGTACCTCTCCCATGTATGTACTCACTTTAACTCATCAAAAACCTTTACTTATTTGTTATTTTTTTTGTTATTTAAAGTGTCAAAACATCATGTGGTGCGACCGTCCGGCCATAACTTCTGTTTTGAAAACGTCTTTGAAATTACTCTGAATTTATTCAAATTTATTTTCTGCACTATTTGGCATGATTTCCAAAGTGTTTTGTAATCCTTTAAAAAAATTCAAAGCATTTGTATTTATATTTCCATCATAATATACAAACAAACTTTGTCCGATGATGTCCATTTTACGAAATATCATGTTGTGTGACCATCAAGGAACTACCATTTTGGGACTTTAATGTTGAAAACTATTCAAACACAGGACGTTACATCATATACCAATTTACCAAGGACCCATGGAAGCAGCAAGCAGGTTTGTAATTCTCTCAAATTGGAAAAAAAATAAACCTCTGTAATGGTTGGTATGTAGTTGCCAAATTTGGATGTCATGTGGTATGACCTAAAAAAAAATAATAATATTAAAGTTATTTCTACAAATATATATTTGTATTATACATTTCATAGTGACCTTTTTTTGGGAAGCTAGCTTGTTTTGTTTAGGTGGCCAATTCTGTGCCTGTAAATTTTGAATGAATTTGAAAACATCATGTGGTGCGACCAAATATCATGTGGTGTGACCACTGCAGACTGTTTTCCATGATAGATATATGTCCTAGATTGGCAGTTTTATGCTTTAATATTCAATTGACAGTTTATATACAAAAAATACTTTAATTTAGTATCATTTGGAATAGATTTTTATGCTATTTGGGATATTTTCTTCATATATTTCAAGTTTGTTTACTCTTTGTACAATTTGAGAAAAATGCAACAACAAAAAATTTGAATTACTCTAACAGTGGACATGCACCTACGATGACAATTTCAGACCCCTCCATGATTTCTAAGTGGGAGAACTTGCAAAATAGCAGGGTGTTCAAATACTTATTTTCCTCACTGTATATATATATATGTACTTATATATATATATATATATATATAGATAGATAGATATACTTATATATATATATATATGAATGATGTATAACATATTTCATGTCAATTAATGATTTTATAATTTTGTTGCTAACACTTATGTCCTACACACCTTGTGAAACTTTTAATTGTGTTGCTATAATCCCTCTATATTTGTGACAATCTTGCAATTGAACATACTTGAGTCACACAGACTTAAACATTCAGCCTGCAAAACACATCAATGGTAACAATAAAATTTTATTTAAAGTGAATTATCAAGTACTCTCTACGGGTCCTTTTTAGTTACTAGAACTCTTGTGTAAGTGAACTATACTAACTAAGCATTTGTCAGTAGGCTACCACATACTATTCCTATTTCACTTTACTTGCTTTTTTTAAGGCAATCGGTTTGCATGCTTTTTTTAAGTAAGTCCAACTAATTAGAAGATTTTACAGTGTGGAGGTTAAGGCAAATATTTGCCATATCTGAGTATTTTCAATGTTATCAATCACTGCATGATGTGTATTGGTCTGATTTTATGGTCTGTAAAATACTAATCTAACCATGAAATGTTCTTTTTAATATAAATCACGAAACAGTTTTGCAAGTAATCAGTTTAATAAATATGACTACAAAAATGTGTTTGAATGTGAATATAATATGTGAATATGCATACAAATTTGACAGATGAAAACTCCGAAACCACTCACTGTCTGAGTTTGGCCCTGTCTCAAAGGGCACACTTCATATGCACTTTCGGTCTTGTGGACTTACAATGGCTGACCGCTTGTCCGTTAAGTCCATGAGACCGTTGGGTGTCCAATTAGTCATTTTAGGTCTCAGAAGGGTGCTCGCTGGTGCCCCTTTTGTGGTCGATATGCGCCCTCAATAGCCACTTTTGTGAGCTCCGCAGCAGACTACTTCCCGACAGTCAAAGCGGCGTTACGTCACGAAAGTGCAGACTCGTGGTGGTAACACCGCGAGTGTTTAGGGTGCCATTTGGGACAGGGCCTCTAACATGAAAAGGAGCCTATGCACCCTGGTTTGGCCTGCAATTGAAACCACCTGCAAGATTTTAGCTCCATCTAGTGGCATATGGTGGAGCTGCTACTTGTCTGCAGGTGAACAAGAGGACATACACATTTATGTTAGATATGATAGAAAAATATCACAAGGAAGGTTTTCTGATAAACAGCATAACAATAAAAAACACTTGAGAACTCAGAAAGAAAACATCTGCACTAACTTTGGCTTAAGTGCTCGGTCAAGTGGTGATTGGTTTAATAATGCCACGCCACAACCGTTACCATAGAAATAATAACATGGAATTATATATTTATTGTAACAGTTCTATGAAATGTTAAAATCCCTTTGAACTTATGGTTCCAGAATTTCAGCTTACTGACTTACAAAAAAACAACTTTGGTCAAATTGGTTTCTCTGCTTTATTGACATCTTGACCAAACTTTAATTCATACCTGGATTTGGTCAACATGTGACTTTTTTTTGCTTCACAGTTCATCCTTCCATTCACTCTCATAATATATGGTACAGTATAATATGAAACAAATCAATGAAGGCATGAGATACCTACATCACAAAATGAAATCTCAGCAGATGGCAGTAGAGCTCAGATTCTGTCATACATTTTTCCACAAAATGCAAGACCTTGAAAAACAGTGACGTGAACTTGGTGATAAGTAAAACTCCAGGCAGTCACTCTCAATAGACTTAAATCAAATTTAGATGATTGTGCCTTTTTAGTGTCTTACTACCTTGTTGGCGGAAAAAAAGTTTAAACCAGCCGCAAAAAATTTGTTTGGTTTTTATTCTGGTCTCCCAGCCTGTTCAACTGACAATTTCCCCAAATCCCCTTAAAACCAGCAAACCAGACCAGCCTGATCAGATTGGGAGACTAGCTAAAACCAACCTTAACACTACATGAATGCACAGTTACTGTACATTGAAATGTAAAGACATATAAGGCACAGCAAAATATCCAGTGTAGTTTAGAGTTGTTTTATGGTGTTAATTTATCAGAGTTAAAAAGTGTTGATTCTGGTGTTGATTTGAATGGCATCAGTGGTCGGAGTCAGCGTAATTACAGCGAGTTGACATAATTGACACTGGTGATGAGTTGATCCAATTTCCGGTTCTAAGCCCATCATTTTCTTTTTGATTAATGGCGGACGACCACGAGGAGAGGAGTGTTCAAACAGGTATAATATTTTATAACCACTTAATTTTTTACCAATTTTCATGTTTAGTTTACATTTCTCACCATTCAGAATAATATTAGTAGCCTACGTTTCTCAACATTGCATGAGTGCTGCTAACATTATTTCCTTTCAGATAACATGACAGACCACCGATAGGTTCTCGAGGCCATTTTGCTAGTTCGCTGGCAAATTGAGGTAAGAGTTGCATAGTTTATGTTAGTTAGCAGTTTTAAGCTTAAGTTTTCTTATATTTTAGAATCTGGGATAGATAACAGGGTAATTTCTGCGATTTGTTTACTTAACTGTTTAAAGAGTTAAATTAACGCAAATAACATCCACATTCCCCTTCTTCGGGCTCACGTTATTTGTGCTGCCAAAATAAGGCATTGTAATGCATTTTTATCTCCAATATTTTAATATAACTGTGCATTGTTCCACAAATAATCTCTGACTGTTTAAGTGAGCAGCAATAACCCAGCTAACACAGTTACATTGTGAAGACGTAACCGGACCGTACCATATTCGTCGTAGTGACCTACCACATACCGTTCCAGTGACGTAACTTTGTGATTCCCATAATCGCATAGACAGTAAAAGAAATGGACACAGCGACCCCATTGGATTCAACGGAGACAAAGTGAAGCCAATTAGAAACTCTTACTTCCTGGGGGTCCAGCGTACTGCGCAGACTCAAACTGAGCTTGACGACGTAGATGTGACGTGAGCAAACCGTCTGTCTTCTAGTAGCTGTGCCAAGATCAATCTGAATCATTACCTTCCGAAACTCGCAGAGACGGAGAGCGTGAGTAGGAGCTGTCCATGATCTTGGAGCAGGAGAAACTTTTTGTAGGTGTTCTGATTAATTATTTTGTCATTTTGCCTCGACGTCCTCCCGATTGCCCGCGAGCTTCTCCTCATGTCCATACGGTAATTTCCTACTATGCGACAGAGAGTCGCGTGGCTGTGACGCAATCGTTAGCCTACTTTTACAAAAACTGCTTCTACAGGGCCATAACGTAAGATACAAGGTAATGGAGCCTTTTATACATTTTCGTGTTTCTTTAGAAATAAATAATGGACAAATGGAGTCTTTAAACGCCTCAGATGTAAAGTTATTCGCTGTCAAAGTGACGCCAAAATGAATGGGAGTCAATGGGATGCTAACAGCAGGTGGGGTTCCGCTAGCCAATGGCGGCGCCCGGGGGTACCTTCAAAATAATACAAATCCCTGCCCCCCTGCATAATCGTCGTGGCGACGTTATAGTGGTACGTCGCAAGAACGTGATGAGTACGTCTTAAAGCAACAACATGGAACTTTTCCTCTGCGGTCGCCCTACAGGTTGGAAGCGGAATTGTCCATTACCGCTGTCGTAAAATGATTTACGGTTACTGTCTCACGCATTCTCATCCCCAAATCGTCACTTTCAAACATTCTTCAATAACCGAAGCACAAAGCACCCTTAGCGTCAATATGAGACGCTTCGGTTATGGGTAGGTTTAGGTCTGTGGTAGGGTTATGCGTCTCATATGGACGCTAAAGGGTGCTTTGTGCGTCAGATATTGAAGAAATTTTGAATGCGTCAGTATATGACGACTTGGGATGAGAACGGGCTGTTACTGTATATGAAGCATGCAGGTTTTTTTCATATGGGCAATGATAATATTATTAATCTTCCTCCTTTCATAATTTATACATGTTTAGTAGACTAAACATTTTTACTCAAACATTTGCGATTTGCATGTCGATTGCAATGCTCAAATCTGAACGAGAATGATAGCGATAGCATCCTAACCATCTAAAACTAGCATGTTAGTGTTTACTAGCTACCAGATTGATAATTCGCTCATCTACTAACGTTAGCTGATTCATGAAGATAAATGGAGGACCAGATAGTTTCCGTAACGTAGCCAGGCAGACAACAGATTAGAAAAACTAAAGATAGTATGCAAGCAATTTACTTACTAGTTCAACAGCATGACGGCCAAGTCAGCATCGGTCTGACGATAAGCTCACGCCAGCGAGCAAACGCTCGACCAATATTCATCCTCGTCCTGCCTTTCAGTTTATCACTCTCCCTTTTCCTCTTCCGACTCTTAGACTAGACGGATTTTAGAAAAATGGCCTTCTATAAGAAGTGAGGAGCATTTATGGGTACAAGTCGAGAACCGGCCTACCTTACATATTTCAAGAGTGCTGAGTCCAAAAAAACTGGTTCCCAAACGAAATTTTGAGTTCCCTATCAAGGCTACGGAACTCGACATTACGGATGTCGTATATGGGAACTCCTCTCATCCTTCACTTCTGCTGAAATCTTATAGGCTAACGCCAGCAGAGCTGGCCAATTGACGCAAAAATGCAAATACTGAAACACCGTTGCAGTTATAATGCAAGTGCAGCGTCAATTCCCTTCAGAATCTCTCTCTTCACGCTTAAATCGTGTGCTAGAAAGCTGATACTTCAAAATACTGGAATATATTCGCCGTCGTCGAAGTTGCGTCGGAGATACCTACACTGTCTCCTGCATCCGATGGCAACTACCTGTAACCTGTGCTCGGCCCCCATAGCCCCCACCGACACGCACCTGTTTTGCATCGCGTGCTTGGGGCTGGCCCATGCCGAGTCAGCCCTCGGGGACGGAGGGTCCTGCGACCTCTGCGCGGACATGCCCCTTCGAGCCCTCAGAGCCAGGAGGGAGGAAGCTCGCGCAGTAGCGGGGATTGGGCCTACCGCCGCCTCCGAGCCGCTGGTAGCCCCCCCCAACCGCGGAGTCGAGGTCCGCTCCCCGGTGAGCTTCCCCGACCCCACCTTTCAACCCCCGTGCGACGTCGCCGACTTCATTTCCTTCGGGGCGAGTGAGGAGGACGACTCCAAGTCGCTGTCGGCCTCCGAGGTCGACTGGGGTGCGGAGCAGGCCGCGGCCGCGGGGCAGGACACCCCGGCGGACCTACAGGACGAGCTCTTTCGTGTCCTCTCGAAGGCCGTCGAGGAACTGGACCTCGAGTGGAAAGCTCCTGATGAACCATCAAAGAGCAAGCTGGATTCGTGGTTCCTGCAATCGAGCCGCCGCCAGGCCGCTTTGAAGAGAGGAACACCGTTTTTCCCCGACGTGCATGAGCACGTGGTGAAGTCGTGGGCGGCCCCGCAATCGGCGCGCACCCTCACTTCCACCCAGGCCATGTTTGCCCCCGTGGACGATGCGGGGGACCACGGTTACCTCAGCATCCCCCCCGTCGAGGAGACCGTCGCCGCTCACCTCTGCCCGTCGGCTCCCGCCCTGGGCTCGGACCGCAGCCTGCCGTCCCGAGCCTGCAGATTTACGGCCCACCAGGCTATCAAGGCCTTCGGTGCCGCGGTGGAGGCGGTATCCGCGCTGCATGCCATGGCCCTTCTCCAAGTGCTACAGGCAAAGCAGCTGAAGTCTCCGAACTGGCCGAATCAGCCCTGGTTCGCGGATTTGATAGAGTTACTAGCAGGGCAGCCATGGGAGATTCCGCTCAGGAAGGACCTTCTGTCTCAGGCGGGCGGAACGATTTGGCATCCCAGCCCCGGGCTGTGGAGCCTCCATGTGTGGCCGCTGCAGGGTCGCTGAGCGAGCGGGACGCGCTGCATTCGCGAGTTTTGAATACTATCGCAGAGGCGCGAGCTCCGTCCACCAGGCGTTTGTATGCTCTGAAGTGGGGTGTATTCTCTAAATGGTGTCAGGATGTCGGTATAGACCCAGCGGACTGTTCTGTGTCGGATATTCTACGCTTCCTTCAGTATAGGATGGATGAAGGGAGCCTACCATCCACTCTGAAGGTATACGTGGCCGCTATTGCCGCGTTTCAACCCCCTGTTGACGGACAGTCTATCGGTAGACATGCGTCGGTGACACGGTTCCTTAAGGGAGCTAGGAGATTGTGCCCTGCACGGCCGCCTTCTGTGCCGCCGTGGGACTTAGCTTTGGTCTTGGAGGCTTTGTCACGACCGCCTTTCGAGCCCCTTGCCTCGATTGCCATTAAGGAGCTATCGCTTAAAACGGCTCTGCTTCTCGCTCTCGCCTCGGCGAAGCGGGTCGGGGATTTACAGGCTTTCTCTGTGAGTGAAGATTGTATTCGCTTTGGACCGGGAAACTGTAATGTTATTCTCAGACCGAGGCCGGGTTACATTCCTAAGTCGCTCAATACCCCGTTCAGAGCGCAGATCGTTTCTCTGCCTGCCCTGTCCGCTGAGCCATCAACCTCTCAGGGTTCGGATGCTCAGAGTGCTATTTGCCCAGTCAGAACGCGCCGAGAATACATTTCTCGCTCGGCTGCGTTTCGACAATCGGACCAGCTGTTTGTGTGCTTTGGTGGATGCAACAAGGGACGGGGGGTCTCTAAACAGAGGCTTGCTCACTGGATTGTGGACGCTATTGTTTTGGCTTATGATTGTCTGGGACAGGAATGTCCCCTGAACATCAAGGCTCATTCGACTAGGGCGATTGCCTCCTCGTGGGCTTGGACTAAGGGTATGTCTATTCAGGATTTATGTCTTGCGGCTGGCTGGTCTTCTCAGAACACGTTTGCCAGATTTTACAAGTTGGATTTGCCCTCTGTAGCGTCTCGAGTGCTTTCGGTGAGTTGATCATTTACACAGCATTAGAGAGCTGCTCTGCGCTTTGCTCATGAGTTGTTCTGTGTGCTATTGTGTGTTGTACTATTGTCACCGCTATGCGTTGGCTTTCTCTGTTGTTGTTGCCCTGTTGGTCTACAGTGCAACCTTCCCCCATTTATACTTCCCGGGATATGCAAATTCCGGTAGTGTTTGTGAGCTTGTGATTGGTCCCTTTGGACCTATCGGAGGTTAGAGGTTCACTATTGGTCAATCTCGGCCTATCAGGCGCTTACATTCTGGGGGCGAGGTTTGTATTGGGTCTGTTTTCAGTGGTTTGCTGCCACGGCGGGATTCTATACAGTTCCCATATACGACATCCGTAATGTCGAGTTCCGTAGCCTTGATAGGGAACGTCTCCGGTTACTTTCGTAACCTCGGTTCCCTGAAAGGCAAGGAACGAGACATTACGCTCGCCGCCGTGTTCGCTATTGATTTAGCGTTTGTTCGATTCTGAAGGGAATTGACGCTGCACTTGCATTATAACTGCAACGGTGTTTCAGTATTTGCATATTTGCGTCAATTGGCCAGCTCTGCTGGCGTTAGCCTATAAGATTTCAGCAGAAGTGAAGGATGAGAGGAGTTCCCATATACGACATCCGTAATGTCTCGTTCCTTGCCTTTCAGGGAACCGAGGTTACGAAAGTAACCGGAGACGTTTTTTACCTTCTAATTTGCATATCAAAATGGCCGCCAAATTGCCTATCTTGCTCAGTCGTTGGACCATTTTCCCCTAGTTTTTTTGTAAGTAGGCAATCAAGATGAGGAAATTAAGTTTCTAGATCGATAGTCAAGGGTCAGAGCAAAGATATAATGGAGGATCACTGCCTTTTTTATGTATATATATATGCAAAATACCAACTTTTAAGGTGAAATTAAGCATTATTTGTGTCATTTTTTTAAGGCCGACATACATATTCAATCAATATCACTCTTAAATGTTCCCAGTGTATATATGATATGTGATGTATTCCATATTACATAATAACTAAGAAATTTTTTTAATGCAAATTAAGGCGAGACACTACAGGTAAATAGGGTAACATTTTTAACTAGCAGATATCACCATGAAACTTTCACAGTTGATTACCTACATTAAGATGAGAAACAAAATGTATTACAAGTTTTCTGTAATTTAATGTTTAAATATGCAAATTAGGCAATATCTAATCAAATATGCATTAATTTGCATAGATTTAAAACAACGAAATCTGAGTATTGGATAAAGCCAGGTAAAAAAAAAAATTTTCATTGTGTTCGCATGTTAGATGGGAAAAAAATTACAGAGGGATTTATGGATATCTACTTTTGTTATCCTGTAAATCAGAAAATACTATCAATAGCCTCAAAAAAATGATTTTCGCCATGTTTTTTGGAATAAAATGTTATATAAATCAGGCTAGGAATAATATATTTACAAATCCCTCTGTAAATGTCTTCATAATATAACATAATATAACTATAACTAGGTACAAGTACAAAAGTTTGGTGTATAGGTGCTACTGAAGTGGAGCGTCATCCATGTGGTTTCCTTAGTCTGCTTCCGAAGCATTCACCGGCCCCAAGCAAAACACAAACAAGACGGAAAACAAAAACACCAAAGAATCGACGACGAAAGTTAGGCTTTAATGCTCCAACAGAGTACTCCAAAGAGGTACATCCAAACATAACTACACATAGACGAGACCCAACACGAAACACAAACTGATCTGAACTTAAGTAGTTAGAGGATAATGAGACATGAACACCTGAACACAACACACACCTGAACTGAGTAATGAATCAAATTAACAACCATGAAGACAAGCTAACCAAGGTGAAAACACAAACAGAGTCCATGTGGAGGAAACTAAAAATAAACAAAACCAGATAACCCTGAAAGGATTACAGCTTTCATGTATTATGTGCTCTATTTATTGCTTTTTATGGCAAATTTATAAGTAAAAATAATAAAATTATATCATTGTGTTAATTCTTTTTTGTAGTTTTTGTATTATTATTCTATTAAAATGAATGAACTATCTATTAAATATGACATGAATATGAGAACAAGTGAACAAGTTATTTATTTTCATTATACCATATATACAAGTTATTATCGTCATTATTTTTTAAGGTGTAAAATAGTTATTTCTACTCTCTGGCACACACAAATTCTGTCATCTTAAGCCGCTCACTCAATTTCATTTCTCTTTTCTCCATAAAGTACATGTGCCATTCACTATAATGAACAAGTGAACTTGTAAAGTAAATGACAAATTATGACCCACAGACAAAACTTCATAATAAAAGTCAGACAAAAACAATAGCTGAAAACCAAAAAGAGCAGAATTAGACTGTGGACCGACTAGACGTTAAAATGTAAGATATTTTTATGGGCTGGCCCCACTCTCATGGAACCAATTAATACTGCTATTTGATAGAAGACTATAGTGGCCACACATGGTTGCTGCTACTACATACAATGTGGGAGATATGAAGGTAAAATAGTAGCAAAACTCGAGAGCACGTAGATGTGAATTTGAGAACTTGTACAATAAATATTTGTACTTGTACATTTACATTTACACTCACAGCTCCAATGTGAAAACCTGTAAAATAAAAATCTGAAGCTGAATGTTGAAATTTGCACTCGCAAACATTAGTCACAAACCTGTATTCTGAATCTGAAGCTGCAGACAGACACAAATATGTAAAATGCCATTCACTGAAATACAACGACAGACACAAACTTGTAATATATATTTTGCGTTTAATCTTACATTCACATTCGCGGTACTTCCTCAATTAGGCACTTGCAACTTCTCAAATCTGTCACTGCAATTTCAAATTTCGCGCCTTGACTTTTGCTACTCTTTTCGCGATATACAGGTGCAAAACTAACTTGTGCACTTGAAACTCAGAGGCGATGAGAGAGAAAGGGGGGCTGGAGGAGGGGGGGGTCAAAGGAGTCGTTTTATTGGTTGGCACCTAGCCAATGAAATGGGACTTCGATGATGTCACGAAACCCGCGTGCACTGAAATACTGTCTATGGCAATAAAAAGCTAACATGGCTTAATGCATTAGACTGATATTAAAAGAAATAAACGATATTATCAAACTCAGTAAACACCATGCTAATAATGCATACAACAGAAAAGCAGATGAGCACAGAATATGACGAAAGAAAGCAAATGTGTGATCAGTGCAAATAAACTTGCTGCCTGTGTTTTATTAATAATATAACGAATTATGTGGGGGTTTTTTATATATTTTTTTTATAACTGTTGGTCCATTAAGCCTCATTAAGCGTTTTCTTGGTTTATATGGGAGGAAAACATACAATTAAACGCATTGAGTTCATATTCTGTGCTCAACTGCTTTTCTGTATGCTTTGTTTGTATGGTGTTTGTTTCCTGAGTTTTGGTCTTTTAATACCACTGTCTCAATTACACGCGTTGCGTGTATTTAAAATAATACAACAAGGTTTGTTCTAATGGAATTTATTGATTGATAAAATCAAAATTAAATATCCCCAAAATATATGAAGGTGGGGATATTTAATTTTGATTTTATCAATCAATAAATTCCATTAGAACAAACCTTGTTGTATTATTTTAAATTAATACTGTGAAGCTGCTTTGATACAATCTGTATTATGAAAAGCGCTATACAAATACACTTGACTTAATAATGCATACTACAGAAAAGCAGATGAGCACAGAATATCAACGCAACGCGTGTAATTGAGACAGTGGTATTAAAAGACCAAAACTCAGGAAACACCATACAAACAATTGCATACAGAAAAGCAGTTGAGCACAGAATATGAACTCAACGCGTTTAATTGTACGTTTTCCTCCCATATAAACCAAGAAAACGCTTAATGAGGCTTAATGGACCAACAGTTATAAAAAAAATATAAAAACCCCCCACATAATTCGTTACATTATTAATAAAACACAGGCAGCAAGTTTATTTGCACTGAACACACATTTGCTTTCTTTCGTCATTCTGTGCTCATCTGCTTTTCTGTTGTATGCATTATTAGCATGGTGTTTACTGAGTTTGATAATATCGTTTATTTCTTTTAATATCAGTCTAATGCATTAAGCCATGTTAGCTTTTTATTGCCATATAGACAGTATTTCAGTGCACGCGGGTTTCGTGACATCATCGAAGTCCCATTTCATTGGCTAGGTGCCAACCAATAAAACGACTCCTTTGACCCCCCCTCCTCCCGCCCCCCTTTCTCTCTCACCGCCTCTGAGTTTCAAGTGCACAAGTTAGTTTTGCACCTGTATATCGCGAAAAGAGTAGCAAAAGTCAAGGCGCGAAATTTGAAATTGCAGTGACAGATTTGAGAAGTTGCAAGTGCCTAATTGAGGAAGTACAGCGAATGTGAATGTAAGATTAAACGCAAAATATATATTACAAGTTTGTGTCTGTCGTTGCATTTCTGTGAATGGCATTTTACACATTTGTGTCTACTTGTCTGCAGCTTCAGATTCAGAATACAGGTTTGTGACTAATGTTTGCGAGTGCAAATTTCAACATTCAGCTTCAGATTTTTATTTTACAGGTTTTCACATTGGAGCTGTGAGTGTAAATGTTCATGTACAAGTACAAATATGTATTATACAAGTTCTCAAATTCACATCTACGTGCTCTCGAGTTTTGCTACTATTTTACCTTCATAGGGAGAAAGGGTTTGAGGTTAGAGAAAATATTTTTTGACACATTGTCCCAAATGTCCAAGGCTTCTGAGAGGGGGGCGTAAAACGTCTCGGTTACATATAACTGTTTAAGCTGGTTCATAAGACTTCGTGTAAAAAGAATGGTAAAGTAAACAAACAATTAACATACTCGTGCGTGCCGGCTTGAAGGGGACCATGATCCTGCGTGAAATGGGTTTATGCTATCTTCAGCACAAACGGATTCAGGCAGCATGCAAATCCTGGATGCTGAGTGAGGCACGTCACATCTGAGCGACCAAAACAGCACAAGCTTTCCAACGCAATTTCCATGGGACGGCACCGCCGGCGCCCACACAAGCACCTGCCAAACAGCGACAGACATAGCTAACATAGCTAGCATGATGCCTTCTATTTCTAGATGAAGACAAAGTTTACCGGTACTTATCTGAACTAATGTCATGATCACTGCCACTAGATATAAAGAAAACGTTGATTTTTCACTCATTTTTCCCAGTCAGTCGCCATAGTTCTAATACAAACTGTATTGGCTGAGGCTACCTTTCCTCCGCTTCTCCGCAACGTGACGTCATCACCGAATTGCGTAAAAAAAACGTTCATACCAAACGTTCATACCAAAAAACGTAAAAAACTGGTCTTTAAGACCATTTTTGAGACATTTTAAAAATGGTATACATATCTTGAGTGATTAATGTACCCATTGATCAACAGTGGTGGTTAACCTGCAACATGGCCTTTAAATATTCCCAGCACTTTATGTGATGTAGTATGCTTGCTTATCATAGGAAGTAATAAGAAATGACTCTTTACATTAAAGTAGTAGCCTATGAATAGGGTGTTGGGGGAATCACTTTTTTTTTTCTCTTTCATCAAACCGCAGTTTTTGCAAGTTCCCGCAATTTCATCGCATAAAATTGCATAAATATCCCGCATATTCCATCGCATTTTTTAAGAAAACGTGCCGCATAATCAAGGATTTTTGCCCGCAACAATCACAAAAAAACTCCGCGTTTTTCTGGAGGGACTGATCATGACGACGAATGGGGTTTTGCTTAGAAAGCCTCTCATCTTCGAGAAATAAAACGAGCCAATGGCAAAGAAATGCCATGGGGCTGCGGAATTTGCATTGCGTAACTCCGCCTTACCTCATGGGTATATAAGGAAGTATGCTGGCACCATGCAGATATGTTTCTTCGCCGAGGAGCGGCAACGTGCACTTTCAGGGTGGAGGGAGACTGAATTCGGTCCAACCCTTCTTGCAGGAAGAAAAGCACGACACTGATCGGGCATTTTCTGGGGTCTTCTCTGCGAGAATAGCACCAGGTGACGAAGAGGTTCCACTTCAACGCGTAGGCATGTCTCGTGGACGATGCTCTAGCGGAAGTGATGGTAGCCACTACCGCTGGTGGTTTGGTACTCAAACCTGCCTCATCCCGTCCAGGAGCCACACGTGGAGGTTCCAAAGATCGGGATGAGGGTACCATAGGGTGCACCGTCCCTGAGAAAGCAGGTCGTTCCTCAGAGGGATTGGCCAGGGAGGTGCTGTCGCGAGGAGGACTAGTTTGGAGAACCAGGTCCGGTTGTGTCAATGAGGGGCAACCAAAATGACCTTCTTCCTGTCCTCCCTGAGCTTGCACAGGGTCTGTGCAAGAAGGCTCACTGGGGGAAATGCATACTTGCAAAGGCCCCGCGGCCAGCTGTGCACCAGTGGTTCTCTCAACCCAGCGGGACAGGTTGGGAAGCTCTAGCCAGGCTCCCAAGAACTGAACCAGCGGGGTCATGGGAACCACAGACGTACCCTCGGTAGGGCAGCGAAGTGGAATGAACGGTCCGGACGTGGGCGGCGTAGCGACCCGGTGTGGGGGCACGGTCATTGCCGCATCCTGACAGAGGAGGCCAGGGAAGGACCAGTGTTCCACGGGGGGCCTGCTCTGACAGAGGTCTGGCGACAGAGGGGGACAAGAGTGGCGAGGCAGAGCGTCGCACACTGCCATCCATGGCCTCTTGGGACTCGGAGGAAGGGGCATCAGTTCTTAGAAAAAAGATTCTCCCCCGGCCCTCCACCGGGGGAAGGAGTGGTCCTGCTACCAGCTCCTGAGAAGAACTGAGCCTTAACTCCAAGCTGCCCATCTCAGGAATGCTGCTTAGCCTGGCGTTTTGGCCGGCTAAGGGGCGGAGACGGGCGGTGCCGTCCTCCTGCTTGGGGCCGGTGAAGGCTTCGGAAGCAGACTAAGGAAAACACATGGATGACGCTCCACTTCAGTAGCACCTATACACCAAACTTTCCAGTCTTGTACCTAGTTATATTATGAAGACATTTACAGAGGGATTTGTAAATATATTAATCCTAGCCTGATTTATATAACATTTTATTCCAAAAAACATGGCGAAAATCATTTTTTTAAGGCTATTGACAGTATTTTCTGATTTACAGGATAACAAAAGTAGATATCCATAAATCCCTCTGTAATTTTTTTCCCATCTAACATGCGAACACAATGAAAAAATCATTTTTAACCTGGCTTTATCCAATACTCAGATTTCGTTGTTTTAAATATATGCAAATTAGTGCACATTTGATTAGATATTGCCTAATTTGCATATTTAAACATTAAATTATAGAAAACTTGTAATACATTTTTTTTCTCATCTTAATGTAGGTAATCAACTGTGAAAGTTTCATGGTGATATCTGCTAGTTAAAAATTTTACCCTATTCACCTGTAGTGTCTCGCCTTAATTTGCATAAAAAATGAAATCTCAGACAACTTGCAATGGTGTTTTTCTTAGTTATTATGTAATATGGAATACATCACATATCATATATACACTGGGAACATTTAAGAGTGATATTGATTGAATATGTATGTCGGCCTTAAAAAATGACACAAATAATGCTTAATTTCACCTTAAAAGTTGGTATTTTGCATAAATATATACATAAAAAAGGCAGTGAGCCTCCATTATATCTTTGCTCTGACCCTTGACTATCGATCTAGAAACTTAATTTCCTCATCTTGATTGCCTACTTACAAAAAAACTTGGGGAAAATGGTCCAACAACTGAGCAAGATAGGCAATTTGGCGGCCATTTTGATATGCAAATTAGAAGGTCAAAAACTAAAAAATTTGCTTGGGAACCAGTTTTTTTGGACTCAGCACCCTTGAAATATGTAAGGTAGGCCGGTTCCCGACTTGTACCCATAAATGCTCCTCACTTTCACTTTTTGGGTACATCCCATCTAGACTATCTACTCCGACAAAACCTTGGACTTCTTACGTTTCGCTGCTGCTTCAGCCATGACGAAAACAGACGCACGAAAACAAACGCGCTGGTTGGCCTGTCACGGCCGAATTTGAGGAAGTGGTGGGCGAAGTGACGTATGCCATAAAGCAGTCGAATTTTGTAGTTCTTTTTGAGCTCTGGTTACTACCCGCACCCCGAAGTTACATAGTGCCAGTAAAAACGATACAGACCCCGTCAGGCTCTGGCAGACGTGTCATTCAACCTATTGTAAGTCGATGTACCATCACAAGGGTCTTGGAAATATATTATGAAGGTTGAAAAACTACATGTTGTTACTTTAAGGTTAATGACCAAACTGGCAAGTTGCGAGGACGTAACATCAAAGGACCATGTTAGTCGGTGCGACGTGCCACATAACGTTCCAGCAGTGTAACTTTGTGATTCCTGTAGGCCTATTTGTTGTGGCGACGTTATAGTGGTATGTCGCGGGAATGTGGCAGGTACTTCCTAACGACCAAAATACCACTTCCGCATTTATTTTTTATATACTTCTCACCTTAAGTCCTGTTAAGATGTGCTTGATCCATAACCTTGAAATCCACATAGAACTGATAAACTCAAACATTTCATTCTCTGCTGTAAAACCTTATCAATTCTAATAGGGAATTGTCTATTGTTTTCTGTTAATACATTTAGGGATCAATACATATGTAATGGAAACCAATACCCCTATTAAATTCTAAATAGAAAATGGCCCAAAAACCACACTGCATTAATTTATTAATCAGCATTTATTCAGTGTTACTTTGTACAAACTAAGCCAATACATTTTAAACATTAACGATTTTTTAACCATGTAAAGTGTTAAAAAGTAATGAGTACAGAAATGTAACATCAATTAATTAATCAAAAAACATAATCAATGAATAATGTAACCAACTATTAAAATGTTTTATTCTTTTTATTGAAACAAAGTGTTTGATACTCTTATTGATACTACTCTCTATTTGGCGGAAAAACAATAGACCTTAAAAAAAAAAAGATTCAGCAGTTTCTTTATTATTAATTTGATTTGCAGAAATAGGTTCAATTGTTTCCTCTAGTGTCCTGAGGCACCTGCTACAAATGTCTGGTGGTGATGTGCTTAATTGCTTCACCAGTACCTAAACCTGAACAATGTGACAATTACCAAAGATCTATAGTCCTTGAGCTTCTCTGAAGCTAACAAATAAAAAAAAAATATTGTTCATAAAGAGTAAAGATATGTAAAAGGAACAATATAGATTTCTAGCATCTCTCCTGTATTATTTCGCCCACCAAAATATACATCAAGGGTTTTTTGTTCAAGAAAATGAGCATGATGACTGCATTACTGCGCAAATCTTTATTTATTTTATTATTATTATAATTTTTTTTTATGTGGACCTTGAACGCGCAGCTTCGGATGGTCAAGTATATAGCGATTAATCTTGTCTACAAGGTAAATACAAGGCGGATATAAATTGTCAGATAATCAAGCAAGAAGCGTTTTGCTGAACTTTCTGCCAGCGTATGACTGAACTAATGTTTGCTCATCATATGAGACACGTGTTTGACGTGCACGCTTCATCTGCAATCGTATACAATTATGATAGTAGATACAAATTAATTTGCTGCAATTTCACTTTAATGTAACATTTGTGGGGTGACAAATGGAGCTTCTTACAACAGCAGCTCGCTGGAGCTTATTTAATATTTTTCTTGACCAACAGGTTTCATCATGCTGGTTAAAGTTCCCTTTCGTTGTCACTCCGAGTTACGTCGGATGACGACGAATGGGGTTTCGCTTAGAAATCCTATCATCTTCGAGTATATAAAACGAGCCAATGGCAAAGAAATGCCATGGGTCTGCGGAATTTGCATAGCGTAACTCCGCCCCACCCTGGGAGTATATAAGGAAGTACGCTGGCAACATGCAGATATGTTTTCGCTTCGGAGCCAAGTTGATGTACTTCACTCCACAGCCAATCCTGAGATTCATCTCTTCATTTCTCTTCGAGACGAGCCTCTCTCCAAGTGTTGGTGTGACAGCGAGTTCCAGCGAGTGCACATTCCCTGCTTATCTGTGCAGTGATTTGCCAGTGTTTGTGTGTTCTCTCCCTGGTCGCTTCAGCATTTGTGGAGAAATCTCCTTTCTAAAAGAGCTTGCACGCGGCACGTCTTTTTAAAGATGCCTCGCCCGTGCACTTCTGGTTGCGGTCTTCTCATTTCTGACTCTGATGGGCACAATCGCTGTCTTGTGTGTCTGGGTATTGAGCACGCTAAGGCAGCGTTTGTGGATGAGTCATGTTCCCATTGCGGGAACATGCCCATCGCACGGTTGCGGTCTAGACTCAATGATCTTCATGTGAGAGTCCCCTCATCCGCACCCCGATCTACGGGCTCCGCGAGAGCTAGTACTTCGGCTGGCGGCCAGGGTGACCTGAGGATTACGGTGTGGGACAAAGCGCCGACTATTCCACGCTCCACACCGTCCTCTAGCGCCGTGCAACCCGTGAGTGTTTCAAATGAGCCCGCCGTACAGTCCTCTGACTTGCCGCGGGTCTCATTTGGCGCTCCAGAGGAAGATTCGATGTCGATCGCTGCATCACAGGGTGGGCAAGAGTCCTTGGGAAGTGAGGATTCGGCTGTGCTGCCACCTTCGGGTGTGCCAGCATTGCCCGAGTCTGATCCCGAGATGACTGCCATGCTTTCCCGGGCAGCCGCGGCCATCGGGCTTGAGTGGTCCCCGCCGCCTGGTCCGGTGCGCTCGCGGCTGGATGATTGGTTTTTGGGTGCCGCCACTGATCCTCGTCAGCGCGCGTCCCCAATGCCTTTCTTCCCGGATGTGCATGAGGAGGTCACGAGGTCCTGGAAGGCACCATTGTCTTCTCGTGATCGCTCGGCGACCTCCTCCGCCCTGCCTTCTCTCGATCAGGCGGCCGCCAAAGGGTACACTGGGGTTCCCCAGGTTGAACGCTCTGTTGCGATGCAACTGTGTCCTCAGAGTGCTTCTTCCCGTGGCGACCCTAAGCACCCCTCCAAAGCTTGTAGGTTCTCTTCCACCCTTGTGGCGAAGGCCTATAGAGCTGCGGGGCTGGCGGCCTCCTCACTGCATGCCATGGCGACACTCCAGGTCTACCAGGCCCAGATGTTGCGTGACATGCACGAGGGGAGGACTGACCCAGCGCTCTTTGATGAGCTGCGTGCCGCCACTCTTCCTTGCTCTCCCGCCCCTCCCGCACGGCCCCAGCAGCAGCCTCCATCCGGGTCGCGTCGTGGAGGATGTCGTAGGAAGGCGCCACAGCCCTCTCCCGCCCCGTGCCCCGCTAAACGCCAGGCCAAGCGGCGCTCCTGAGACGGGCTGCTCAGAGATGGCGTTGAGTTCTTCCCAGGAGACGGTAGCAGGGCCGCTCCTTCCCCCGGTGGAGGGCCGGGGGAGAATCCTTGGTTTTCCCCACCCTGCTGCTCGTCCCACGACGGGCAGCACCCTAATGTGGTTAAAGAAAGTACTCACTTCCCCATCTCTGAGCACACAGAGTGTCCGGATGACAGTGCGCGCCGCTCACGAGCCTCGCCACTCTCGTCCCCCTCTGTCGCCAGTTCCCTGCCAGAGCACGCCCCCGTGGGACGCTGGTCCTCCCCTGGCCTCCTCTGGCAGGACGCGGCTAATGACCGTGCCCCCGCACCGGGCCGCTATGCCACCCACGCCTGGGCCGGTCATTCCGCCTCGCTGCATCACCGAGGGTACGTCTGTGGTCCGCATGACCCCGCTGGTACAGTTCCTGGAAGCCTGGTTAGAGCTTCCCAGGCTGTCCCGCTGGGTCGCGAGGACCATCAGGCTCGGCTACGCGATTCAGTTCGCGCGGTCTCCTCCCTGCTTCAGAGACCTGAACCAGGCGGCCGACGAGCTGTCTCGGCTTCGGCCTCTTGCTGGAGATTGGCGACTCCATCCCCAGACGGTTCAGCTGATTTGGGATCAGTTCGGGGACGCACAGGTGGACCTGTTTGCCTCCCACGACTCGTCCCACTGCCGCCTGTTTTATTCCCTGACCGAGGGCACGCTCGCCACGGATGCACTGGCGCACAGCTGGCTGCGGGGCCTCCGCAAATATGCGTTTCCCCCAGTGAGCCTTCTTGCGCAGACTTTGTGCAAGATCAGGGAGGACGAGGAGCAGGTCATTTTGGTTGCCCAGTATTGGCCCAACCGCACCTGGTTCTCAGAACTAGTACTCCTCGCAACAGCACCTCCCGCTAATTCCTCTGAGGAAGGACTTGCTTTCTCAGGGACGGGGCACCTTATGGCACCCTCGTCCCGATCTTTGGAACCTCCACGTGTGGCTCCTGGATGGGACGAGGCAGGTTTGAGTACCCTACCACCAGCGGTGGTGGCTACCATCACTTCCGCTAGAGCATCGTCCACGAGACATGCCTATGCGTTGAAGTGGAACCTCTTTGTCAACTGGTGTTCTTCTAAAAATCTAGAACCCACGAAATGCCCCATTAGTGTCGTGCTTTCCTTCCTGCAAGAAGGGTTGGAGCGAAGGCTGTCTCCCTTCACCCTGAAAGTGTATGTTGCCGCCATTGCCGCACATCACGACGCAGTTGATGGTAAGTCCTTGGGAAAGCATGACCTGATCGTCAGGTTCCTGAGGGGAGCCAGGAGACTGAATCCTCCTCGTCCTCCCCTCGTACCCTCTTGGGACCTCTCAGTGGTTTTAACTGCCCTGCAGAGTGCTCCCTTTGAGCCTCTGCAATCAGTGGAGCTTAAGTTCCTGTCAATGAAGACAGCGCTCCTGGTTGCATTGGCCTCCATCAAGAGGGTAGGGGACCTGCAGGCATTTTCGGTTGACGAAGCGTGCCTGGAATTCGGGCCGGCTAACTCTCACGTGATCCTGAGACCCCGGCCTGGATATGTGCCCAAGGTTCCCACCACTCCCTTTCGAGACCAGGTGGTGAACCTGCAAGCGCTGCCCTCGGAGGAGGCAGACCCAGCCTTGACACTGCTGTGTCCAGTACGCGCACTCCGTGCCTACGTCGACAGAACGCAGTGTTTCAGGACCTCAGACCAGCTCTTTGTCTGTCATGGTGGGAAGCTGAAGGGAAAGGCTCTCTCCAAGCAAAGGTTGTCTCACTGGATAGTGGACGCCATTGCTTTGGCATACCAGCAGCAAGGTCGACCGTGCCCCCTTGGTGTGACGGCCCACTCCACTCGGAGTGTGGCATCCTCTTGGACTCTAGCGCATGGCGCCTCGCTAACAGACATCTGCAGAGCTGCAGGCTGGGCGACACCTAACACATTCGCGAGATTCTACAATCTCCGAGTGGAGCCAGTTTCTTCTCATGTACTCGCTTCAACTAGCCGGTAATAGATTCTGCTCAGGTGTCTTCGCTTGCTCGCCATTCCTCTCCACAGACGGGATACGTGCGATATTCTCCTCAGGTGAGCCTAATAAGCCCTGAGTCTCCTCCAGCACTGACGACGTCAACGCCAGAGTTATGCCACCGGCAGCTTTCGCGTTTGGCCAGGTGCCTCCATGTGCATGGTTCCCCCTCCGGGTGACCCCCACATGTGTATTCCACTGTAAGCCTCTTTGAGCATGTGTCTTTCCCTTGGCAAGCCACCTTGCCACCCCTGGGGTTGAAATATTCCACCTGCGGCTGGACACCCCAGTGTTATTCCGTATGCAGCCCTTCGGGGTCATATGTGTATTCCAAGTCCCCCCCTTCGGGTTGGGCATGATTGCATATTTCCACTGAGATATGCTTCCCAGTGTACCTTGGTATTCCTGTGTTAAGTAGGACTCCTTCGTCCGTGCTAGCTCCTTCGTCCGTGCTTCATTGACAGGAACTCAGCTCAGACTTACGCAGGGCACTGGAAGACAGTCGAGAGGTGGCGTGATTACACTGGAACCCCATTCGTCGTCATCCGACGTAACTCGGAGTGACAACGAAAGGGAACGTCTCGGTTACGTATGTAACCCTCGTTCCCTGAGTAGGGAACGGAGACGTTACGTCTCCCTGCCACTTCCGCTGTACCGCTGGAAACGCCTGAGTTCAGTCTCGGCTCCTCAGCGAAGACATATCTGCATGTTGCCAGCGTACTTCCTTATATACTCCCAGGGTGGGGCGGAGTTACGCTATGCAAATTCCGCAGACCCATGGCATTTCTTTGCCATTGGCTCGTTTTATATACTCGAAGATGATAGGATTTCTAAGCGAAACCCCATTCGTCGTCATCCGACGTAACGTCTCCGTTCCCTACTCAGGGAACGAGGGTTACATACATAACCGAGGCGTTCAGTATCAAGGTGTAAATAAATTTGTGAAATTGCTCAGCGATTGTACGGTTCAAGATTTTCTCAATGAAGGTAAGTTAAGAAGCTTGTGCTACTTCTTAGAAAATGTACTTAAGTCATATAGCAATATGCCTGAGGTATAAGCCCACTCAAGTCAACAGGGCTTGTGTATGTTAACTTTACAATAAGGTCTCATTTGTTAACATTAATGTGTTAACTAACGTTAACTAACTTTAGTATTAGTTAATAAAAGTACAACTGTTTGTTCATTATAGTTCATAGTGCATTCATGTTAACAGATACAACTTTTGATTTTTATAAAGTATTCGAAAATGTTGAAATTAACATTAACAAATGCCGTAGAAGTAATGTACAACAAGGGATTCATCATGAGCCGGCAATAACATGAGAAGTGCTAATAATGCAAACATTGTCTAAAATATCCAGGCTACAACATTAGCAGGATGCAATTAACAACGACAGCAACCGCCTCAGTATGGGGCGCTGTCAAAGTGAGCCCCCTCGTGGCTGGCTATTATGGCTATTTGGTGGTAAAGGATGAAAAAGTCCCAAGTAACCTCTTAGAAATCTTGTAATATGCTTTGTCATTAGATAAATCAGGACTTTGCTCTGCTGTTTAATGCTGAAACATCCAACAAGGTGGGAGACTGCATTCAAGCAAAAGATCATCAACGAAGACAAGTCTCTTACTTCAACAGCAGAAATTCGGTGTCTTCTCAATGCAGCAGGTGGACAAGGATCTGAAAATGGTTGGCATGATTTGTGAGGATGTCATAATTTAATATTTGCTCTGGTTTCTTGTTATTGTGAGCACTAAATCTTTGTTTATGTTTTATCCTAAATCCCCCACCACCCCCTAAACATCTACTCATTCAGATTTATTACAGTGACATGTCATCTGTCCTGCTGCTGTTGCATCCCCTGCCTCCTCCTCCAGGGAGGAAGAAGACTAAGATCAGTCCAACAGAGGCTGTTGACAGACTTGTGCATTTCCATAAGGTAAAACTCACAATACTGTTGCAAAGTCATTGTGAATATTAAAATTAAGATTTGGGTTATAAACCCTAAAATGCAGTGGTTTTCATTCATGGTCCTTGGGACTGAACCCTCTGCACATTTTGTCTCTCTGACCTGACACACGTAAGGATAGTTTCACCCTCTAGTTGTTCCAAACCTTTTTACATTTCTTTGTACTGCTGAACACAAAGGAAGATATTGTATACAAATAAATGTATAAAGGTTTGGAACAACCTGAATGTGTGTGTGTAAATGACAGAATTTTCATTTTTGGGTGAACTAACCCTTTAGTTTAGTTCATGGAGCTCTTACCTAATGAGGTGAAGGTCTGAAACAGGTTTGTTGAATAAGGGAGACATACAACATGTGCAGAGCTGTTGGTCCACAGGACCGGGATTGAAAATCGCTGGCATAATGTGACTGTCTAAATGTACCTTTTAGAATCTCTAACCGATTGCGTGCATTCACTTGCTTTCTGTCGACCTACAGCTTTCGGATTTGCATGTACAACTCTTTGTTCGAGGATTTCCTTGTACAACTCTTTGTTCAATGATTTCCATGTACAACTTTGTTCTAATGAAGTCAGTCAGTCACATAGCTTGGTTTGGCTGAGGGTGTATCAGCAAATATTATTATTTATTTATTTTTTGTGGTGGGGAGGTATTCCTTTAATGGTTATCCTATAATAGCTATCCTTTCATGGTTATCCTTTCATGGTTATCCTTTCACTGTAATACACAAAGCATGATACCTTTTGTCAGGCACATATTGGATTAAGGTTTGTCATATAGGTTTTGTTTTATTTTTATTGATTTTAATTCTATTTTTTTGTTCATTTGAATGTGAGCAAGTTACCAGTACTAGGTTTAATGCATTTATCGTTTCACATTGTAATTGTCACAAAGTTTTTTTCCTGTTTGTTTAATTTAAAGGGAGAGCCACCAGCCATTTCTACTGGGATAAGGAAGGATCAAGGGCAGGATCGACCACTTTTACGTTGTTGTGGACAAGCACCTTATCCCTTGCTCTGGAACCAGCTCCTTAAGTGCCTTTGATGAACTTTTAAAGTTCATTATGTCTTCAATTTGTCCTACGAGGATAACTAAAATAACTAATTATTTCGTTGACATATCGGGTGTTGTGGAGCCTGTTGAAATTGTGCTTGACATGAGATACGACATGAGGAGAAACAAAAAGACTGGATGTTATGATCAGGTCCCAAAAGATACATGTGTATGTCCCAATTTTGGAAATATTACAATTTGTATCGAAATGTAGTTGCATGTACTCTGCTGACAGAATTTACAGGAAGGCAGAAATCACATTTTGAGGACTTTTGTGATGGAAGTTACTTTCAGAGTCATCCATTATTCCCAAAACATCCCAGAACTTTACAAATTCAGGTGTACTACAATGAATTTGAAACCGCAAACCCTCTTGGCTCTAAACGTGGGGTACACAAGGTTGGTGCTCTTTTATTTTTTGCCTCGAAATCTACCTCCCAAATTTAATTCAAGACTGATGAATATCCATTTGATTGCTCCATTTCATGCGCAAGATGTGAAAAAGTATGGATTTGACCCCATCTTGGAACCATTATTTCACGACATAAAGATTCTAGAGACAGATGGTATTGAACTACCCATATCAACGAGTAGATGCACAATATGTCAAGTAATTGGAGACAACTTGGGGATGCACTCAATACTTGGGTTCACAGAATCATTTAGTGGACATTACTCCTGTCGTCTGTGTTTAACTGAAAAAGCTGATGTCCAATTAGTTTACAATGAGGATGATTTTAGGGTTATTTTGCGTGATCGTTCAATTTATGAACAGCACTGCAGTGAGTTAGAATCTGACCCTCAACTCAAGTCAACACATGGCCTCAAAAGAAACTCAACACTCAATAGTCTGCAGTATTTTCATGTGTGCCACAACTACTTTCTAGATGTGATGCATGACCTCCTGGAAGGAGTTGTGCTATTTGAAATGAAACTACTGTTTGAGTATCTTTCAGAAAACATTGTTACACAGAGTGAATTGCTCTCCAGAATATATTCATATGATTATGGATATTTGGAGAGAAAAATCTTCCTACAAAGGTTAATCTAGAGCACAGTGGAAATAGCATAGGGCTCAATTCTATCCAGGCACTCTGTCTTGTCAAAACATTACATTGCTGTTTGCTGATATTGTACGCTTAGGTGATAAAAATTGGCATTTGCTCCTGCTCTTACTTCAAATTCTAAAGGCATGACTGTCCTCCTGAAGTATTTAACAATTGAGCACCATGAATTATTTAAAGAGTTTAAAATAAAATTTAAAAACTTGCTGTCCAAAAACCATTTTATGGTGCATTATCCAGCCTGTATTTGTAAAATTGGACAGTTAGTGCACATGTGGAGCAGGAGTTTCGAGGCTAAAGTTTTTAAGAATACACTGAAGAATTTCAAAAACATCACCAAATCTCTGGCAAAAAGTCATCAGATGTCAATAGGCTTTCTTTGGGAAACGACACCATTGAGTCAAGTTGAGTGTGGACCAATGAAAACATTTTGGTGAAAAGCTGGCTGGAATGCTACAGAATCCAATACAGACAAGCATGGATTCCATGAATTGGGTCAAAATAGATGGGACAGAATATAGACAAGACCTCATTGTATGCAATGAAATTGAGGATGAAATTCCTGTTTTCAGTCAGATTCGGAAAATATTTTTCATTGACAGGACTGTGTATTTTATTGTCGACAAACTTTTCACAGAACATTTTTCTGAACATCATCGTGGATTTAAAGTACAGAGATACTGTGAGTTGAGTGAACTTGTAAAAGCCAACAGCTTGAAGTTCTACAGGCCTTTTGATCTGCAGTGTTTATATGGGTCATATGATGGTGAATATATTGTACCTTTTGTGTTGGTGCAATTGTTACATCTGTGTTGTTGAAAAATAAAATTTCAAACTGATACAGCGTGTTGACTTATTTAACTGAATGCACACATGTATATTTTAGATGTCGGGGGCACTAATGGTGTTAACTGTGAACACTTACAGTGTTGTTTTTACCATAAGTGTAAAAAAGTAACACTAAAGTGTTAGTATAACTCTATTTAGTGTGGACCTATATAAACCCTGAAAAAGTGTTCATTTTCACACTTTGAGTGTTAATTTAACACTTTCAAATTTGCACAACCTAGACTAATTTGTTTTTGAAAAACATGCAATTTGTGTTCCTTGTAGCCACACATTGAATATCTCACAGGTCAGCAAATGTTCAACAGTATCCCTGAGGATTGTTTATGGACTGCCATACCTAAACCTGAATATGTGACCTCAGGTTGGTTGAGGAAACCCCCAGCTGGGTATGGATGAAGTGGGAATCTCCCTTCTCAACTTGAGTAGCTTCTCACTGCGCTGACCCTCAGTTTCTATGTCATCCTGCTCCTCAAGTGATTGACGAATGAGGGACTTGAGCAAGGACAGTCCAAGGCCAGTCGAGGCAGAGACTGGGACGATGTGCATAAAACGCATTAGCGTTTTAGGGGTGACATCCTCAGGAAAGATGTGGCTTGATTCTAGGGAAAGCAGAGCATCACTCTAAAGTTATCAATCAAGGAAAAATGCAGAAAAATGTAAAGGTCAGGGCAGTGGAACAATCACATTAGGCCTGCATTTCAGCAAAATTTACTTGTGGTAGAAACTTGGAACTGCCAAAATGGTCAAGTACAAATCACCATCTTTATAGAAAAAATGCAGTACAAACTTGTGTAAAGAATGGTCATTCTCAAGAGTGCTTTTAAAACAATTGCATGAAAAATAATGCAACCACTTTATTGATAAAAGCATGTGTCATGATATTAAATTTCTGACGCACCCGTTATATACCTAAAATAACACAAAACAAAGGCTTATTCTAAACTAATATACACATCTGTGACTAATATTCATGATATTACCTATATAATAGTCCCTAAATAGCTTGTTTGCTTCCAATAATACCTACCTTCCTGGTTCTCCAAGTGAGCTTCCAGCTCTCTGAGCCGGCCCTGAGCCTCAGGGAGGTCCATCTTATTTATGACCAGGATGGCTGGCTTGTCTAACAGTTCCTCCTTATACAACTCCAGCTCCTGATCAACAAAAAAGGATCAAGAGCAAGTTATGCAGCAAAATCTTGTATACAGAAGCATTTCATTGAGAAAAGCAGTAGTGTTTTAATTAGTTCACATGTGACATGGGTTATGTGTGTGTGTGTGTGTGTGTGTGTGTGTGTGTGTGTGTGTGTGTGTGTGTGTGTGTGTGTGTGTGTGTGTGTGTGTGTGTGTGTGTGTGTGTGTGTGTGTGTGTGTGTGTGTGTGTG
Source organism: Rutilus rutilus (assembly GCF_951802725.1). NCBI lineage: Eukaryota > Metazoa > Chordata > Actinopteri > Cypriniformes > Leuciscidae > Rutilus > Rutilus rutilus. The sequence continues at coordinate 19,777,083 of NC_140230.1, read as the reverse complement.
TGTGTGTGTGTGTGTGTGTGTGTGTGTGTGTGTGTGTGTGTGTGTGTGTACACTACTTTTTAAAGGTTTGGGGTTGGTATGAGTTATTTAATGTTTTTGAAAGATATCTCTTATGCTCACTAAGGCTACATTTATTTTATTTTAAAAAAATGACTGGAAAAAAATACAGTAAAACAGTAATACTGTGAAATATTACAATTTAAAATAACTGTTTTCTATTTTAATATATTTGATAATGTCATTTATTTCTGTAATGTTGCTTTGGTCCGCTTAGTTCTCAGCTCAGCATTTGATATGGTCGATCCTAAAATTCTTATCACCCGATTGGAAAATGATGTAGGGATTCAGGGCACTGTTTTGAATTGGTTTCAATCATTCTTAACAAACAGGAAGTTTTCTGTATGTATTGGAAAACATACTTCCTCAGCTGCACGTCTTACCTGTGGTGTTCCGCAGGGATCTATTCTTGCTCCAACACTTGCTGCCATTAGGTTCCATCCTTTCCAAACATGGAAGTATCATTTCACTTATATGCTGATGAAACCCAATTGTACATCCCATTTAAACACAATGATTTGAATTCTATAGAGGCATTGTTGGCGTGTTTACAGGAAGTTACATTATGGCTTACACACAATATTTGGCCTTAAACGAGAACAAAACCAAAGTAGTATTGTTTGGACCAAGTGATTTTTATGACTTCGGTGATCTTTACCTTGGAGACTTAAGTTCCCATGTTACTCCATGTGCAAAAAATCTAGGTGTTTTGTTTGACTCAGCTCTTAAGTTTGATAAACAAATTAATTCTGTTGTTAAATCATGTTTCTTTCATCTACGACCTCTCGTAAAAGTTAAAACCTTTCTTTCCTTGAGAAACTTTGAGATAGTTATCCATGCGTTTATTACTTCACGCTTTTTGTTACTGCAATTCACTTTATTATGGAGTTAACCACTCATCTATCAAGCGTCTACAAATGGTTCAAAATGCTGCGGCCAGGCTATTGACTGGTAGTCGAAAATTCGATTCCATCTCTCCCATTTTAACTTATCTGCACTGGCTACCGGTCACATCGAGAATTGAATTTAAAATTGTAGTCTTTGTTTTTAAATCATTACACGACTCAGCACCAACCTATCTATCTGATTAAGTTCTCATAACCCATCTAGGTCAATTAGGTCTGGCAACCTTGGATTGCTCTCTGTCCGTAGATCTAGGATAAAACATCGAGGAGACAGAGCTTTTGCGATAGCAGGCCCTACACTCTGAAATAGCCTACCGGGTCCGGTATCGATCCCATCACTCTCCATTTTTAAATCAAAGCTTAAAACATATTTTCTTAATGTTGGTTTTCAATTAATTATTTAGTTTTGTGTTCTTATTTTATAGATTATAATCTGTTCTGTTTTTCTTTGAGTAAAAGGATCTGTACAGCACTTTGGTCAACCGTTGTTTTTAAATGTGCTTTACAAATAAATAATGAAATGAAAATGAAAATCAATAAATGATATAATGATCATTTATTAATGGTTTGTTCATCATTTGTTCATGATTAACCATTGTTTATTGAGATAATGATACTAAAACAATGTTGACATAAATACTTAAATGAATACTTAAATACAATAAATATTGTCTCCGCTAATAACTTATCAATCATCTACTATTGATCTGTTTAATTTATTTCGTTTGATAACTTACAACACATTTGTAAATTGTTAGCATATCACTTATTAATCATTTATGAATGTATAGTTATGTTTTGTAAATGATTAGTTAATCATTAACTAATAATTTAAAAATGACTTGTAACCGAATTAATAAAACATTTATAAAATGTTAGCACATCACTTATTAATCATTTATGAATGTATAGTCATGTTTTATAAATGATTAATCATTAACTAATAACTTATAAGTGACTTATAACTGAATAAAGTGTTACCAAAAACTTTTTAACCTTTATTTTCCTTATCCAGTCCACTGCAAAGCATGCCGGGAACTAGAAAGCCACTGCCCAGTTTTCAAAATTATCAAGACAGTTTCATTAAAAACATAAAAATTCAATGTTTCAAAATTCCTATTACCAGAACACATCAAAATAATGTTTGCAACTTAAAAGGTTAAAGTAACTTTGATGGATTGTTCTATGCTATATGTGCTAAATGCGGTGTGTGTGTGTGTGTGTGTGTGTGTGTGTGTGTGTGTGTGTGTGTGTGTGTGTGTGTGTGTGTGTGTGTGTGTGTGTGTGTGTGTGTGTGTGTGTGTGTGTGTGTGTGTGTGTGTGTGTGTGTGTGTGTGTGTGTGTGTGTGTGTGTGTGTGTGTGTGTGAGTCATTGTCCAATGGAAGCTCATAAGGAAGTAAATAAAATAAAACTGCACTAACTGCATGTTTAAATAACCTGTCAGACATCAAGGGACTCTCACTTGATTATTACCTGCCAAGCTCGGTGGTCAGCAGTTTTATGTTTTAACTTTAGCTGTAAATGACTGAACTGAACTGGTATGTATCCCACTTTTCTTTTTTAATCACATATTTTCATGGTCTTAAATGTAATTAAGATTTTTTTTCCAACATTATTACATTCTTGGTGTATTCCTTGCATTTTGCTTGCAATGCAAAATTAATGCAAATAATAAAACATCATTCATAAAATGTATCATTATGATTCCCAGTAAAAATGCAGTTATGTGCTTTTCTTCTGCTGAGTTTGGCTTTGGCACTTTGTCTTGCATCCCCAATGGTAAGTTGGATATATAGGTTTCTGTTATAATACATTGTCCTTGTAAAGGTGATAAACAGTTATTGATTTTTAAAAATATTTGTTTGATGTCTGAGTATTGTTTTCATATCTCATGTTCTCAGCCACAACCTGATATAAATGGTAAGTACAGCTCAGTCACTGACGTGAATCAGTTGTAATCTTATTGTGATATGTCTCACTTGCACAGTGTAAAAGATCCTGTTGTGATTACGGTCTGACGTTTTGATTCCTCTTTTTTTCTCATTTAACTTTCAGATTGTTTCACTAAAATTGTGTTTTTGTCTAGCACTCAATTCTATTTTCCGACATAACATCTTTGTCTTCTTTTGTTTCCTTCATTATATATTTCTCAAAGGAACTGAGGAATGGAAGGGCATTCCAGATATAAACAAAGGTATAATACTATATACTACTATATTATCTCAAGAACTAAAGTACTTTTATATTAGCAGTAAGCTAACATATCTGTTTTTGTTCATAAATCATTATTTATACTCCTATTTTATTCAAGCATATTTACTGTAAACTGAACACAAGCATATTTACTTTAAACTGATTGCTAGGTTTAAATCTCAGAGAAGGAGACATCATGGTGGTGAGTTCTGTTCTAAGAAATTCTCAAAGTACATTGAATATTGGATAATTCAGAAATCAGTCAATATGATATTTCTAAGGGTACTTAAAACAATTTGTTTTAAAGCCTAATCAAAGGAGTGCCATTCTTGGGAATAAGTACCGGTGGGATATTCCCGTCCCCTATGAGCTGAGTGTGAATCTCAGTAAGAAAACATGGATTTCTCACTTACAGTTTAAGAAATAATTTTTTAAGTAGTTTTACTGTTATATATTTTTCATCCATCATGTATTTTTGATTGTGATTATAGGTATGAACTATAAAGGAGTCATTTTGAGAGCTTTTGAGCAGTTCAGACTGAAATCATGTATTGACTTTAAGCCCCGAGCAGCTGAAGATTTTTACATCTCTGTGGAGAGTCTTGAAGGGTACAGTATGCTTCCAGTTAATCCACAATATTAGTAATATGTGGAATTATAGACTATTCCGATACAGCCTAAACTATACTACTGAATGTATAGTATAAAGGCCCATTCACACCTAGAGCGATAACTTTAACGCTCATTCTAAATATAAAAGAATAGCAGAGTCCACACCTCAACTATATCGATGATAGTATTTGTAACTAATTTGTATTTGAAGTGAGTAAAGGAGCTGGAAACCCCAGTGGAGGCTTCTCACTGAAAAATATCGTTAGAATTAGTTTCAGATTTTTTTTTTTTTCCAGCTAATGGAAAAAAGTGGCCGATGACAAAACTCAGTGTGCACTTATAATAAACAGAACATTATTGTCCGCTGGTGTGGATGCTAATAAGCCTATAGTTATCGTTATAGTTATCGATCTTGGTGTGAAAGGGCCTTAAAACATTCATGAGTTAACAAATTATTTTACACTACCAGACAAAATTAGTTTAGTTTAGTTTAGTTTAGTTTAGTTTAGTTTAGTTTAGTTTTTTATATAGCACATTTCTACTGCCTCAAGTGCAGCCCAAAGTGCTGTACAATTCCATCAATAAAACCAAACAAAGAGAATAAAACACAACAACAGAAAATTTATATATTTAGGTCTCTCCTAGGTCGGAGTTAAATGCCAAACTATAAAAGTGCTTTTTTAAAGCCGTTTTAAAAGAATGTAATGTGGGGATGGAGCGGATGGCAAGAGGTAAGGAATTCCATAACCTAGGACCGGCTATCGAAAAGGCTCGATCACCTTTCCGTTTGAGTCCGGACCGCGGTACCCGGAGCAATAATTTATCTGCCGATCTCAGATTCTTTACTGGCTGGTGCAAAATAATAAGATCAGTTAGATAAAAGGGTGCGAGATCATTTAAAATTTTAAAAATGAATATTAAAGTCTTGAAATCGATCCGAAATTTGATAGGTAGCCATTGAAGGGATGTTAGAATTGGAGTGATTCTATCACTCTTCCTCGTATTGGTCAATAGTCTGGCAGCGGCATTTTGAACCAGCTGCAATCGGTTCAGCAATGACTGAGAGAGTCCCAAATATATCACGTTACAATAGTCCAATCTAGATAATATAAAAGCATGGATGATCGTCTCCAAATCCCTCGATGAGAGCATAGGTTTCATTTTCGCTATTAATCTTAAGTAGTAGAAACTACTTTTCACCACAGCACTCACTTGTTTTGTAAAATTTAATTCTGAGTCAAAAAATACACCCAGATTTTTTGCACATGGGTGAACATTTCTGGATAGTGGTCCCAAATAAGTCGAGATAAGTGGTGAAAAACCAAAAGGGCCAAAAACAACAACATCAGTTTTGCTCTCATTTAAGTGGAGAAAATTCTTAGCCATCCAGCACTTTACCTCATCGAGACACTTTACAAGATTGGAACAAGACTTATCAAGAGGATGTAGTGGGACGTACATTTGAGTGTCATCCGCATAACAGTGATATGTGATCTCATATTTCCTGAAAATAGAACCCAAAGGTAACATATATAAGGAAAATAGAATAGGACTCAGTATGGACCCTTGTGGGAGTCCACATGATAATGGAACTGAAGGTGATGAGTAATTACCAATTTTAACTGATAAAATATGAATGCACATATGTGCTGCGTGAATGTGCCGTTATCTCTCTCTTATTTTGCAGGTGTTGGTCATATGTCGGGCGCACATCTCCTGGACGCCAGACTCTTTCCATTGGAAATGGCTGTGGAATAAAAGCCATTGTTGAGCATGAGTTTCTCCATGCACTAGGATTTTTGCATGAGCAGTCAAGATATGACAGAGATGATTATTTGACCATCAAATTTGAAAACATCATAAAAGGTTGCTCTGAACTTTTATTATTTTTAGGAAAAGAGTAAAACAGTAAAATACAGATATTCACTGACATACTGATTGCAGTGCCCATTTAACTAATCAGCACTTTAATAAGCCATTCTTTATGAATAATCACCTTAATAACTCCATATAGTGTTTATTTTCAGGCTATGAGGGAAATTTCAATAAATACAGCGAGAATGAGATCACCACCCAAGGCACCCCATATGACTATTACTCTGTGATGCATTATGATAAAAATGCCTTCAGTAACGGTAATGGATCCACGATCATCACCAAGCTCCCTGAGTTCCGAGATGTGATTGGTCAACACCTGGACATCAGTGAATATGATGCGATTGAGCTCAACAAACTCTATAAATGCAGTGAGTATTTTACACACATTGTTTTTATTTTGCAGTTTGTGGATGTTTTAGTGGAAATTGAAGTCTGATGTGGAAGACCAGGGAAAATGTGTTGTCCTTTAAGGAATTTAACTTTAGAATATTTGTTTTAAATATTTGTTGGTACATACATACATACATTCTCAGGTAAAAATGTGAAGTCACTTCCTGTTAAGTCCTTCCTGGTACTGCATGAAAACAAATATTATTAAATTCATAAAAAGACAACACACATGTCATGTGTGGGTAGTTGTAAGGAATTGATTTGCAATCAATTTTCAACATCAACATCCTGGATGTTTCAAATGTTGTTCCAGGATTAACAAAATATGTTGAGGGCAAAATTTGGATATGCAAATGATTTTGCCTGAGTGCTTTTCTGTTTGGATTACAGATTCCTCCATTTCTTTCCTTGACCACTACAGTTTTGATGATGAATCTCTGTGTCAGATGAGTGTCTGTTCTGCTGTTTATGGCTGGCAGAGAGTGAAGTCAGTGAGTGGCATCAATGTGACTGACCACACCTACTTAAGCAAAGAACAAAATGGTGAGATCCGTTACAGTCAGACAGTGGAATGTGTCTGTTTTGATATCACAGGAAGATAGTGGTGCAATGGATCACAAAACACACAGTATTTGTATATATATTTATATACAGTGAGGAAAATAAGTATTTTAACACCCTGCTATTTTGCAAGTTCTCCCACTTGGAAATCATGAAGGGGTCTGAAATTGTCATCGTAGGTGCATGTCCACTGTGAGAGACATAATCTAAAAAAAAAAAAAAAATCCAGAAATCACAATATATGATTTTTTAACTATTTATTTGTATGATACAGCTGCAAATAAGTATTTGAACACCTGTCTATCAGCTAGAATTCTGACCCTCAAAGACCTGTTAGTCTGCCTTTAAAATGTCCACCTCCACTCCATTTATTATCCTAAATTAGATGCACCTGTTTGAGGTCGTTAGCTGCATAAAGACACCTGTCCACCCCATACAATCAGTAAGAATCCAACTACTAACATGGCCAAGACCAAAGAGCTGTCCAGAGACACTAGAGACAAAATTGTACACCTCCACAAGGCTGGAAAGGGCTACGGGGAAATTGCCAAGCAGCTTGGTGAAAAAAGGTCCACTGTTGGAGCAATCATTAGAAAATGGAAGAAGCTAAACATGACTGTCAATCTCCCTCGGACTGGGGCTCCATGCAAGATCTCACCTCGTGGGGTCTCAATGATCCTAAGAAAGGTGAGAAATCAGCCCAGAACTACACGGGAGGAGCTGGTCAATGACCTGAAAAGAGCTGGGACCACCGTTTCCAAGGTTACTGTTGGTAATACACTAAGACGTCATGGTTTGAAATCATGCATGGCACGGAAGGTTCCCCTGCTTAAACCAGCACATGTCAAGGGCCCTCTTAAGTTTGCCAATGACCATTTGGATGATCCAGAGGAGTCATGGGAGAAAATCATGTTGTCAGATGAGACCAAAATAGAACTTTTTGGTCATAATTCCACTAAACGTGTTTGGAGGAAGAAGATTGATGAGTACCATCCCAAGAACACCATCCCTACTGTGAAGCATGGGGGTGGTAGCATCATGCTTTGGGGGTGTTTTTCTGCACATGGGACAGGGCGACTGCACTGTATTAAGGAGAGGATGACCGGGGCTATGTATTGTAACTAGGTAAATGTAACTTTGATTTTCATTTATAAATAACGCGAGAGTCCCAATTTTTCCGCGTTTAAAATTGTTTGAATGTGTAAATTGGCAAGACAAAACACGTCCAAATGATAAACTTTCTATGACGGTTAAACTTGGCAATTTAATCCATGAATCGCATGCGTGCCGATTCTGGCCCGTACGGATCTAGGATCAACTGCGATCCGTTGCACCCCTACAGCAAAAGACTTTATTTTAATTGCCCAAAAATAAATGCTTCACTATATCCACAGAAGCAGTCACTGTACCACCCAGTTCTACACAACTATGCACCTGTTTTCATGTCTGCAGGGATGTCTTTTTTCATGCACTTCAGCACTGAGGGGAGAAAGGAAGGGGACACAGCCAGAATGGAGAGCAAGACAATGACCCCTAAAAGAGACTGCAAAGTCCAGTGCCTGCAGTTCTACTACTATCACAGCGGTAATGAGTCTGACCAGCTCAACATCTGGATCCGAGAGTACCAGAATGAAGCAGACAACAGAGGAACTCTCAGACTTATGGATCAGATCACAGGTCTGTCTCTTCTTCAAGTATAATGTAATATTACAGGGGAAAAAACATGTGTCGACCTATGCTTTTAACATGTTCCTAAAATGTTTAATTTTACCTTTTCATTTCTTGCAGAACTCCCTGGTAATTACTGGAAACTGCATCATGTGTCACTGAATGCAAATAAAACCTTCCAAGTTGTATTTGAAGCCCGTAAAGGAGCTGGAAAGTCCCGTGGAGGCTTCTCACTGGATGATATCAATATTTCAGAGACTGAGTGTCCGCACACATGGCAGATAAAGGACTTTTCAATAAGGGAATCTTCAACACATTACAGTCCATTGTATTACTCCAGTGATGATTATCGCTTTCAGGCTGCATTAGTGAATGAGATGAATTACCTTTTAATGTATGTTCGTCTGGTATCTGGTGCATATGATGACCAGTTGCAGTGGCCTTGTCCATGGAGACAAATAACCTTCCAGATGCTTGACCAGAATCCACACATGCAGAAGCGCATGTCCTTAGAACAAAGCATCACCACTGACCCTGCTTTGGCATCTCCCGGTGAGGATCCTATTATTTTTCTATCACATCTGTTTATATGCAGCATTTAACTTAGTTGAGAATCAAAGTTATTATCTGTAGCGTTGAAGGCGTTGAAGGCCCTTTTAAAGGCACGCTGTGCAAGATTTGTACCTTAAGAAAGAAGAAAGCATGTTCGGAAGAGTGCAGAGACGGCTCTGCGTGAGTGGTTTTTACGACAGTAACGTTAAATACAAGTACTCCACAGCGACTCTAGGGGTCACTGTTTGAGAAAAACGGAAACTGCATAGTGTGCCTTTAATAGCAACATTTTTTTATATATATATTTATAGATTGGAACAATCCTCGAAACAACAGAATTCAAGTTGTCATCAGCGATGAGTCTGTATTTGTGGGTCCTTGGGTTTATATATATGGCATAACAAATTATGATCTGACTAGAAGAGAGTTTATCAAGGGTGGTGACATCATATTTCTCCTTACCATGCAAGGTAGGTTTTGTGAAGTAACCTCAGAGAACAAGTTTAACTTGAAGCAAACTGAGCAAAATCTATGATATATTTCTATTGCGTCCCACTTTCTCGTGTCCATAAATGTTGTTTTCCAATCCAGATATCTCAGGGCTCCTTCAGAAGGACTCTCTACCCTGCCCTAAAGTGACAGTGAAGAACTTCAACGTTTCTCCTGAGACAAGTGCCGTACCATATGCTTCAAGGTGAATATCCTTTTAACCTCTGTTTGTGTCCTTAGTTAAAACACAGAAAACTAAAATATTTTTAGAAAGTAGTTTAAAAAATAAAACAAAATTTTAGATAATGTAGGAGAGAACACATATACTGAGTGAATATAGTAACATCTGTAAGGCTGGAAGCTTACACTGGTATTTTGAACTAATAGTAGTAACAAAAATCAGTTAAAGGATGACGTGCATAATCAGTTATTTTTCTGAATTCAATATAATTAATCTGACTCCATTATAGTTTTTATCTTCTGATTTTTTGTGAAAAAAGAACTGATTGGTTCTATTGCATTAATAATGTTTATTTTTCACTGTTCTTCTTTTAGTGATTGTGCCAAGACTGCTTCCTCTCTGGTCATCTTGGTGCTTTGCTTTCTTTTGCTAGTGAGATAATCATAAGAAATCACTCTAATCACTTCCCCATGTCTGACTACACATGAGTTCAATGCCAAAGAACTACATCTATCTTCAGCTTTCTGGGATATGATAGATAAATGTGTATTGTTAATGAAAAGAGCTGAACATTTTAAGTTTATATTCATTCATTTACAATCAATGTTATTCTTGGAGTTAATTATAACAATTTATAAATAAGCAATTTATTGTCAAACTCTTTAATAATGTTAGATTCACACATTCTCTGTGGAGGTTATAGTAAATATTTGCCATATCTGAGTCTTTTCAATGTTATTAATCACTGCATGAATACTATGGTCTGTAAAATACTAATCTAACCTTGAAATGTTCTTTTTAATATAAATCAAGTAATGTTTTGCAAGTAATCAGTTTAATAAATATGACTAAAAAGTGTGTTTGAATGTGAATATAATATATATGTGAATATGCATACAAATTTGACAGATGGAAACTCTGCAAACTCCGAAACCGCCCACTGTCTGAGTTTGGCCCTGTCCCAAATGGCACACTTCATATGCACTTTCGGTCTTGTGTCCGTTAAGTCCATGAGACCGTTGGGTGTCCAATTAGTCATTTTAGGTCTCAGAAGGGTGCTCGCGGGCTCCCCTTTTGTGGTCGATATGCGCCCTTGATATGCACTTTTGTGAGCTCCGCAGCAGATTACTTCCCGACAGTCAAAGCGGCGTTACGTCACAAAACTGCACTTGTGGGAAGACCGCAAGTGTTTAGGGTGCCATTTGGGACAGGGCCTCTAACATGAAAAGGAGCCCTATGCACCCTGGTTTGGCCTGCAATTGAAACCACCTGCAAGATTTTAGTTCCATCTAGTGGCATATGGTGGAGCTGCTACTTGTCTGCAGGTGAACAAGAGGACATACACATTTATGTTAGATATGATGAAAAATATCACGAGGAAGGTTTTCTGATAAACAGCATTACAATAAAAACCACTTGAGAACTCAGAAAGAAAACATTTGCACTAACTTTGGCTTAAGTGCTCGGTCAAGTGGTGATTGGTTTAATAATGCCACGACACCACTATTACCATAGAAATAATAACAAGGAATTATATATTTATTGTAACAGTTCTATGAAATGTTAAAATCCCTTTGAACTTTCAGCTTGCTGACTTACAAAAAACAACAACGGTCAAATCGGTTTCTCTACTTTATTGACATCTTGACCAAACTTTAATTCATACCTGGATTTGGTTAACATGTGACTTTTTTTTTGCTTCACAGTTCATCCTTCCATTCAGTCTCACTCTCATAATATCTGGTACAGTATAATCTAGTATGAAACAAATCAATGAAGGCATGAGATACCTACATCACAAAAAGCAGCATGAAATCTCAGCAGATGGCAGTAGAGCTCAGATTGTGTCATACATTTTTCCGCAAAATGCAAGACCTTGAAAAACAGTGACGCGAACTTGGTGATAAGTAAAACTAAAGGCAGTCACTGTCAATAGACTTAAATCAAATTTATATGATTATGCCTTTTTAGTGTCTTACTACCTTGTTGGGGAAAAAAAAGGTCTCTCAGCCTGTTCAACTGACAATTTCCCAAAACCCCTTTAAAACCAGCAAACCAGACCAGCCTGATCAGACTCGGAGACTAGCTAAAACCAACTTTAAACATGAATGCACAGTTACATTGAAATGTAAAGACATATAAGGCACAGATACTAGTCTATACAACCTAGACTGATTTGTTAAATGAAAAACATGCCATTTGTGTTCCTTGTAGCCACACATTGAATATTTCACAGGTCAGCAAATGTTCAACAGTATCCCTGAGGATTGTTTATGGACTGCCATACCTAAACCTGAATATGTGACCTCAGGTTGGTTGAGGAAACCCCCAGCTGGGTATGGATGAAGTGGGAATCTCCCTTCTCAACTTGAGTAGCTTCTCACTGCGCTGACCCTCAGTTTCTATGTCATCCTGCTCCTCAAGTGATTGACGAATGAGGGACTTGAGCAAGGGCAGTCCAAGGCCAGTCGTAGCAGAGACTGGGACGATGTGCATAAAACGCATTAGTGTTTTAGGGGTGAAGTCCTCAGGAAAGATGTGGCTTGATTCTAGGGAAAGCAGAGCATCACTCTAAAGTTATCAATCAAGGAAAAACGCAGAAAAATGTAAAGGTCAGTGCAGTGGAACAATCACATTAGGCCTGCATTTCAGCAAAATATAATAATATATATATATAATAATATATAATAAATATATAAAATAACTAATATTCATGATATTACCTATATAATAGTCCCTAAATAGCTTGTTTGCTTCCAATAATACCTACCTTCCTGGTTCTCCAAGTGAGCTTCCAGCTCTCTGAGCCGGCCCTGAGCCTCAGGGAGGTCCATCTTATTTATGACCAGGATGGCTGGCTTGTCTAACAGTTCCTCCTTATACAACTCCAGCTCCTGATCAACAAAAAAGGATCAAGAGCAAGTTATGCAGCAAAATCTTGTATACAGAAGCATTTCATTGAGAAAAGCAGTAGTGTTTTAATTAGTTCACATGTGACATGGGCTATATGTGTGTATGTGTGTGTTTGCACTACTTTTTAAAGGTTTGGGGTTGGTATGAGTTTTTTTTATGTTTTTGAAAGATGTCCCTTATGCTCACTAAAGCTACATTTATTTTATAAAAAACAAGTGACTGGAAAAAAAAAACAGTAAAACAGTCAGTAATATTGTGAAATGTTACAATTTAAAATAACCGTTTTCTATTTTAATATATTTGATAATGTAATTTATTTCTGTAATGGCAAAGCTAAATTTTCAGCAGCTATTATTTGCTTATTTGACGCTCAAGAATATTATTTTCAATGTTGAAAACAGTTGTGCTGCCTATTTATTTATGATTCTTTCATGAAAAGTTCAAAAGAACAGCATTTATTTGAAATAGCAGTCTTTTGTAATTTTATAAATGTCTTTATTGCTTTTGATCAATTCAATACATTCTTGACGGATAATCTTTTTCTTTTTTTTTCTTTTTTTTAACCCCCAAACTTAGGAACGGTAGTGTATGTATTTACCTTGGTTAAAAGCAGTACAGTTTCAAATGCAGACCTAAATGGGGTGTTACTAGCTAGCTGAAACCCACAGATATCGACCTGAAACATCAGAACATGAGATTACTATACAACTCTCCCAGTACTTAACATTAAGTTCACAACATAACAGACTGAACGCAGTACCACAAACAAAAGCTGCTTGGTTCTTTCCACATGCTTGAGAAACTTGTGTCCCATGCCTTTATTCACGTGAGCACCTTCAATGAGTCCTGGTAAGTCTGCCACTGAAACCTTCAGAGAAAAATAACTTCTGTAACTCATTCTGACGTAACTCTTCAGTCTGAAGAAGTGTGAATTATAAGACACAACATGCAATATAAAATCACATTTGCTAAAGATCTGTTAATTAAAAATGTAACTGTATATTGTAATTTTGGTTTAATTCTCTTTATGGGAAAAGGTCAAAACCAAGCTTGTCAATCAGTATGCAGAATAAACCTAATTTAGTTATATCCTTAAATTAAAAACAAAGACTCTTCACACAATGTGGTCTTCTGAACAGGCATGTCACTGTTGTAACTACATTAAGTAATGACATGATAGCATCTTGCTGAGATGAGTGAATGTTATGAGTTCAGCATTTTGAAGAGCATGTCATCCTACCTGCTTGTGGTCATCATACATGATCTTTCCGATTTCAGGTCTTAAAGTTGTAACTGAGGGGAAAAGGGGATCATTGTAAAAACAGCAATATATATCATATACGCAACATACTTCCACTTTCAACTGATTTTTTTCCTGAAAATGTCTTATTATGTGGAAATATCTGTAAGAAAATAAAAAGATTTAACAACTGAGACGTAAACTGAACACATTTCACAGACATTTGATGAACAGAAATTAAATGAGTCCCTGAAAGGGAGGCCAATATCAAAACCAGTAGTGAATATCTGGTGTAGATAGCAGATGCTTTAAGAGCTATAGTGCATCTCATCCTCAATGACTGCAGCAAATTTGTCAGTTCTTGCTGTGAGATGTTACTCCACTCTTCCACCAGGGCACTTGCAACCTCACGACTGAGGAGACACAAAGTTACATGTGTTTTGGCACCGCAAACACGATCAACTGTCCTGTTTCCTTGCACTGTCTTACATTACGGACATTACAGTTTATTGCTCGGTTCACAATTGCAGTCCTCATGCCTCCCTGCAGCAGGACTATGGCATGTTCACACAGGTGATTGGGGACCCTGGGCATCTTTCTTCTGGTGTTTTTACAGAGTCAGCGAAAAGGTCTCTTTAATGTCCCAAGTTATTGAATGAATGAATGAGGCATTTTATATAGCGCTTTCATATGTATTACTGTACACCCAAAGCGCTTTACAATCATATCAGGGGATCTCTCCTCCTCCTCCACCACCACCAGTGTGCAACATCCACTTGGATGATGCGACAGCAGTCACAGAACAGCGGCGCCAGTGCGCTCACCACACATCAGCTATAGGTGTAGAGGAGATAGAGTGATAGAGCCAATTCAGTGGATGGGGATGATTAGGAGGCCATGATTGTCTAGGGCTAATGGATGGAATTTGGCCAGGACACCGGGGTTACATCCCTACTCTTTCGAGAAGTGCCATGGGATCTTTAATGACCACAGAGAGTCAGGACCTCGGTTTAACGTCTCAACCAAAGGACAAAACTATTTTTTTTTATTATTTAGTTATTGTAACTGTGACCTTAATTTTCTTTAGGACTTTTCCACAGGTGCATGTGCAATAATTGTTTATGGTTCACTGAACAAGCATGAAAAACATTGTTTAATTTCAATAAAGATCTGTTAAACTTATTTGGATTTGACAAAATTCTCTTTAAAATACAGTATCCTGAAAAAGGTCCATTTCTTTTTTTGCTGAGGATAGATGGATGGATAGATGGGTGGATAGATAGATGGATGGATGGATAGATGGATAGATATTTCAACTTTTCACCACGTTGGTTTAACTAATTTGATTTTCAGTACTCACAGGGATAGCTGGCAATCATTGGTGTAGCATGAGACAAGGCAGTCAGCAAGGAGGATTTGCCTGCATTGGGAAACCTGTCAAAATAATACAAGCCTATCAAACCTGTAAAAAAATGTTTGATGTGTGTGAATGAAATACACAGAAAAACAATAACACAAGGAGGGTCACAAAGAATGACACAGCAGTTTTTTTTATGACAAAACATCACAATCAATTAAGTTTTTACATACCAAGTATAGTTTAATTATGCATTATATTTTTTGTGCATTTTTCCTACATCATGTTTAGCTCTTTATGTGCTTTACTTTTGACAGCAATACTTCCCACCCCAGTCCACATTCTGTGTAGAGATTATCTCACCCTACAAGTCCAAGATCTGCAATGAGTTTAAGGTCCAGCCGAATATGCCTGGTTTGACCTTTACTGGGTAAGAACCCAGAGTGAAGAGAGCCACCATGACCACCTCTAGCCACCAAAAGTCTGTCTCCTTCACAGTTCAACTCCCCTAAAGTGAAAAGAATAAAATGTTCAATGACACAGAGTACACTGTGAAAAGGAACAAACAACACAAATTGGCATTTGATATATAAGTTCAAATGTGAGAGAAAATGTGTAGGAAAACATCAAACAAAGAAGTGAAGTGATATGAGGAATGTGAAAGGAAAACAGTGGATGATCCAGATGTTAGAGAGGTGTAAATGGAATTACCTAGTATTCTCCCCCCATCCGTTGTGACACTGATCCCAGTAGGTGCGAATACCTGGGTGTCCTCTCCTTTCACCCCTCTCAGAGCACAAATACTGACAAACGCACCACACAATACTTAGTCTCTACTCTCTATACAACAAAATCAGCACAATACAAATCAGATTCAACAGCTCTCAAAATCAGGTTTTAAAAGTCAATAAACAGCTTTCTGTGAGAAGCAGTCCAAAAATAAGTGTTTATTTACTGACTTGTGCACATTCTCTTAAATTAAACATACATCTGCACATTTAAATCTGAAATGAAACACATGCAAATCAAAGAAATTGTCCACAGAATCATCTCCTCTGGGTATGTTCAGTGTGCTGATTTTCTGGGTGCATGCAAACAATGAAAATGTCTTGCATTTATCATAATCTGAACAGGTGGAACTCAAGAATATTTAATGAATAACGACAAAGTGTTCCTCACAAAACTTTTAAAGACTTGCAAAGATTTTTGCACTACTTTAATGGACTTTATGGAGCTTGAAATTTGGGTTCGCAGTTTCTTTATATGAAAAAACAAGCTTGGACATTCTGCTAAATATCTTGAAAATTCAATAGACTATTTGATAGCAACTATTTAAAAGATTGTGAATGCATCCTCTGCATGGAGCTAGTAAGCCTTAACTATATCAGAACAAGACCTCCTTACATCAAATTCACCAGACAAAAGAATAACACCTAAAATGCATTTCTCACTCCAACACAATCAATCAATAGGAGAGATCACACAATATGTTACTGCAAAAATAGGGCCCTGTGACATGACATGACAGATTATGTGTTTATACAGTATATGTATAAAAAAAATATATATATATACAAAAAATATATATATCAGTTAAAATATCTTATTGTAGATTAAAAACATAATGTATTGAAAAGACAAAAATACTATTATATTATGCCTATTATATATGATAAATTCCTACTATTGCCTTTCAGAGGAATTACTGACAATTTCCATTTCTCTCACCCTTATACTCTTTCTAAGAAAAAATGACTCACCTGCTGTTTGAACCAACACCTGCAGTGAATCGTTTGTTAGGGTGTTTGTCCTTGATTTGCTTCAACGTAGTGCCTTTTTTGGCCACCACACACACGTCTCCACCATTTCCCCCATTTCCCCCTAAACGGGGCAAACCCATTCCTCCGCTTCCACCCCTCACATACAGCCGTATATTATCCACAAAGTTGCCATACTGAAATAAAAGAGATGCAGAATTAGTTAAGTTTACGAAACTGTTTGTATTTCACATTTGAATGCATGGAAATGTTCAAGCATAAAGACATTTAGCCTAATTTTCTGGTGTTGACAGTACAATGACAAATATATTCATTTGTGTTCCGAAGATGAACAAAGGTCTTACAGGTTTGGAATTACACGAGGGGTCAGTAATTAATGACAGAAATGTCATTTTTGGGTGAACTAACCATTTAAAGTCACATTTTGCGTTTGTGGTTCAGATAAAGCATACATTTCACATACGTGGTTTATGCTGTTGGTGTTTGTTTGTTTGTTTATTAAGAATGTTTTCTCATAAACCCAACCTAAATGAACCTTCAACTGCATAAGAACAGAGCCCTCAAAATGATGTCCCTTTGAAGTGAGACCTGAGTGAGCAGGAAATACGTCATGCTTAGGTACCTCAATCCTCAAGAGTCGAGGTAGGAGCTTAAAACGAAAGGATACCACAAACGCCTCGTCAACATTACGCACTTTGTAGCATACTCAGTTTCATTAATTAAAGTGTGTCTGTTCTGGGCCTCTGGGATAGACAAACGTCAAGATTACAGCAGTTCAAATCAGGAAAATTACCAACAGGCTACTCATTCACGTCATCACACAGCAGCTAGCGCTAACCCCATAGTGCGATTAGCCAATAAAACGCATTCATTTATGAAAATAGTCTTACAGTCCTATAGGCTATACCCCACTCTGAAAAAGACTAAATAAGGAATTCTTAAATCAGATTTATGGATAATGTTAATTGGAACAGTGTGCCAGCTCGATTTCTACTCATTTCACCACAAGATGACAATATGCTAAACATGTTAAGTGTGTAGCATCATGTTTGTAACAGTAATAATCATATAGTAATTTGTTACACGATCTGTTAATGACACAGAAACTGAGCATGTGAAGGTCGGGCCACCTATGACTTCCTAAATGTCATTCTATAAATTTGCCAACGTTACTAACCTTGCGGAAGCAAGCTCTGCTTGTCCAGACCATCCCGAAACAACTCCTCAAGTCAGATATTGCCCTGAACTGGCACACAATCTATATGTTTTTACTTCCAACGTTCCTTATTCTGCATTGCTGAAGTGAAGGACCAAACACGTGTGTGCTTCCGGAAACATGGCGATGTGTGCCGTGATTGGCTGCAAGTGCTGTCCATGTTTCCGCCTCACCCAGTCAGAACTAAAAAAGGCATTTTTAAAAACATTTTATTATTTGCATTTTATTCCCTGTTAACCGTAGTTACAAACAAAACAGTTACTGTCACATAATAATTGTTTACATAATACAAACTAAAATATTTTCTCAATAAAATACAATTATTAACTTTTTCATATAAAATAATGGCATTTTTTAATAATTAAAAAAAACAAAAACATTTTGAGTTTCACAACAAACACACCGGAAACCAGACATACAACATACAAAACATAATAATAATTAATAATTTCTGAACATTGACTCTCAGTTTTTATTCAACTTTTTCTCATGGTTTCTCAATAGAATTCATAAAAGTCTATAATAGAATAGCATTGCTCTAATAGGGGCACTTTGTAACGCAGTGTGACAACATGCCCCACCTGCGCAACTGGGATTTAACCCCGGCTAGTGTCTTCTGCTGGTTAAAGAACTATCTCAACTGTTAAATAACAGATATAAGTTTAAAATTGTTTACATTCAGACAAATTTGATATTAACACAACAAACAGAGATGAAAAATTAACATAAGTAAGAAATTTACTTTTGCTTCTAAATGTTCAGTGATATCTTCCAAAGATTTCTGGATTTTGGCACAATTTTGTCTCTATATATTGGTATGGCAACTAGTAGATACACTAAGTTTCGTCATGCTAGCATGTGTGGAAGTAGTGTGTTACAACTAGCCACGTGTTAGTTTGTGTTAGTCACCTAGTTAGCTTTTCGTATAACTTGTTTAAAATATACAAATAATTGATTATTTATTTCATAAGACAGATACCTAAAACCTGGCAGTAGAAATTATGCCCACTGTGTCAGACAACAAAACTGGCATAAGACAGGTAAATATGAGCAAGCTCCCTTTGAGAGATAATATTATTATTATTACCATTGTTGAAAACTACACACACACACCAAAAAAATCAAAGGCGTTTAAATATTGTTGGCCCACTTTGGCTAAATGTGTAAGATAAAGTGGGCAAGTGGGATTCAGGGGGACTGGCCGACCTTTAACCTTCAATATAAATTCATTAAATAAATTGACATTCACTGGTTATTTTGACATATCTACTTTTTAGAAAACAGAATTGTGTGTGCCATTAGGAAATAATTCAAGTCAGAGATGGAAGAAAGGAAAGAAAGTTAAATATAATTTAATAAGTTCAATCTGTGGAGTGAAGAAAAGATGAGAGGAGCTAAATTTAGATGAAGAATATAAAGTTATATAGGCTAGTATTTACACAATTTAAGTTAATTTAAAGTGTTTTAAAAAAAAGACAGAAAACTGTTTACAATATGGTTACCATTTTAAATGTTTCTTTTATTTCATTTTTGTTGGCCTATTTGTTGTTGCATGTGTAATAGTCTGAAGATAGACTGAATATTCTGATATGCAGATTTCATCAAATTTAATGTCAACACAACATGTTCAGTTGTTTTGAATTTTACATTGAGTGAACTGATGATTTTTACTCATAGCCAAGGTGCTTTTGGGTTTGTTGTTGAATATGTTTGTTTGAAAACATATATTAATAAATCATGTGTTTTAGTTCAGATACAGGATCATTTTTGATATGTCAGGGATGGCCCACTTTAAATAAATTTGTCTGGAGTGCATGATCCTTAAAATGTTTATTTGTATATAGCCTACCTTGCAAATATATAAACTGTAGCCTATTTAAATTGATATATTATAGTTGGACCTTAAAGTTAACAAAAGCAGGATAATAAAATAAAAAAATGAAAAATAAAAAAATCTAAATTACACGTTTAACAACAAGAGGCCCACTTTATTCACCCTACAAAAAAAAGAAAAGAATAGTAGGTTAATCATGAGCTCAAAGTCTTGTGTTGCTTCGATTGTGGTTTAATTATGTTCTCCACGTCAATAGGTTTTTAGTGTAATTGGAATGGGCTACGGTCAACAGCATGACGTTTGAAACGTGGGCGCGCAGAGCTTTAAAAGTCTCCAGAAGTCGTTAAACACTCTGTCAAAGCCAATTATTCGCCTCAATGGAATGACAGGAGACGTGTCTGCAGAACAATCGCAGAAAACAAACGAATGACCTAAACATTGTAAGTAACGTTAAATTATCTTGAGTAGCCTATTGTTTTAGCTACATGCAGCTATTTCACTTGCTGTGGTCGGAGAAAAAGGACTTTTGTTGCTTTTCCAAAAGGTTTTGTTTTACGCGGTATTTTGTTTATGGTTCGCATAAACCGCAACAGTTTTCAAGTCCTAAAAGATTTCACTGTTGATTCCATAGGATCCAATGGAACGATTAATTGGATTCCTTGACGGCCAGTGGTGGCGCCTTCTGTCAGTGTGTCTGCTGATGCTCGCCACCGCATCATCGGTCTCCATACCCAATCTCGAGATGCTGAATACCGAGAGGGCAGGAGGCGGCAAGACTCCCGGCCACCTGGGCGAGATAAACCGTGAATGCTGGGACACATCGTCTCTGGCGGTAATACAAGCGCGTAAATTACCCGTTACCGATACGATTTCTGGTCTCTGGGACTTCATGACATACTTGAGCGAGTCTAATCAACCCAAACATCAAGGCATGTTCATGGAGCTGGCGCAGGTCTTTTGGGAGCGATATGTGGACTGTGTGCTCGCTCGCGCGCACGGACTGGGCAGAAGGGCCAGTGCGTCCAGGCAAGAGATCATCAAAGTGCTAACTAATCATTCAGAAGGGATGAAAATCTAGTCACTTTACTTTGTTTAAATTTGAATGTCTGTCAAAATGTATAGATTTAATGTATTTTATTCCTTTGTGACTCATCAAACTTAAGCTAAATTAGCTTGGTAAATGTCGCTAATTCTGATGCAACGGTGTCAGAATGACTTTTGAATGACAGAAAAATATTTTTAAGAACGTGTTGTCTACTCTACCTGCCCATGTACAATATGTCTACCACCTTAGACGTGTAATTCATAAGTTCAATTCACAAATAAATTCACAAACATGTAAGACAAAAATGCATAATTGAAAAGGCAGCTGTTACATTTATTGTGATATGGGAGCTGTACAATAATAGGCCTATTGATTTTTTAGGATGCACACAACCCATACACACAACCCATTTGCTTGGATGTCTACAGTCAATTTTTCATACCTAAGGCAACAGCAAAATGTCCCTTGATTTCAGTTAGTCATCAGTATAACACTATCTGGCAGATCCCATGCAGTGCCACAACAGTCTCAGACAATAAACATAATTTGTGTTTATTGTCTGAGACTGTTGTGGCACCGCATGGGATCAGCCTGATGACTACACAGTCAATCATAAATCAACATCTAGGTACCAGTTGCTCAATTACAGTCAACAATACTTTTTTAAAGTGTAAGTGTAGACCATGTAAAAGCTGATTGCATGCTTGAAGTTGATTGAAAAGTGTGAGAAGGTCATGTTCTTTCCTGCTTACAGATTCATGTTTAGTAGCCTATCATGCAGTACAGGTTTCTGGCAAGGTTTTTATAGTTGACTAAAACTAAAACCATAAAAAAAAAACTAAAAAAAAACATTTTCTCTAGGCTACTTAATTAACGACTTAATGTTAACTGAAATAAAATATTATATAGCCTATTTATTAATATTACTAAACCATTACTAAAACAATATAGGCTATCATGGCTTGCCATTAACACCAGACAACTCGCCAAATTTGGTTGGTTGAATTTTATATACAAAAAGGCATCAGAAATAATAAACTAAGTGCAATGTATATTGTCAAAAGTATAGATTCTTCTATCAATACTGAAATATCTGAAACGCTTCCAAAACTCATTTTCCGCAGAATAGATACACGACACCAGCTGCGCTTTCTCGCTCTCTCTCATCTCAACAGCGAGTTGACACACAAACCCGCCTCCCCTCACTCATTCTTTTCATTAATATTGATGAATTTTGTTGGTGTTGCAGGGGTTGAAACAAAACTTTGTTGTATTATTTTCATGCTATCACTGTGAAGCTGCTTTGATACAATATGTATTGTAAAAAGCACTTTATAAATAAAGGTGACTTGACTTGAATTTCGATGTGGGATTGCGCATAATTTTACTCATTCCGCAGATTTTGTGCTCAGACCCAAAGTGCTCACCTTAGTACTTAGTGTGATAAAATCGCCTTAGTACTTAATTGAGTTCTTTTTCGCAGCTTATTGCACTTAAACAGTCAAATACACACAAAATAATGTCAAAATCCAGGTCTTGGCGAGTATTCACATGAACACAGTCAGTTATGTTTTAAGTGAAGGTAAAAGTAAAGGTTTTAAAGTGACAGCAGCCTAATATAGTTGCTGGCAAATTATGAGATAATTTTATGAGAAATAGTTTTTCCCCATGGTATCGATGTCAAAATTGTGGTCAGTGAAAATGTTGAGTGGCTGGTAACTTTGGAAAACCACTAGCCACAGTGGCTGGTAAGCAAAAAAAGTTAATGTCAAGCCCTGCTGAAAGTTAATGTCAAGCCCTGCTGTATATAAATAAATTAATGCAAAATATTAATACAAAAACAAAATAGTTGGCTATATCAATGGCTATGTCCTGTCAGTTATACCTACGGAAATAAACTAATAAATGAAAATAACTAATAGATGACTGAAATATTTTTTCCGGTTCCCTTTATAAAAAAGACAACAAAATAATGCATGCAAATTTTACAGTCCATGGATGATGACACTCGTAGCGGAAGCCTACTTTAGTGAGTCTGTTTTTCACCATATTGTTTTAACTAAGGCTATTGACTCATGATATTATGTATCGATATTATGTCTGGATCCAGACAGTCTAATATGAGTAATGAGGAGGAACACCGTTTTGGTTGGTGTTCGCGAAAGGGTTGAGCCTTACTGATTAGGCCTGTGAGGTTACATAATATAGACAAATGTAAATTAGTTTAGGAAACACTTAGGCCAACATGAACTTACGCCATCAGTGTCATCAGTGACGCGTTCTGCTGTGGTCGCCTATACGATCCCCAACTGTCCTGTAACCTCTTACAAGATAGTTTCATCGAAGCAGTAACGCACTTCCTAGCCGACCTAAATTAATAAGCAGCTTTGTTACGTATGAGAATCATAATGACTGAAGCAACATTTGACCCAAACTAGAAAAGCGCTCTAACGAGGGCACTAAAACCACGCAATGTTGACGTAGGCCTACGGTAATTCTTTAATTTTATTCAAATAGCCCAAATTTCGTTTTAGAATTAAAACCACCAATACTCACACATTTACTGAGATAAAACGCAAAAAGGATATTGAATAAAAAAAAAATAAAAAAATAAAAAAAACCCTTTTCTTTATTTTTTTTTACATGGGCTGCAAATATGACGCGCGCATCGAGTAATGATCGATTGAGATTCCTCCCGTTTAACGGGAAAAAGTACTGTTATTTCACTGATGCCATGTGCGCGAGGCAGACTCCGCGTATCTGGGCTCGCTCTACATGCCTGCCGGTGCGGCACGAGGAGCAGATTATACTGGATGGTGACTGACGCCTGGCTGCTTTTCCGTGCTGCAACTCTGGAGTAACACACTTCAGCGACGTGCTATGTCTTTTTTAAATATTGTTCACTATCATCATACGTCTTAGTTATCAGGCGCTTTCCCAGAAAATAGTCAGCAGCATCTGCATCTTTAGGAAATCATTCGTCCATGTCATCCGGTGACTTGGCTTGGAACCTCCCACTAGGGATACGGACTATTTATACCGCGTGCAGCATCCCGAGCCTTCTAGAGATACGCGAATCCAAAAAAACCAAAGATTCTGAAGATTGTTCGCTTGGAGGTAAGAAAATCACAATAGAAACGTATTTATTACCATTCCGAACAGTAGTCTGCGACTGAAATGTGACCTTAATTATGCAGAATAATATCAAACATCATAATTCGCTTCTGATGTTGTGACAGGCATTTTAGTCGTAGACCCGCTGCTTAAAGTTACAGTCAGTGTAATTTTATCTCTAGCTGAAATTAAGTTTCTTCAACGAAATATTAAAACAGCTCCCATTCCTGTGCCGTTACGTGCTCTAAAGGAAGGTGTTTGGTACTCAGAATGATAAAAAACGTTCCTGTTAAAAAAAAAAAAAATGATATGCTACATAGCCTCTGTTTTTGTCTTCATGAAGACAAAAACAGAGGCTATGTAGCATATCATTTTTTTTTTAACAGGAACGTTATTTATAATGTACTTATTTAGAGAAAGTAACATGTAAACATTGTCACTCCATTAGTTAATATCTGAAATGATTGTTGTCCGAACTGTTAAAACTGTTCTAAATGAAATTGTTTTATTGCCTAATTTGCCAGTCTTTTCAGTGTGCATCTACTATTTTAGGGGCGTATAAACTTATACACAACAGCATACACACGTGCTTTCACAGACACGTGCACGCATGTATACATACAATACTCACACACAATTCAGATTCCAGTCTAAGCTTTAAACTCACTGATAGCCTGTCTAGATGGCACACACAGACATGACACTAGCTGTACAACTTTCTTAACACTTTTAATGTACTTTCAGTTATAAGATGCTTATTAAGAATAGTGTGTCCTGCCATGTCTGATGTTTTGGTTTCCCATCATATGATACCAGATACCAGGTCTTAAGAATTTAAACAACTTGAATATGGAGATTTGAACATCTAATGTCAATGAAAAAAGAACTGTTTGTTCACAAAACAGCAGCATACAATTCTATTGACTTTACTTATTATCAACAGTTTAATGCAGCTGGCACATTCAAAATTGGTATTGGCTTGGCACTGGCTTTGTTAAATATATAGGCTAAGGGATTTATAACTGAAAATAAATAAATAAAAAATACTCCAAAAGATCAGAACATGAGCACAGCTATAGTAAACATTTGGTTTTCTGCATGAGCGGTCAATTATGGTGTTTTTCTTTCCTGGACAGCACTCATTATTCAGAAATATTTGACATCTGAATTCTTTGATTGACCTGTCAGAATCAAGTATTCTAGAGAGAGCAGTGCAGTGCAATACATGTTATGAGGATTGAATCTTTTTTGAAAACAGAGACAAAGGAGTGTGAAAAAAACAAGGGGCTGGTCAGCCCATGTGAGTACCCCTTGTGAATGTGGTCAGGAGACTGTTAAATGGGGCAGTGGGGTGGAAATGCCAGTTCCAAACCCTGCCAATGCTTCCCTCCGCCCTTTACACACCCTGTCCCGCCATTCTCACACCCGGTTATGCCTGGAATCCCACGCACTCTCTCTGAAAAGAGTAAACAACCAGGGTCAAAGAAAAAGGTTGTGACGGGTGGCTGCGATGTGCCGACTGTCAGCATGCCAAGCCCACTTTTTTGAAAAACATAAACGTGGGCAGCATGGATTACAGGCCAAATTGAGGTGTAATCAGGTGTAAACACTGCCTCACTCTGTGAAACTGATTATGATTTGCTTTTGTCAGGAAGCAGTGGCAGTGCTAATGCTAGCATTAGCTCAGCAGGGTAGAGTGTTTGAGCAAGGCCATCTTTGCGTACATAGTTGGTGACATTTTTGTTATTAGAACCTTTTGCATGTAAGATATGACAAGAGGGGAGACATTGCTGTAAATTTGGTTCTATGGTTAAAAAAACTTTCATACATTTTAAGCTCTCATGTGGAAAAGAAATAGCTTGTAAATCCAAGTAAATATGCAACACATCAAAATAGACTTGTGTACACTCTAAAATTGCATCAGCAATCACTCTAAAGCTTAAAACAAAAACAACAATAGACAGGATAAAAGATTTAGAATAGAATTTACAGGCTATCACAAGTTGGTTACCATGTATTTGTTGTGCATTAGGCTAATCAATTTCAGATATTCAGTGCGAGTAATAATATGCAAACATCACAACACCATAAGGTAATATTTTAAAGTTGAATGGTTTCTATACAAAGGCTGTTTTAGCAAATATCCACATATATGGCATTACTGTAACATTCTAAGATGTTGCAGCCAGGATTCATTTGATGTTGATTGACAGATGTCTTTTTTTGTGTTTATCAGTGCCAGCTCTAATTCTGGCTACCACTATGCCTCTGCTGGAAGAAAGTTCCGTGCCGAGGGACTGTACTCGAACTGTGCCAGTAGTCATCATTGGTGAGTCATCAAGGAGCAAACATTATCAGATTCATCAATAATGAAAGACGGGTGTTTACAGCATCAACCAATAGTGATGGCTCTTAGTTAGTATGGATGTAAAGAAATATTTAATAATAATATTATATATTTAAAGAATAAAAGATGCACACAAATATAACATTTCATAGTTACCTTCTCTCCCGTCTCCCCTTCACAGGTAATGGCCCTTCCGGCATATGCTTGTCATACCTTCTGAATGGGTATACTCCTTATTTAGATCCCATGGCTGTGCACCCAAGCCCCATCCTCTTTCGTAAACTACAGGAAGCCAAGCATCTTCCCATCACTGAACAGGTAAAAAAAATGAGTGATGAAACAGGTTGTGTAGTTTAACTTAGAAAATTGTGAACAATGTAAACAATCAAAAATGTTAGTCAACTGTGCAATAAACCTATTGCCCGGTATGTCTTTCTGTAGGATTTGGAGTATCTTTGCGAAGGTTTAGAGGGGCGTTCAGGAAACCCTGTGGCAGTGCTCTTAGACACACTCCTCCATCCAAATGCAGATTTGGGCTTTGAGTTCCCCTCTGTACTGCAGTGGAGGCTGGAAAAGAAACATCACATTCCTCATCTGGTCTTGGGCAAAGCTACACCTGGCGGTGCATGGCACGTGAGTGATCCTTTTGTAATAGTAGGGTTTATGCTTTTCACTTACCACTGCCTGAGCTGAAAAAAATTATTAATTGAAAAAATAACCTTCCCTAACTATTAGGTTAGCTTTGAGAGTTTTCAGAGTTTTGTCATGCTAGTTACCCAATACGTCTTACATAATGTGAAGAAAACCTGGACAGATATTTTTGTCTAAATGTCCTTCATTGACAAACTTTGTCCTTCTGGTCTCCTAGGCAATGGAAGGTTCGATGCTGACCATTAGTCTTGGTATATGGATGGAGTTACCAGGAGTCAACTACAGAGATTTGACTCCGGGCAAACGGAAGTATGCACTATGGAGGAGAACTGCATACATGATTAAGGCAGCTTCCATTAGTACAGGGATATCAAGTCCCACTCCTGGAGAACCACCTTACTGCAAAGTTTAGTTACAACCCTAATTAAACACACCTGAACCAGCTTGTCAAGGTCTTCATTATTACTAGAAATTTCCAGGCAGGTATGTTGGAACAGGTTGAAGGTGGGCCTCCAGGAGCAGGATTGGACATCTCTGCATAAGTATTTCTCAAGGATATCAAGAAGATATTATGGGTCTTATCAAACAGAAATATGGCCTAATTTTTTTTATGTTTTAGTAGGTTCTGAGATTGATGGGTTCCTTTGTATATCTGTGTGATTTTCTCACAGGGTGGTGTCCAATGATCGAGCCACTCCAGATGAGATCTCCTCCTACTACAAAAATTATGTCAAGCTCATGGGTCTCCAGAAGAACTTTGTGGACAATACCTATGTCACCTCTGTTCAAAAACTTCACCGCAGTCAGGAAAACAGTATTGGGAATGAAAAGGACACTGTGAATGGTCAATTGAATGGTGTGAAAAATGGGTTTGATTATTGCAATAAGAACAGCACAGAGAACGGTCAGAATGGAGTGGTAAATGGGTTTAGTAATGAGTTACAAACTGGAATGGAGAATAGCATTAGAAGGGGAGAGATTGGGGAGGAAGATGAAGATAAAAGAGGCAAAGAAGGAATGAAAGAGACTACTGGGGTGTCCCAAGGGCTTTCACAGGGACTCTGGGAGGTCAGGGGCTACCAACAGTTCCAAGGTGACACTCATGTCCCTTTTAGCTTATTTGCCGAGAATGTTGTCTTAGCAACAGGGGCATCTGACTCTCCAGCTCGATTGGGAGTAGAGGGGGAGGATCTCCCTTATGTGTTTCACAGTGTGCGTGACCTTGGGGTGGCTGTCAGCTGTCACGGCAAACTGGGCTCTTCCTCTGACCCTGTGCTGGTAGTGGGGGCGGGGCTAAGCGCAGCCGACGCAGTGCTGTGTGCCCTGAACCATAGGGTCTCTGTGTTGCATGCATTCCGAAAGCGCACTGATGACCCAGGTCTCATCTTTAAACAGTTGCCAAAGACGCTTTACCCTGAATATCACAGGGTCTACCACATGATGTGTTCCCAAATGTACCCAGCATCCCCTGTTGCCAATCCAACAGATCCTAGTCCATCTTTGTTTCCTGACTACACCAGCTTCCCTGAGCACTGTGTGCTCTCCTTCCAGCCCGACATGCACTGTGTGATGAAGGGATCCAATGGTGTCCTTAGAGTCTTCAAAGTCTCAATGGTGCTAGTTCTGATCGGGACCTATCCCAACTTGTTTTTCTTGAAGGACCAAGGGCAGTACCTTGGCTTGGATCCCAGTAGGCCAATCTCCTGCAGACAGAATCCTGTCGACATAAACCCTTACACCTTTGAGTGCAATGCTGAGCCTGGGCTCTTTGCCATGGGACCCCTTGTTGGTGACAACTTTGTACGCTTCTTGAAGGGTGGCGCTCTTGGCATTGCTAGCTGTTTGCTCAAGAGACTGAAACAGAGGATGAAGAAAAACAGGAAATTGATCGCCGATGAAGGAGGGTGTGGAGGACGGGGAAGAGAAGGAAGTGGAGGCGGAGGAAGAGGATTTGTCTAAGGCTCCAAGAGAAGGTGTTTCATGACAGTAGTCATCTTGGGATACATCTCATCTTTGTATGTATGCAGTGAATACTAATGAAACTTCAACTTTCCTTCCACTTCTAAAATAAAGTACATTTATAAAAATGAGCAGAAGCTAGGAGAAACTACTCTCTTCCCAATGGAGTCTCATGTGGACTCTTACAAAAGCATTTTTTTGGGGGGGTTTTTGGTCAGAAATACAGTAATGTGCCAATATGTCAGTGTCATTTAAAGTCTAGATGGAGTACGCTTTACCTCTTGTTGCTGTCAGTTGCCTTGTTATTTGTAATTAGTAATCTGTAATTGTTAATCTGCTTTTAGTAATCTGCCCTAACATTACATCACAGATCATGATCTCTCATTTAATGATCGAAGTGCCTAAAGGGCTGTTCACACTGACAGCGATTTGTAGCGGCAAAGCAACTGAACATCATTCATAGTTGGCGTCACAAGCTACAGACTGTTGCTGTTGAGAAGTGACAAGGTTGAGCAGAGCAAAGAGAAGCAGCCTGAGTTGGATATAGAGGCAGAGTAGGAATTCCTACTAGACACCAAAGGCTCAGAGACTCAGCGATCTTCGGTGATTTATTTGCTGTCAGTGTGAATGCAGCATATGAGACAAGGAGGAGTCTACAGCAACAGAGCCACAAGTTGATCTGGACAAGTTTGGTATTCAGAAGGATTACTGCTAAAAGAAAACAAAACTAGGAGGCCATATTGTAAGACCTGGACTATGTGTATCTTTTCTATCAGACAAGATCCAAACCAACTTTACTCTTTTAACAAGTGCCAAACCTACAGTACATTGTAATTTATAGTAACCATGGTCTGTCTCAGTCCCTAAGGTATTTTATAAGTAAAATAGTTAAATAAGGATTTTCTGATCAGAGAATTCAGGTTAATCCAATGTGAGATGTTTTAGAGATTTGCAACTGGTTTTGACCCCTCAATAAGGTATTTCACAGTACTGAATACTGGTGAAATGTTTTATTTCATACTTATCTATAGTGCCAAATAAAATGTTATATTGCTTTGAAATAACTTCTAAAGCATTACGTTTTCACCTCAGCCATTCATACTGTAAGTTTAGATTGCTGAGGGTATCCTTGTGTGGAGTGACAGTTTAGACCACAGATTTCATCAAAAGACATGAAGGTACACTTGAAGGAATCAAAAGCATAAGACAAATCTGAGCTGTAAGAAATAAAGTAATTTAATTCAGTGCAGAATGATTGAAGCTTCTTCACAAGGAGGGTAAATACAACTGCTCAATTTTGTAAAACTTCAACATTTATTACATATACGTTTTGTACACAGTATTTTTATTATAGACAAATAAATCTCTAATAAAAATGGAAATGTGTTTTGCTTGGCAATTTTATCACAGATATTTACCACATTATGAACATCATTATCTTTTCTTTGCAGGTTTAGGGTTGTACCTGAGAGAAAAAGAGAAAAACAAAACAGATTCAACACAAAAGCAAGTAACTTACACAGTGCAACCATCATTCCCACAAAGGCTTTTAACATTCCTGCCCAACGGTGACAATTAGTAACTGATGTCTAAATGATTGAATAACTGAGCAAATTGATATAAACTGGTATGCAGTAAAAATTAGACATTATTTAAAAGTCATCAAACCAGACATCCCCTTCCATAAAACATGTCTGGGACACTTCATTAGCCTGGGGGTGGGAGCTGGAGCAGATGTTTGAAAAACAGAGGTGCTGTTTTCTTTTCATTCTTTTTATTTTCTGTGTGATGTTCCCACCCCATGCATGACTGCCTGAGTAGATTCAGAGATCAAACAATTGTGTTGGACACAACCACACAGCCGTGACTGTGTATATTTGAGGGCGCGAGTGTGGGTTTTTCTGCTTTGTCAGGAGAAATGGCACCACTTAAAAGTGCCCCGTTAGCCAGGTTCAGTCTCCAGGCAACAATTCTGTGCCTGACAAGGCCTAACCCTTCTTTCTCCAAGAAGATGCGAGCCTAAAGGCTCAACCAAAGAAGCATACTTTGAAAGGCTTGCGCACGGAGCGGAACGCAGAAAATGATGTATACCCGGGCCTTAAGACACAAGATGGTGGCGACGTTTCAGTTGTATGAGGACAAAGTCTTTGCTAATATCTGAAAGTAAAGTTATGCCAATTATTTGCATTCTCTATATATATATATATGATATGAGTGAATCTACTAAAGAAATAATCTCAAGACACTGACCACTAACTGAAATCATCACTGTATTTTCCGTCCTAATCACTTAGTGTTTAATCAGCAAGAGCTTGTTAGAAATATCAATGGGTCATCACAGCCCAGCGTGACCTCAACTGTGAACAATGACTTAAAAGCAGTTGGGAAATCATTGACGTCATACTTTCCAAGCGTGCTCTGCGAAAATGAAGGATCTGCTAAAAGGAGAAAACACCCCCTTCAAGAACTCATGCGTGATGCTGTGACACTGGTGGATCAGACCTGGTAGCTTATCAGCAGCCAGAACACACAGTTGATGAGTTCATGAATTCAGTTCATAAAAAGGGTGCATGACTTCACGAAAGAAACTTGCTGCGGTTGAGTGAAGTTTTTCAAAGGTATGTCAAAGCTGTAGAAGTCTACCGCCAAATATCCGAGAGCCTGTCTGACAGAGGATTCAAAGAGGGGCACAATACTGGGAATCGGATCCAATACCTCTGTTCTGCCGGCCTGCCTCAGTGCGTAACACTATCCCGTCGCTTAAACCAGTCTCAGCCAGTCCACCCCAGGCTAAGCCCATAGTGTGCCAACACAAAGGTTGTTGTCTCATTGTGAGCCTTGATATCTGGGGTCAGAGGTCAGTGTCTTGTTGAATGTAGTGTTAGTTTAGGCAGGTGGCGATTGTCTGCATGAGGGTGAGAAATGGACTGGGATCAGACAATCTCAGTCAGGGTTCAAAAGAGCACTAAAATTGCTCACGTCCCACTTGACGTCACTCACTTGATTCTGTCTGTTTGATCTATGCCCCTCCCCATATCCATTTTTTATGCCCTACTGTCTGCACAAGCACATAGACCGCATACCTGAACAAATCATCTCCCAAAATCTCCTCCCGTTCATTCTGTTTTTCCTCCTAAAAGAGAGAGAATATGTCAGGGTTTGGCAACCACTAGTAAGGTGAATGTATTTAAATTAGATGAAGTCCCTAATCAAGAAACTACATTTTGAGGTAGTCCTTCCTCTAATTCACACAGCCTGTGTCATTTAGAAGCTAGTAATGCTCCTGTAAACTGCTTTCTGTATACTGTCATTCACTGTATAAATTAACGAATGCATACTAATTAAAACATGACAAAATACACATCAGTTGAAAGCAAAAAAAAACGTATGACCATTTATATCTACTAGCGACTGTGATTTTGTGTCGTTTGTGCATTTAACAGGTTAAGTCTGTTTCACATCCATTGCACTGCGCGATTGTGTGAATGGATGACAGCTCAGTTTGTTGTGCTATTGTTGCTTTTAGTTTTCAGAAGTTCAAGTTACTGCTATCAGTGTTGATGTTTAACTCGGTATCCAGGGTCCTTAACATTCCACACACAAATCACAGAGATAGTTATGTGCAAACTACAACATTAGGGGAAAAGATCACATAAATACAGTGGGGTTCAGTAAGGAAATCTGGTATTCAGAAGTTAATCTTATTCATGTTTAATCTTGTTACAAAAAAAAAAAAAAAAAAAATCCTATTTTAAAATGCAGCTTATTCCTGTGATGGCATTAGTGTCACATGATCCTTATCCTTAATATTTTTAAAGCAGGTCATATTTTTGTGGAAACTGAGATACATTTTTCAATGCTTTGATGAATAGACAGTTCAAAAGAACATCATTTATTTAATGTAAAAGTCTTTACTGTCACTTTTGATCAACTGCATCAAATGCATTAATTTATTAATAAAAGGGTATGGCACAGTGATTAACAAGGAAAATTAAAATGTAATTTCATGACAAAAGGCTTTCGCACCCTGGCAGTCATCTGTATAAAATAGCATTTGATATGGTATGATATAAGAATAAAGCTTTGCACAAGAGGCACTTTGGGAGAAAAAACAATGATGCCTACTACTGTTTCAATGCAAGCAAAAATAAGCAATAACATAAATATAATACAGTCTAAGTATAACCCCCATTTCCCATGGTTTGTTGCCACTCATTTCCTTGTTCCTGTGTTCTCTCACCTCTGTTGCCTGTCTAAGCCATTCCTCCAGTTCAGAGTTCTTGCTGCGATTGTGAGCCACCAGATCCGAGCCTCCGATAATGTTGGGCAGCCCATTAAATCCAGGGACATTTGCCTAAACATGCACACACAGAAGCCATTTAAATTGTCATATACACAGATAACCAAACACTGTGATACTTTGCCATAATATTACAGAAGCGTGCACGAGACATTCGCTCAGACCTTGCGGAACCTTTTGACATTTTTGTCATTGGGGTCACGGGTCTGTAGTGGGCCAGGTCTTGATCTGGAAGAGGAGGTGCTCACAGTCAGGGACTTAAACTGAACCTGTAGGAGACTCCTGGGCAGCGCAGCGTCATTCTCAGATCCAGTTTTGGAGGTTGAGGCCTTCAGATCAACAGAGATTTTATTACACCAACATGTTACAAGACACTCTGAGGGAAAACAGGGTGAACATTGTGATCATGACCTTTGTGAAACCCTGAAAAGATATTATTAGGTAGCATAGGTCAAACCGACGCACAACTAATGTCTGTATTTAAACCTCCCACCTGCATTTCCTGATTGGCTACAGTCTCACTGTGCTGAGAAATGCCATTTTGAGTCCTTGAATTCTGAAAGAAAGAATAAAAACATGGGACTAGCTGTTCTGTAGATAAAAACAGAAATTATATTTATAAGAAACAAATGATGGCTGTCTCCGTACCACAACAAAAGACACTTCCTCCTTTTTGACCTCTTCAAGTTCTGGTCTTTTCCCCTTGTTTGCTGACCTATGTGCTGCCAGATCTGGCGTTTGATTGGGTGACCTCTTTGACTGCCTCTCAGAGCCCTGATTTGTTGCACCTGGGCCAGGTCTGTCCAACTGCAAGCTCTGAATGTTGTTCCTTGTGCCATTTCTGCTTTTGGACTCAGTGCCCTCTTGCTGATTGGGCAATTGTGGGTTATTGATTGTGCTGTTCGGTCCTGACTCAAGACGTTGTTTTTTATTAGCTGCAGCACACAGAGGCAGATCCATGTCGTCGGACATTATGGATTCAAGCTCTTCAAGTGACATTTCTAAATCCGCATCTGCTTCAGGTTCCTCCGAGCCTGATGGGACGTCTAGCTCTGGTTCCTTCCTCTTTTTGCTTCCAGAGCTTTGACTGGACCCACACGCCTGACCCAGACTGGCACTGAACTCAGATCTTGACACTGAGCTCTGTTGGTTTTGGGCGGAAGAATTTTGCTTGATCTCGTCTT
The DNA here is from genome assembly GCF_951802725.1 of Rutilus rutilus. NCBI lineage: Eukaryota > Metazoa > Chordata > Actinopteri > Cypriniformes > Leuciscidae > Rutilus > Rutilus rutilus. The sequence goes on along the minus strand of NC_140230.1, from coordinate 19,742,658 downwards.
TTTTATCTTCACTGTCTTTTCTGAAGATTTTGATCTCTGACTGGACAGAACTGGCACAGTCTTCACGGGGCCTGCAACCATAAACAAAACATATTCATAAAATAGTTCAAACATCATGCAACCTTTCAAAATGAAAACACTATCACATGACCCTGTACACCTGGTTTTAATGTCCATCCTGGGTGATCTGATTATGAGTGGTCAGTTGAGACACATTAGCTGGTTGTACTTAAGGCCATGTGACTTCTTTTAATCACATTTATTAGACTACATGCAGCATTTTCTGTCTCATTACTTTACATATTGATAAAGCACAAACGTAAAAGTAAAAGAAAAATGAAACCATAAACCGAATAAATGAATTCAATTTCACTACAAACATCACTTATTCTAGGCAAGCAACTGTATTAACTTCATTTGCATGTCCTTCATATGTGTGTGCTTTTCAACATTGATACTAATAAGAAATATTTCTTGAGCATCATCAAATCGGCATATTAGAATGATTTCTGAAGGATCATGTGACTGAAGACTGAAGTAATGGCAGCTGAAAATCCAGCTTTGAATAGAAAACAGTTATTTTAAAATGTCTATGGCTACGTTCACACAGCAGGCACAAGTGGCACAAATCCAATTTTTTTACTCGCATGCGACTCGGATCAGTTTGAACAGCATAAACCACTTGGAATCCTTTCGATTCTGATTTGGGCCACTTCAATATGTGGATCCGATACAGGTCAGATGTTTTGCCATGTGACCTCAGTCTGAACAGTCATATCAGAATTCATGCGACATTTATGTTACTCTTGATCGACATTCGTCACAATTCTGAGCTGATGGACATCACTCCAAAGATTTTACATACCGGTAGTTCTTTGAAAATGGAAGACGGCAGCGAAGTTAGTCAGTGGAGGGACGGTGAGCTGTTATACTCGTAAGTAATATGGTGACAGCTCTATACAAGCAAAACTGCACAAAAAAACTACTGCCTTTCTCCTCATCCTCGTCCAAATTCGCTGGCTTCCGCGGCACATAACCTCATAAATGAATGCGTAAATGCTGACTTCAGTAACCTCCATGTTTACTTCCGTATGACAGCGTGCTGCGTGACGCCTTTGTTAATGTCCTTTTGGGTATGCGGGTCAGTCTGATATTAGCCATATTTAAAAGATAATGTGAACAGCCAAACAAAAAAATTGGATCTGAGCAAAAAAATCTGAATTGAGCATTAAGGCTTTCAGTGTGAATGTAGCTTTAGTGATGTGGTGTGGCATCAGACTTGCCTTTTCTTGCCGGCAGGCTGGAAGAAGTTTGTGAGGGCTGTCTGTTTCTGGGGGGACTGTTTTAGTGTGGTGCTGCTATTGCAAGGTGCTGTCATTTTCCCAGAACCTTCAAATTCAACTTGCCCCCTGCCTGAAGGAGCAGAACCTTTCTTCATCTTCTGCTCAGGCTCAACCATGCTGCAGCTCTCAGATGACCTCACCGTCTCACTGATGATGCGGGAAGTGGAAGTGGAAGGTTCCGGGCCGAGGGATGAGGATTTATTGGTTGCTGATAGTGTGGAGCCCTTCTTTGTGGGACGTGTCTTCTCAGGAGTCTCACCAACTGCACTCATTCCACTTGTAACCATCCTGAAAATATGAACACTGACTTACTTTACAAGACAGATTTATATTAACACTTCTTATTATTAGTATTTGCAAGTGCTGTACAACAGTGGGTTTTGAACTCTGGTCTGCAGACTGTGAATTGATTGGTTTATTTATAAAAAAAAATTTAAACAATTAAAAACCCAATAATTATAATTTATAAAAAGGACCAACACTGGATAGATGGAGTAATCAGCTCATAACAATGAATTAACAATGATTGTTTTCTTCACTTTAATTTGTGTTTTGTTGTCTCACTTCCAAAAGTTAAGTCATTTGCTTAAAGGGATGGTTTGGAGTAAAATCAACCTAGGGTCCTTTGCACCATGACATCGAGCCAAACACCCCCCCAGAAGCCTTTTTTCCCTTGGTTAAAGTTAAGAGCTTATTTCGAGATATCAGCCGAATGGCTTAGTTACATGCTTTTCTCAACTCAGTGAAGTGACGTCGGCGTCCGGGTTAGCAGTAGCATGAGCCGTCAGGCAAGTGTTATTTAAATAAACTCCTGATGTACTTACAAACTTTCCAATGCCTCGTTTTATGAGTACAGAACATATTTGTACTACTGTAGAAGTTTGGTACCATTCTGGACATTATTAGTGGGGTAATTTACGAGATACAAATTTGGAGCCAATAGTGCCTGCACTTAGCCATTCGGCTGATATCTCTAAAAAAGCTCTAACTTTAAAAATGTTCAACCAAGGGAAAAAAGGCTTCTGGGGGGGTGTTTGGCTCGATGTCATGGTGCAAAGGACCCTAGGTTGATTTTACTCCCAACCATCCCTTTAAAGCAGAAGTCTAGTTCATTTCAAAGCACAAAAAGGTTTGAACACCATTTAAAATGTTAGGTTATTGTTCTGAGGTTCAGGGGCCAGTTGCACCAGCAAAGTAAGTTACAGCTTAGTCTAGTTTTGACTTAAATGGACACTAAGTTACAACTTACAAACTACTAAATATTTTCACGTTGCACAATTGAAATGTAACTCAATGAATAAACAAAATGTTTACAGAAGCCTTCAACCAGGAGTAACAGTTGGAATAAAACAGCAGACTCATTTGCATCAATAAGCTCTTGTTTTACCCGAAAGTCTTGAATCCTTTAGACATACAGCATATGATAATGCTGACATTTACACACGTTTCTTTGTATCAGTATTTATTTATTGATCCTTATTCATTTTAAACACAGTTTCATGTTATTTATATACAAAGATATCAATTATGTTATTCATGATTAAATAGTATCATATTTTAATGAAAACTTATTTTACCGTTAGTTACGTGAGGCAAGACAAGAGAAGAAAGAATGAAGGATTAAGTGAAATTCATAGCCTTTAAACACAACTTCTGCTCACGTATTTGAAGGCTGCTGTTGGATCATTAAGGATAAACGTCATATTATGCAACTACCCATTACTTTACGGAGAGCTTACGACCAAATACTTACATTCTGCCTTAAGAAAAAATGGTGCAGCCAAATAAAGTACAGAGTTAGTTACAAATTAGCTAGTAGTTACTAAGCCTCTAGTGTGGACTTTACGTTCCAATTTAAGAAAGAACTTATGAATGGCTGGTGCAACCCTACCCAGATCTGGAGATGTTAGATGGTCCAATTTGCTTTATATTTCTATTCTTGAAGAAGACACAGGTATTCTGTATGATTCAGGGCACAGACTTCTACCTGCTCTGGTCCTGAGAGAGCTCAGTGTTGACCACATAGGCTGTGATATTCTGGGAAGGTGCCGCGAGAGCCGTCTCATCCACAGCAGTGTTCTGAGAAAGTGTTGCAGCAGCAATGACTGACTTCACTTTCACGGATTCTGTGAAGAAATGTTGAGAAATTGTTATTAATATGTCAGTTTGTGCATTAAGCCAATCCTTTTGGCCAACAGGAAGTCCACTTCTCAAATTCACTGCCATGAAAGGTCCATTACTCACACAATAAAAAAAAGTACAATCAATCATCATCATATTCAACATTATTCAGTCATACTGAAACATACTGAAAAAACACTAAGAAAGAGTAATGTTCTAAAACTAAAAATGTGTATGTAAGTGTATGTAAACCCACCAGATTGAATAGAAGAACAGGGATTGCAGTATGTTTGATTATTGACATGAATGGCAGCCAATCCGATCTCAGATTCTGTGATAAAGCGCAAGCCGTTTCTGTGTGAAGACAAAACATTAGAAAGAAACAAATATCAACAAATAATTTAGAGCTATCTGAGTAGAACTACAAAAATCAGTAAAGCAATAATATATATATATGCAAAATTACATATTTTTTATTATATAATTAATTTAAATGATGGAGCAGGAATGTGTGTTCTGGCACAACAAACACACAACAAATACATGCACAGTATACTATGGTTATAATAACAGGAAACTATATTTTTTTCTTTTTTGAAACAGTAGGTGGAACAGGTTTATCATATAACTCAATATACAGAATAATTGCTATAGACATTGTCTGAACTAATAACAGACAGCATAGACTGCGCATCAGCAAAAAATACACACACACCTGTTCAGAATCTGGGCCACAGAATCCACCCACTTCTTGGAGTTTGGAGTGATCACAGCCTGGGAGTTTCCCGATATCATGTCAACCACACAAGTGCTGCTCGACTCCAAGAGTGAAACGGGCAGAGAGCCCTCGTCCAAAAGCTGAAACACCCCACCTCCACAACTCACTGCCAGACTCAAACGCTTCATCTGAAAAGATACACAAAACATCAGTGACTACAACAATAAAAAACTGACTGTAATTCAGATGGGATTACAAGGATTTTCTAAATAGTTTTTAACCTAATTACAGCTATGTCCTGCAAGAGAGAAAATTCAACTGTAAATTAAAACTAAACTGATGTAATTGATGCCTGCTAGATATAAAAAAACAGGCCTTTTAATTTGTCCCACAACAACAAGAAATTGAACATTTGTATGCTTTAAACATTTATACATTAAAACATTTTTTGTACTAACAACATGATGTACTAAAATTAGTAAAATAAAACCTGAAAAAAATAACAAATAAATTGAAACTATACAGGAAATGGAATATAAATAAAAATAAAAATGAAAACCAGCACACAACTAAAACTAAAATGAAAACACTACTATATTTGTAAATAATATTATAACAACACTGTTCCAAATACTAAAACCTAAATTTGAACTCTTGGAAAAACTTTCTTTCTGGGTCTCCAGAGGTTAAAAACTTCTCCCTCAAAAAAGTGACCATGTGACCCCACTGCACTGCTGTATTTTCTATCAGCAGGTATTCGCTCACAAACGAACCTGCTGGCTACAGAGAATATACCAGCTGTTCGACATCACATGGTCTGCTCTTACTCTGAGCTAATCAGCACTCTTTTACACCTCCTGATTAATACAGAACAGCAGGGAGGAACTCCTATGTGACATGATCCAACTTTTTTCACTGTATATAACAGCCTAATGAATTCAGATTTTTCAGAGGGAAAAGATCAGAGATAAAGAATACATGAAATTGGCAAGAAAGATCAGAGTGCTTGTGACTGGCAATATTTTCCAGCATTACAGTATAATAGAGAAATGAGGTAGAAATGAAGGAGTCTTTTTGTAAGTTAACAAAATGAAGATGTATTAGGGTCTGGTAGTGGAAATACTTAAGACACACAGCTGTTGCCGTTTGTGGGTGGTCTGTGGAAGAAAAAAAAAACTTCTGCACAGACTTGGGTATAAAGGTAACATCTTTTTCTTATGTAGTAACTGGCCAAGTGAACTGATAAGAAACATGAAAGTGAGACAATATCACAATCCTTTGGCCTCATATTTAGTGAAATAGGCCGCATCCCAGTGTGATGCCAGCAGCCAAACCAGCATACAGTGGGGGAAATAATTATTTGATCGATCCCCTGCTGATGTTGTAAGTTCGCCCGCATACAAAGAAATGAAGGGTCTATAGATTAGAGACAGATTAGTCCTGTCACTTTAAAGGGGTGGCTGATTATGATTTCACTTTTCTAACTTTAATTAATGTGTAATGTTGCTGTTTGAGCATAAACAACATCTGCAAAGTTACGACGCTCAAAGTTCAAAGCAAAGGGAGATATTTTCTTTTAAAGGGATACTCCACTTTTTTCGGAAATATGCTCATTTTACAACTCCCCCAGAGTTAAACAGATGAGTTTTACCGTTTTAGAATCCATTCAGCTGAACTCCGGGTCTGACGGTACCACTTTTAGCATAGCTTAGCATAGATCATTGATTCAGACGAGTCCAGTAGCATTTCTTTCAAAATGACCAAAGAGTTTCAATATTTTTCCTATTTAAAACTTGACTCTTCTGTAGTTAAACCGAGTACTAAGATCGACGGAAAATGAAAAGTTGCGATTTTCTAAGCCTATATGGCTAGGAACTACTCTCATTCCGGCGTAATAATCAAGGCACTGTGCGGCCGTACCATGGGTGCAGCAGGTGTAGTGATATGACGCAGCGCCTAAAAATAGTCCCCAGCTCGGTAACTTCTTCCAACGTGACCGGGACTAAGTTTGTCTAACCTATTAGACCTATTTTCAGGCGCTGCGTCATATCATTACGCCTGCTGCACCCATGGTACGGCCGCACAGTTCCTTGATTATTACGCCGGAATGAGAGTAGTTCCTAGCCATATAGGCTTAGAAAATCGCAACTTTTCATTTTCCGTCGATCTTAGTACACGGTTTAACTACAGAAGAGTCAAGTTTTAAATAGGAAAAATATTGAAACTCTTTGGTCATTTTGAAAGAAATGCTACTGGACTCGTCTGAATCAATGATCTATGCTAAGCTATGCTAAAAGTGGTACCGTCAGACCCGGAGATCGGCTGAATGGATTCTAAAACGGTAAAACTCAACTGTTTAACTCTGGGGGAGTTGTAAAATGAGCATATTTCCGAAAAAAGTGGAGTATCCCTTTAAAGAAATTGCTTTTTTTAAGGACTACAACAAACGGCTGGTAGGAACTACACAACATTCCTCCCAGGTTAGTGACATCACTAACCCTAAAATTTACATAAACCCCACCCCCGGAACACGATTTATAGATTATCAAGACAGAATATGCTAATCAGATAACTACACATAAGCTACATAACTTCATCTACTAACCATTCAGAAATGTTGTCTACATGTTGTCACTTCTTCTTGAGTCTCTCCATCTTTCTGACTCTGGTTTGAACATAAAAGGCTAAAAGTTTTTGAAATTTTCAGTGCATGTGTGTGTGAGGTAATCAAAGCTGAGCTGTTGAAGCTCCACCCTCTGTGCTAGGAGCAGTAACTCATTTGCATTTAAAGGGACAGACACAAAAACGGTGCGTTTTTGCTCACCCTCAAAAAGTGACAACTTTAACATGCTATATAAAAATATCTGTGGGGTATTTTGAGCTAAAACTTCACATACACACATATATCTTGTGAAAAGGGCATTATACCACCCCTTTAAGAAAGTACTCCTAATGTCCTATGTCAGTGGACACCTGTCCACAGAATGTATTTTCCATTCCAACCTCTCCACCACCATGGGCAATACCAAAGAGCTGTCAAACGTCAGGGACCAGATTGTAGACCTGCACAAGGCTGGAATGGGTACAAGACCATCATCAAGAAGAGAGCTTGGAGAGAAGAAGACTTGATTATTCGGAAATGGAAGAAATACAAAATGAAAAATCAATCGCCTTCGGTCTGTAGCTCCATGCAAGATCTCGTCTCATGGGGTAAGGATGATCATGAGAAAGGTGAGGGATCAGCCCAGAACTACACGGGAGGAGCTTGTTAATGATCTCAAGGCAGTTGGGACCACAGTCACCAAGCAAACCATTGGTAACACACTACACCGCAATGGATTAAAATCCTGCAGCACCCGCAAGGTCCCTCTGCTCAAGAAGGCACATGTACAGGCCCGTCTGAAGTTTGCCAAAAAACATCTAATGATTCAGAGAAGGCTTAGAAGGAAGTTCTGTGGTCAGATGAGACCAAAATCTAACTCTTTGGCATCAACTCGCCGTGTTTGGAGGGAGAGAAATGTTGACTATGACCCCAAGAACACCATCCCTACAGTCAAGCACAGAGGTGGAAACATTATGCTCTGGGGCTGTTTCTCTGCTAAGGGTACAGGATGACTTCACTGTATTGAGGGGCTGATGGACGGGGCCATGTACTGTCAAATCTTGGACGAGAACCTCCTTCCTTCAGCCAGAACACTGAAGATGGGTCGTGGATGGCTCCAGGATGACAATGACCCAAAACATACCTCCAAGGCAACAAAGGAGTGGCTCAAGAAGAAGCACATTAAGGTCATGGAGTGGCCTAGCCAGTCTCTAGACCTTAATCCTACTGAAAATCTGTGGAGGGAGCCGAAAATTTGAGTTGCCAAGCGACAGCCAAGAAACCTTAAGGATTTGGAGAGTATCTATAAAGAGGAGTGAACCAAAATCCCTCCTGAGATGTGTGCAAACCTGGTGACCAACTACAAGAAACATCTTACCTCTGTGCTTGCCAACAAAGGTTTCTCCACAAGTACTAAGGCATGTTTTGCATGGGGATCAAATACTTATTTTACTCACTGAAATGCAAATCAATTTATAACCTTTACATAATGTGTTTTTTCTGGATTTTCTGGTTGATATTCTATCTCTATCCATTAAAATAACCCTACCATAAAAATGATAGACCCTTCATTTATTTGTAAGTGGGCGAACTTACAAAATCAGCAGGGGATCAAATAATTATTTCCCCCACTGTATATATCCTGCTTTTAACATATATAAAATATATAAAACTTTTAATGCATTCTGACCGTTCATTAACACGACAACAGCATTTTGGTGGCCTGAGATTGCAAACTTTGAAGTAGGTTTCAAAGCGATACGGTTATCATCTCCGTGTAAACTTCAAAAAAAAAAACATTTCTTTTGTATGTTAAAGTCTCTTATTCGCATTTAATCTCCAGTCATCAATGTCACATGATCCTTCAGAAATCATTCTAATAAGCTTATTTTGTGATCAGGATTTTTCAGGATTCTTTAAATAGAAGGTTCAAAGAACAGCATTTATTTGAAATGGAAATCTCATTTCTTTGCATCCTTGCTGAATAAAAGTTAGAATTTCTCTCCCTCCAAACAACCCTTTGAATACTAGTGTATAACAGTCATAATAATATAATGTTAATAGTTACAGTGATGGTATCATTTATAATATTAGTAGTAGTTAAACAATCCCTCTTGCCTGTTTAGAGTTAAAAAACAGAAAAGTTTTCCCCTTGAAGAGGCTCTTTCTCTCAGGTCGTGAACTCAGATCCACGTCCTCTTTAGCCAGGCTGGGCTCATCAATCGGAGGCCTAAATCTGATCAACACAAAACACAGCAACATCTGATCTATAATGTCTATTCAAAATATTGCGTCACAGCTATTTAAATGAAAAAGAACAAGCAACTGTGAGCGAGAGAGAAAATAAACATTCTGTACCTCTCAGCTTTAGGCAGTGGCAGTTTCTGCTGCACAGCCTTGCTAAACGCACTGAAGAATTCAGGCTTTACTATAGACCGACAGCACAGCAACGCACAGATCGTCTGCCAAAAGAGACATTGATTCAGTGAATGTTTAAGTTTACCAGGGAACTGAATAAACCCTCAAGGATTGAAAGTTATAGTAAATGCTTAAAAGTTATAGTTCACCCCAAAATGAAAATTCTGTAATCATTTACTCACCATCAGGTTGTTACAAATCTGTATAAATTTCTTCGTTTTGCTGAACACACGGGAAGATATTTTGAAGAAAGTTTGTAACAGGGGCACCATTGACTTCCATAGTAGGAAAAGAAGTCATTGGTGCCCCAGAACTGTTCAGTTTCCCACATTCTTCAAAATATCTTCTTTTGTGTTCAACAGACCGAAGAAATTTATACAGGTTTGGAACAACCTGAGGCTGAGTAAATGCGGTGAACTATCCCTTTAAGAGGTCAATGGCCTTCTTACCTTAATGGTGACCTTTACAGTGGGCATGACGAGATGCGTGCATTCAAGTGTCCAGGAGTTGACAACTCGCCCTCCTATAGAATGCACATCTTGAGAGAGGGAGGCTTTCCCTTCGTTATCCAGACACGAGGAACACACCACAATACACTCTTTCTCCAAACTGTGTGGGGAAACAGAGTGCTTATAATTGGCCTCATATTTTATACTGCTCGGCCAAATAGAGACATCTCACAATTCATTTTGAAGCTCGAAAGCTTCAATAGTCATTCATTATAGCAACAAGGAAGAAAAAGTGACCAGTCAATTGGTAATCCATTTGTAGTGCATTCAGAGATTCTCCAATTGTAGTGCACAGACGGAACACCATAGGCATTTGGAACACCATATGGGTCAATTTATTTATTTATTTTTTGGCTCAACAATTCCTTTACCACCCTATCAGCCACTACTAAAGCATCCTTATATACACAAAGGAATGCATAGTCACATACAAACCTGAACTTGCTCTGGAAGACACCAAATGTGATTTTGTCTCCTGTCTGCAGGGTCTTTGTGGAGCCAGTCTCAAGCTTCTCACCATTGATGAAAGTGCCATATTTAGAGCTGTCCTTCAGAGTGACTGCCTGCCAACAGTATAAAAACAAGAAAATAACCTGTCAGACTCAAGATTTACCTCAAACTACTGTCAACTAATCCATCTAAAATACAGCTGTAAGGGAAACGGGGCCCTCTAGGGCATGACACCTGCAAGCACGCATTTACAGAATGCAACGCCATCTCAAGTTAAACATGATGCACATTACTATCAAATCCGGAGCTGGCTTATTAAGGTATTTTTGGAGCAAAACAACTGCACACCTATGACGATTGGAATTTGAAGTTGTAGAGAATAGCCACACATATTTATCAATAAATTTAAAGTCACAGAGAAAAATCTTTTAGGAGTTTTGTTGGATTTTTTTCTTCTCCAACAAACACCTTCTTAAATTCTGCACTGCAGGTGCACAAATCCTATCCTTCAAATCACAATCACATACGATCCCATTTTTGCAACAGTTGCTGCAGTGAATATGGTGCAAAACACACACTCGTATCAAAAAATGTGAAGTCATAGAAAAATTTAGCACATCCACAAATTAATATGTGAATTCATGCAATGAGAGTTGCACACATAGAATATTTTGTCACAAATACATTGCTTTTCTTGGCAATTTTTCTAGCACAATCAAAAGTACATATCTACAAGTGTTTGCTTTTTACATTTTTATAATGTATTATTATTGTATTTAAATGTTGGTTGGAAAATATAATTTTTGTTAGTTTAAAAAAAGGTATTCAGCTGATTATTAAGAGGACAGCACTAAAGTTTGCTTATATTTTCAACACGGTTGGGTATTGTAATTCAATACCGCGGTACTATCATATACCTTAAAAGATGACAAGTGATCTATCAAAGCAGTATATTAATTAAAATGGACGTGAAATTTCATCTTTTTTTCATTTTAAAATGTTGTAAAATATAATTTATTGCATCCTGAACTTAAATAAGGACTCCACAACAAGAATGACTAACTGGATTCATTATAAGAATGACTAAGGGAAATAATGATGCACATGATTACTGTTCTGCTGAGTAATTAGCAAAATAACACACACACACAAAAAAAAAAAAAAAATAAGTAGTACATTAAAATTTGATTACTTTGTGAAAACTTTCCACAATGTTGCCTTTGAGGCAATCTCATTAAGCAACCTAAGATATGTATGGACAGACTAAGAAAGCCAAGGAAAAACAAAGCCAAGATGACTTTTGCATGTTTGAAGAAAAGTGCAAATAATGTTTTTGACAATATAAGTCAAAGGCAGTGCTATTCATATTCTGAGCACACCTCTCATTGTGGTTTGGTACATACTGTATAAGAATGACAGTAGGAGGTTCTACAGAAGCATTCATAGTATTAGTGGGCTTAAACATCTCTTCATTGAAGAAGCTCTTTGTTTTTTTAGTCAACATTATACAGCAGGGTTACTGACCTGCTCAGTGACAGTGAGGTTGGCATGCACACGGCTGATGGACTGATCATTGGACAGCAGAATCTCACAATTCTTACGGCCGACCACATACACCTGACCCGGGAGCAGAACGACACATTCCCCTTCAGAAACAGAAAGGAGAGAAGCAAATTAAGGCATCCCAAGCTATCCAGACAATAATTACTGGAAACATGGGGAATTTCTCGTTACATGACAAAATCTTTGTCTGTAAACAATAATAATAAAATTGTATCACATTTGTAACCACTAGGCTATTTACTTTTGAAGGGTCTAAAAGTGTTGTTTCACTATAGTTGTCCATTTGTGAAAGTGCAGACTGTCTTGATTTCATGTCAACATTTTTCATGGCAGTCACAAAGATGATGTCTGGTACACATAGGCTATCTGGTACATAAAATATTTCAGGGGTCTGTTATTGATGTATTATTAAGATTGCTCTGTCTAATATAAATCATAACCATAAAAAATATAAGTGGTGACATTTGTGACAACTGTGAAACCCAGAGCCACGTTTTGAATAAGTAACTGATAGATTCACAAAAAAAAAAAAAAAAAAAAAAAAAAATCCTACTTCTTATTGAGAAAATGATAAATTGTAACTCTACATTCTAGTCTACAAATCAGCAATCGTGAACAGCAATAAACCAAATACTCCCACTTACTTTACAAAAAAACTTTTTGCAGTTTGTTTTAATGGGACATCCAATGAGTAAAATACCCTTACCTTGTAGAATTAGATTAGTTAATTTGATGTTAGCATAATGGAAGTCTTGAGATTAATAACAGCCTTTTACACAATAATTATTATACACTCTGCCTCTCTCTGTCTATCCGTGACAGTATAACGTTAACGTTACAAGTCTTTAGAGGTCGTCTCATAAACAGGAAGACTTGTAATGTAAACGGCAACATATTACATAACCATTTTATTGCTTCAAAGGTTTGCAGTTGGTCTGGATTTTAAGTAACGTTACTGCCGTAGTACACTAACGTAAAACACCGAAAAACCGAGTCATTTTGCACATAAAACGTTACCTCCAGCTTCGGTTGTTTGCAGTTTCCACATTTCAATACTTGTCGCTTTCTAGAGAATCGATACTTCTATAAAAAATATACTTTAGCTGTAAAACTGAACTGTATGAACTGGCGCGCCACATTTACATCTTCATATGCGACGTTATCACTTTCCGTTTCAAAATAAAAGTCCTACAGCGCAAGTGATGGTTCATTTCAAGGTTTGGTTCATTTCAAAGAATCGGTTCTTTCGAACAGTTTGTTTCAAAGAACAGCGATTCTTCACGTCATGACGTAATTACACCATACGTGAACGTATCGTTCAGCCAAGGGTACCGATTTCTCTCTCCAAATTTCACCAAGAAGTTTTACTTGCTTGGAAATTGTGTTATGTGCACAATTTTTCTCCCCACAAAGAAATTCTGTGGAATAATGTGAACATTTTAATCCGAAACAAATCATTTTGTTTTGATGGATAAGTGGTATGATAGAGATAGAGCCAGGTATTGTTTTTGTTTTGGATTTATTTAAAAATGATGGCAGTATAGGCTACTGGAATATGAAGAATTCATTTCTTCATGAATTTTTCCTCTGCCTGCTAGAACTTTCAATTCTGTCATCAAAGCTTTGTCTCCAAGTTATGTGCATTTTTTTAAAACACACCTTTTCTTTAATGAGAGAAAAACAATTATGGCCAAACTTTTAGTTAGCCTTATTGATAAAAATGTAATAGTAAACTTATAAAGCTACTGTTACATTACACAGTTTACACATCCCCTCGATGTAAATTTTTCTGGAAAAACTTTTTTGACAGTAGGCTATTCACTGAAAGAGGGCGTGGTTACTCCCAGAGAAATATTGTATGTCCAATAAAATTAGAGAGGTACACTTTAAGATTCTTCATAATGTTTACCGAATCAACTCACAAATTGCCTCTTTTGTTGATCTGAGTGTATTTTGCAAAGTTGAGGAAGAAACTTTACTTCATTTATTCTACTGTAATCAGGTTATGCCTCTTTGGGAGGGCTTGGGTTGTTATGTTTCTCACTTTATCAAATGTGATTTAAACTTTTCATTGAAGGATATATTCCTCTATTTTTCTGGGAGTGACTATGCTATTGATAATGTTGTTAATTTCTTTGTGTTGCATTGTAAATTTTTTATTCACAAAAACAAATTTCTCAAGACTTTGCCTAGATTTGATGTCTTTATTGCTGAGATTTCCCTTATTGTAAAATCTCTTAAACTCATTGATAACAGTTAGAACAACAAGTTTCTTAAGAACTATGTACGGTTTTTTCTTACTTGTTGAGAAGTCAGTTATTGTTTTTTTTTTTTTTTTTTGTTAATGTATTCAATGCAGTGCTGTTTCTTCTTTGTAAAAGAAATAATAATAATAATAATCATAAAAAAATTATAATAATAATAAAAAGTTCAGCCCAGGGTTTCCTAAACAGGAGTTCGAGAGTATTCTTTCTCTCACCAGAGACTTTGACCTTTCAAACTAAATCTAAATGTATATTTTTCAGTGTTAAAAAAGTAGACACAACGCATGAAGAAATGACAGAGAAATTGATAAATGATTTTAAACCTTTCCAAATCAATTTGATGTGTATACATTTATTCCTGTGTTCTTTTTTATATATTACATAACTTGCATTAAAAGTTCATTAAATAGAGCTGTTTTTAAATGTTCTTTTTAGGCATCATATTTACAGAACAACAGTTTTTTCGTCAGTAAGTGAAGAGTGTTTTTTCTTTTCTTTCTTTTTCCTAAATAGCCCATAAAATCATTAAATGAAAATATTCCACTGGGCCATAACATGTCAGTGTATGCAATAAAAGAGGTAGAATATCAAGCTCTTTTTCAGACTTGGTTTCAGTGCTTGAAAAAGTTGCAGAATGTGTGAGGGTAAGGTTCCGTGCATCAAAGTTATTTACATATATAACAATTGTATTAATGCATTATTAAGCAACATTGCTACTGATTCAAAGCCATTAGCATTCCAAAGCACTTCTAAACAATTGACAACTGCAATTATTCCTTTAGATGTACATCCATTTCTGAAGACAACAAAGTAGATACACCAGAAGTCCATGGCTGTCTTTCCAATGTATTATTCCCAAAGGGTCTAGAACGAAAAATCCTTGAATATATCAGTTTGACAGTGTTCGTTGTCTCACTTCCAGTTTTCATAGGCATCTTTCAAAATAAGGTCCCAACTTTTTTTTAAAGTTCAACTTTGACATAACTGTACAAGTATGTTTATTGCCAGATAATCATTTATATTATAAAATCCTAAATTCCCTCACACATTCTTTGCATTCTTGCTTTGTCACAAGCATGTTTGTGTATCTGTGTGTGTGTGTGTGTGTTGGTGCATTTGGTGTTCAGTCAAAAAGAGAAAACAAGCCTTCTCATTACATGCAGAGGCATTCTGTACGAAAGTATTATACAGACTGGGAAGCAAGACTCCACCATGAGAGACAGACAGATGAAAAATAAAAAAGAAGAAGCTTCAAATGAATGCTCTTAGTTGTTTAAACAAAAACATGCACTTCTAAAAAAAAAGAAAGAAAAAAAGCCAATGAATCCAAATACATCATTGCTGTACCAACCTCAGCTGTTGAGACAACATGAGGTTAAAAACAGCTATTTTAAATATGTAAGATGATGTTTGGATATATTTAGCTACGCTAACCAAGATGGCCAATTCGTTAAAAGCATTTTGTGGCTGGTTACAACATTTGAGTGTGTGGTCAATCATGCAGTTTGCATGTGCATGTTTGCAAGGCCGTATTCTTGATGCTGCTCTGATTTTTAGGAAGACAAAATGTTTTTAAAAGTAAATTTTTAGGCTGGTCTGCCTCAGCGCTTAAAAAGGCAATTGTCAATGTCAAAATGATTGAGATGGCCAATCAAATCAAAGGCGGGCTTTACTGTTCACAGATTCACAATGTGAATTCCAGTACAGTTTCTAATGGTGAAAGAGTGCGAGGTTAGATATAAGTAGCTGAACATTTTATATCTGACAACTGTTTTATGACAGAAATGTTAAATGACTGACAGAAATATCAAATGATGCAAACTACTCTTTTTTGTCAAATTTCACCAATTCGAATTGAAAAAAAATAGGCTGTATTATTTGAATGATTCATGTAATTCATAACTGAATGTGATAAGAACAGAAACAATTTGCTGTTTTTAAAAATTTGGTTACGGCCATGTATGTTTGTATTTGCATGAGTGCATTGTAATGAGCTGTGAAGATAAGAAGAGGTGTCAGAGGTGCTGCATTCTTTCCATATCCATGTAAACACAGTGAGCAAGAAAAAGCGCTAGATGGAACGAAAAATAAATGAAAAAACAAAATGGAAGAGAGTTTGTCAGGCACAGAGAACAGTTGGTCTGAAGGGTTAAACTCACTTATATTGGGTGTAGTGTTCAGTCTTTTATTATGGTGAGAACAGCTAAAAAGGGTTGCTTCGCATAACCCTGTCTGCAAGATCATTTCCTCATCTCAAACCTATTTCCCACCTGTTATTCTTCCCTCAAATTTCCCCTCTGCCTATTCATGCAGTGATTTATTCCAGAATCCGTCGCCCATTTCAGAGGGCAGATTCTGAGTAAAGAGCCCCTGATGATCCGTGCGGCGGTGGGTGGAGCCTGCGCAGTGATACGACTGATGTTGAGTTGAGGTCTCCGCAGCTACGGAGGTGGATTCCCCCGGCCCTTACAGGGTCATCATCGTGCCGACGGGCGTTATGGCGACTGTCGCTATGGGAGTGGTGGTGTCCACGGCAATGGTGGTGGACGTGCTGCTGCTGCCCCCTGTTGGCTCCCAGAGAGTTACGAAGCACCTTCATAGAAACACAAACATGCGATTGGTTATTTTAGTACTAAATTGTACTATACAAAATTCCAGCTGAACTAAATGATTTTATTTATGGTATTGGCTATGTTTTACCTGCTCTAACGGCAGATTTCCCTCTCCTCCTGTCCTTCTTTTAGGCACCTGAGTACAGTTTCCAGCATGCTCAGTTGCAGGGGCCAAGTTACGTTTGGATCTTTGCAGGAAACGCTGAACTAAAGTTCTGGTGACCTGAAATGAAAGGTGAAAAATGATAATTGTGAACAGTGCAATACAAATTTGAATTGAATTGAAATAGTTTATCTTCATGTTTATACATTTAACATTACAGTAATATAAGGAATGATTTATTTAGCGCTTTGCTATGTACTACTGAAAGTGCTTTAAAATCGTATCTCCTCAACCACCACCAGCATCCACCTGAATGATGTGACGGCAGCAGAGGTGTAAAGTCCAGGTTCAGAAAGTAAAAGTCCTCCTCAGTCAGTGTTTTGTCCCAATCACCTGGATTTGCTAATTAGCACAGTTTTTCAGCCAGGAGATAGAACTAATTAGTGAAATCAGTGGAATAAACATATGGCAGGACTTGTACTTTCTTACCCCTGGACTTTACACTTCTGGACGGCAGCCACAGAACAGCGGTGCCAGTGAGTTCACCACACACCAGCTATAGGTGGAGAGGAGAGAGAGTGATAGAGCCAATTCAAATGAGGGGGATTATTAGGAGGCCATGATTGATAAAGGCCAATGAAGGGATTTTGGCCATAACATTAGGGTTACTCCCCTACTCTTTCGATAAGTGCAATGGGATTTTTAATGACCACAGAGAGTTGGGACCTCGGTTTGACGTCTTATCCGACGTGTCCCCATCACTATACTGGGGCATTAGGACCCACACAGACCACAGGGTGAGCAGCACCCCCTGCTGGCCTCACTAACACCTTTTCCAGCAGCAACCTGGCTTTCCCAGGAGGTCTCCCATCCAGATACTGACCAGGCTCAACCCTGCTTACTGTAGCTTCAGTGGGCAACCAGTCTTGGGCTACAGGGTGATATGGCTGTAGGGGATCAGCATTTTTCGGGGTCTAACCTTGAGGTCTCCAAGTGAGCGTGCACAGTCTTTGGGTAAACGCAGCGAGGTGGCTGGAACCTGTTTTGAAGGCAACCGGCTACTTACAGCCTTAATGCTGCCCTTTCTGGGCAGGGAAGCAGAAAGGACCAGAGAGGAACGAGGTAACAAACCAGCTCCAGACGATACCCCTGGATGACACAAATAAACCAAAGCAAATTTAAATATGGGGGGGGGGGGGGGGGGGGGGGGGGGGGGTAAAGAGACAGATTAATAATAATAATAATAATGTAAAACAGTTTTGTACATTATTAATAATAATGTAGAAAAATAATAATATAAAATCCATTGCAATATTATTTTAGTGTTACTTATATACTATTAATGATTTAATATAAATTATTTTTATAATTATATTTTAATATTTATTTCAAGTTTCAGTAATTTTGTTATGTAATATTGTCATTTTTTATTAGTTTAAAAAATATATATTTCTATTTAAATTTTATTTCAGTTAGTGCCAAGGCAACATTTCTAATTTTTGTTTAGTTTTTTTCATCAAGTTATTTCAAATAATTATTTAACATTTAACATCTATATTTTTAATAGTTTTAGCTAACAATAACTAAGTAACTTTCTGTACATTTTAGTCATTTAAATATCTCTGGCCTTTAGAATTAAATGGATAGTTTGTTTCTATTGTACCTTAAAGAAATATCGCATGAGAAATTAACTCCCTTGCCTTGGATGGAGGTTTGCCGGCAAGTCTAAAATAGTTTTTATCTGCTCCATCCTTACAAATCAGGGATCTTTTAAAAAAATACAATTATAAAACAGATGCATGTTTATAACATATTCTTCAGAAGGATATGCAGTTTAGCAGACAAACCACATTCTATTGTTATCATTATTGCATATGATAGCATTTATCCAACTTCCTTATTACTGTCATATCCATGTCTTGTTCAGTCTTGTTTTGTTTTCATTGTCACCATTCACCTGAGATCTAGTTCATTATTAGTTGTGGTTTATAATTAGTTCACACCTGTTCCCTGTTCGGTTAATGATCTTCCTTTGTGTATATAAGCCCAATGTTTCTTCTGTTCATTGTCTTGCTTTTACGTTTATGGTGGTTGTGTTTATTAAAGTTTATTTGTATTGATAATCGTAATCCTGCGTCACGCATCTTCTTTGAGTTAGGTCATGTTGCTAAACAAGAATAGCTGCTGCTGAAGTGTAAATGTGGATGGTCATGACTCATGCATTAACAAACTTGCGCTTTTGAGCTCCGAAACTTGAGAATTTCACAAGAAACTCAGTCTCAATAAATGGTCTTTTTGAAATGAAAGCAAATTATGAGTTTTGAAACTTTAAATGAACTTGAAATTGTATTATTTCTCATGATATGAACCCTTTAAATTTACTAGGGATAGTTACATGTTTAAAAAATACATTTATTATGTGTTACCAGGGTTATTATCATTACCTAAAAGTATTTAAAACTTTAAAACAAACTTGTTAATGGAAATAAAGCTAAAATAAAATATAGATAAGATAAGAAACATTTAAATAAATTTTTTTTTATGTTTAAGATGAAGCGCTACAATTACTAAGTAAAAAAAAAAACTAATAAAACCACAATAAAAATATATATACAGTACCAGTCAAAAGTTTGGAAACATTACTATTTTTAATGTTTTTGAAAGAAGTCTCTTATGCTCATCAAGCCTGCAGTTAAAAAAAAACAGTAATATTATGAAATATTATTACAATTTAAAATAATGGTTCTCTTTTTTAATATATTTTAAAATGTAATTTATTTTTGTGATGCAAAGCTGAATTTTCATCAGCAAGTACTCCAGTCTTTGGTGTCTTATGATCCTTCAGAAATCATTCTAATATGATGATTTGATACTCAGTTATTATCAATGATGTCACGCGTGTTGTGCTGTTTAATATATTTTTTTGGAATACTTTTTTCAGGATTCATTGATGAGTAAAACGTTAACAGCATTTATTCATAAAAACAGCATTTATTCAAAATAAAAACATTTCTAACAATATAAATCGTTACCATCACCTTTTATCAATTTAACGCATCCTTGTTGAATTAAAGTACTAATTTCTTTAAAAAAAAATAGTTATTGTTCCCAAACTTTTGAACGGTAGTGTATATTGTTACAAAAGATTTCTATTCTAAATAAATACAGTTCTTTTTAACTTTTTATTCATCAAATAATCCTGAAAAAAGTATCTCAGGTTATAAAAAAAATATTAAGCAGCACAACTGTTTCCAGCATTGATCATAAATCATCATATTAGAATGATTTCTGAAGGATCATAAGACACCAAAGACTGGAGTACTTGCTGATGAAAATTCAGCTTTGCATCACAAAAATAAATTACATTTTAAAGTATATTAAAAAAGAGAACCATTATTTTAAATTGTAATAATATTTCATAATATTACTGTTTTTTTTTTTGTTTTGTTTTTTAACTGCAGGCTTGATGAGCATAAGAGACTTCTTTCAAAAACATTACAAATAGTAATGTTTCCAAACTTTTGACTGGTACTGTATAACTAAATTAATAAAAAAAATAAAAAAACTGAAAATGTAAAAATAAAAGCTACTTAAAATACTATATAAATAAAATTAGAATAACACTGTGTGCTACTCCTAATCATAATAATTGTACATAATAAACGTCTCTGTGACCTGAGGGTGCTAAACTCTTACCAGTTTCAGATGAGGTCTGCGATCCCCCCTCACTGACTCCTTTACTGCCTCCTAAGAGACTGAAATCACCTGAGGATAGAAGAGCACATGCAAAAACACACGTGACGTCAGACGCTTTACAAGTAATGTGCATTACGTAATCAGATTACTTTTTTGATGTAACAAATACTTTATAAATGTACACATTCATATTTAAGTTACAAGTATTAAAAAAAAAAAGAAAAGAAAAAAAGGCGGGAACAGACAAAATACATGTTTTCACATCAATCCCAAACAATGCAGTCTGTTACGTATGTATGTTTATACCAGTGTCAGTTGAAGAGCTAAGCCCTGGTTCACTGTGTGACCTCAAAAGGGGTAAGAACCCATCGCTGTCTTTCCGATCCCGTCCAATTTGCTCACGTAAGCATGGCCTCAGAAGGAGCAGTCCGGGCGTGTGGTCCGTGCGGTCTTCAGCAGGACCTGATAGGGCTGTGGTAGGTGGGTTGCGAAATGCGGATGAGGAGTCCCGTCGGGAGGGCGTGCAGGGCCGAACTCGGATTTCCGGGATAAAGGAATGCTGAGATCCCGCTAAGAACTCCAACTGAGAGCAGCTCCTAGCCAACAGAGCTTGACGCCTGAGCAATGGAGACCTACAGAGAAAATAAGGAAGATTTACACCTGAGAAGTGATTTTGTTTAACAATTTTTAACGATTTAACTCTTTCCCACCTGTAGGTAGAGGTGTTGTATGAGCTGGGGGAGGAGCAGGAGTTCGATCTCTCGCCTCTGAAACAATGCCTGCCAGAAGGAGCGGCCACCATTCCCTCAGGATGCTGTGTGGAACGGAAGCTGGCGTACTCTCCCCCCTCCCCTCCCTCGCTGTCCCCCCGTGGTCGTGCCCGCACACCGACACCCACTTCCATGAGGCAGGAGTCCTCGGACGGGGAGCTGTCATCTGGAATATCCACAATCTCAGACATCAACAGAGAGCCACTGTCCATTGAAACTGAGAGAGAGAATATACAAAATGTGCACATATACACATGGATTCGATCATTCAATAGCATTCATACGCACTCGGCACACCAGTGAAAGAGTCGAGATGGAGGATGTTACATAAAAGATGGGATGTCTTGACAAAAATTTATCACAGAAGACACATTTGAAATGAATGTCACTGAAAACACATCTTAACACAAGGTGTAAACAGGGCCTGTTTCCTGAAGGCTCACCTTCACCACTGAAAGCCGTGGATGTTCCTCTCTCTCCAGACAGCTCACCAGCTTGAGTGTCAAACACTGTGGCCTATAAATAGTGAGAGTGTCATTATGACCACAGTATTACAAGATAATGATGATGATTACAAAGCATGATCAAATATGAAATTTGGACTTAATATACACTACTATTCAAATGTTTGGGGTCAGTGAATTATTGTAAAATAAATTAATACTTTTATTCAACAAGAAAGCATTATAGAAAAAATTATAGAGAAATTTGTTCTCTCGGCACTCAAAGTGCTTTGCATATGGAAGGGGGAACCACCTCAACCACCACCAATGTGCAGCATCCACCTGGATGATGCAACGGCAGCCATATTGCGGCAGAACGCCCACCAGCTTATTGGTGGAGAGGAGACAGAGTGATTAAGCCAATCATTATATATGGGGATGATTAGGAGGCCATTATGATGGACAGAAGCCAATGGGCAAGTTTGGCAAGTGATCAAAGATGAGTTAAAGGGATAAAATTATTGACTACAGGGTGACTTTAAATTGTAATAATATTGCAGAACAGTATTTTTGATTAAATAAATGTGGCCTTGTCGAGCATCGAGCAGACTTCTTTCAAAAAAAAAAAAGTACCTGACTAGAAGCCCTTTGACCCATCACTGCCTCATAAGGAGGAGGACAGTCAGTAGGGTACAGAGGCACTGGACTCTCCATTGATCCATTATACGTGACACTGCAGGTACACACAGAAAAACAAGGCATGAGAAAAAAAGAAAAGAAAAAAAAGGTGTAGGCTAGTTAAAATGAGCAGATGCCTATAGAAATAAAAACTAAATTTTCAGAGTGATAAAGAACATTTACCTGAAAAAACTGAGAACCATTTAATGAACAATACTCTACCAGAGCGTCTCTAGTATGTAAGCTTCATCACTAACATACTAAATACTATTTTAAAATGTTTATAAAGGTTTTCCTAACAGTTTTTTTGGGTTAGGAGATTTTATTAGCTCAGTATGAAATAACCAAAATGATGGAAAAACAAATGCGTGTGTGTTTTCACCTCTGTGCATCGGTCTCAGAGCTGCAGGTGTATTCAGGAGGGTAGTAAGGTGGTGGGGGAATGGGTGGAACAAACTCCTCAAAGTCCATCATGTTACTGAGAAATGCATCCTGAGGAGTGGTGCATTCTGGGTTTACGGAACGGGAGCGATGAGGAGCCAGCTACAACAAACAAAGTTGGATGATAGAAACATGTTACATTGTAACATTATACTATTAGTAAACCTAGTGTTTCAGTGTAAAGATTTTGTGCATTTTGTCTCACTAAATGCAGCAGGTCCAGAGAGAAGATATGAATGCTGCAGGTGACCGTGGACAGAGTGCAGATAATGGTGGAGAGAATACTGAGACCACAGGCACTGAACAGCAAGTCCTGCACACACATATACAGTAATAGCATGGTTAAATTCATTCTTATTCAGGCACCTGAGCTATTTGTTTGATTTGGGGGTCAGGGAGCATCAAGTTAAAGGATGCCCATAAAAACAAAAAAACTATGCTACTATACTCCACTTGCTTTTGGCCATCTCAGCGTACAGTCACACTTACTGTTGTGTGGCAAATTTTCACAGGCGAAATCCACATGATCAAGAATGTTGCAGGAGAGAGTGAAATATTTCCCCGAGCAGATTTCGAATCGGGCTGGTCAACCAAATTCACTGTGTTGACCAATAAGAAAGCTGCTTGGTTTGAAAGTGACTAATATGTAAGTTCTGCTTCATACATTACTACACTATTGACAACAGACAATGGACCTTTATGCCTGCAAACTTTTGCTGAAATTTCGCTAATGTGACCACATCTTAAACATCTTAAACATTGGGTCTTGTTCACTAACCGTGCGAATGCATGAATTTGTGAGTGAAATGTGCGTACGAATGTCTTCATGAAAAAATCATTCAAATTGACTCTTCAATAACTTTTGTACTAAACTTTATTCTAAATTTATGGGGGGGGGGGGGGGGGACTACTGCAACCATACATTATATTAAAATACTGATGAAACTTTAAACATATTATATTGTTATACATAACATATACATAACGTATATAATATATTTTTGTGTCTTGAGAGCATGTCAAATGTTTGCTAAGATTGACCAAAAAAAAGGTTGCGCAGAAAGTCCTTAAATAGACACCTTCCTACACATTGTGAATAAGGTGGAAATTTTTTGTGAGAATTTCTCCAGGTGGCCGGTTGCATAAACTGCTTAGACTAGTCTGAAAAGTTAGTCATCTGGGGGCGTATTCTTCTTTCTATCTCAAGTCTTAAAGGCAGGATAGGCAGGTTTTTTCTAAAAAAACTTTTTCCCAAATATGTTAAAACTGTCTTTATATACCAATACATAATTAAAATGTAAGTACTCTGAAAAAGAGAGTATAAAAATCGAGTGTCTGTAGTTCTCTCAGGGCTGCAATAAACACAGCTACTTATTCCATTCACTCCCACCCCCTCCCTTCTGGGCTCCTTCCAAAGCCACGCCCCCAAAACACAAGAACACGCGATGCCGACCGCTCAGCTGGAGGACGCGTTTGCCAGCGCCGAGCGGAGAGGAGAGCAGCGCAGTGCATGTAGTGACATCATGTCAGAATCACATGTAATAAAATACCTAACTTTATCATTATGACCCTTGACAGGGTTCCTGCAGGTTTCAGTTAGTCAAATTTAAGACCTTTTTAAGACATTTTAAGACCATAAAGATTGAAATTTAAGACCTACACGACGCATTGCCAAAAAAATATTCAAATCAAAGAATTCATTTTATTTCAATGAATTCAGTAATTGAAAAAGCATTAACTTAATTTACAGATAAAACAGAATCAGATATAATTTTTTTATAGAAAATTGTACTTTGCATATTATAGGCCTACTGTAAAAAACACATAATTAGTTGATTTTAGTTGATCATAGTTGATCATAACTAGAGATGAAATGGCATGAACATTTCATTTAATTATTATAGTGCTAAAAATTACCACTGTTATCACAGAATCCTGTTCAAAAAGTACTAATACTACACAATGAAATCAATTCACCAAGTTTTATGTCGAAAAACAGCAAATAACAAATAAAATTAGCATCAATACACACTAACATAAACATTAAAATAATACGATTACAAATGATAGCCAGATTTTAAAAGTGTCTTGCAACATGTTATATACTAACATGTACAAGTTCAAATAAAGTTGACAAAAAAGGTTTTTATAAAAAGATAAACCTCACATATTTCAGACTTTAATTTATCTTTTTTGACTCATTCTTTTTATAAAAAATTATTAACAAAATTATTATAAAAAAAGACATTTACAATACAGTTTAGCTTATCTTTTATTATTAATAGTAAAATTCGGTCCGATTTTCCCGTGACGTCTGTCGTTGCTATGCAACCGTGCACTGCGCTCTCCACAATGACAAAAAAGTTTTAGTGGCTAATGGATTTCCACCGCCGAAAAACACTTGCTGTAGCTCTGTTACAAGATTTATTTACGGAGAAGAGAAAAACACCCGTAGTGTTTGGGTGCACCCGCATCCTTCATGTCTTTTTTCATGTTGCTGCGCCCGGAAAAAAACGAGCGCGTCGCTTCAATTATAAGCGCGCTTACCGCGCGTCCGCGCGCCTACAGTTGAATGAACTTGAGCGCGAAAAAGACGCGATATGTGAACTGCCTCTTGACGAGCGACTTCGATACTTTTTTGCTACTTTATAATAACTTTCTGCGGCCAGCGTTTCTGGAAATGAACAAGGGTAAAATCTTTTTTAAGACCTGACTAAATGAAATGTAAGACCGCGGATGAAAATCTGGCTGTTTTTAAGACGTTTTAAGGCCTTAAATTTAAAGTTCAGAATTTAAGACTTTTTAAGACCCCGCGGGAACCCTGCTTGAGGTCCCTCATTTGTCGCCACCGCTGGAAAGCCACGCCGATATTGACTCTCGTCTGACTTCTTGCTTTATCCAAAGACTTTTTGGTCATAGCCTTTTCGAATACTGTCTTCCTTTTTTTGCCTTGTTTGCCTTCGCTAACTGTATATGCAGGTACTGGGAATTTTGACTGCTCTTTCTCTGCCATAATTGTGATTCTTGCTAGCATCCGTGCCTCTTCCCATCCTCGAGTCAAATGGGTGCGCGCATGTGGGCAGCTCCTGTAGCAGCAGGGGTGGTAGCCATGGTGGCGAGGGAGAGTGACAGTCGCCCAGCCATAGTAGCTGTGTTTATTGCAGCCCTGAGAGGACTACAGACACTCGATTTTTATACTCTCCTTTTCAGAGTACTTACATTTTAATTATGTATTGGTATATAAAGACAGTTTAAACAAATTTGGGAAAAAGGTTTTTAGAAAAAACCTGCCTACCCTGCCTTTAAGTTAAGATCTGACAAGTTAATTTAGGATTTTTCACAAATTCGTATTACAGAAGCAAATCTTAAGTTGATTTAAGATTCTTATCCTATCTTACAAAATCTCATCTTATCTGTAGTTAGGAAATCTTAAACCCCTCCATCGAGTTCGGTAATCAACTCTCAGGTCTGTTACCAAGCAACCAACGATGCGCAAACAACTGCTGTGAAGTAAAATGGAAAAACTGGAGAATGGAGAAACAAAATAAGTGGTGCTTTTCATTAGGTGAAGTTTTGATAAGCTTGGTAGAAAAGTCAAAGCCTAATCCTTTTATTTCATAGGAGACTGTAATTATTTGTTAAGAGTTTTGTCGTCAAAGAGCAGCACATCAATTGCAAGTCTTTCTTCATCTTGTATCATTAAAGGGATAGTTCACTTTGAAATTAAATTTTGGTATGTTTTAGCTTACCTCAAGGGCATCCAAGATGTAGGTGTCTTTTTTTCCGCAGTAGATTCAATTTTGATATTTTTAGGTCAAACCGTTCTTGTCTGTCAGTCATATAATACAGGTCTGTGGTCACCACCTCAAAGAGCATGCACAGAGAAGTCCAAATTAAAACAATTCCCCATCGTCCAAATTAAACAATTCCCCATCGTAAGTACACATTGATGGCCTGAGACACGAAACGAGCGGTTTGTGTGAGAAAACGAACAGTATTTATATCGTTTTTACCTCTTGTACACAACCACGTCCAAGTGATTTGACTTAGTCTGCGCAAGCGCCGGAAAGCGCCGGAAGTGATCTCTCATGCGTGTACGTCACTCATTGTTTACACAGAACAGAGATTGTAGGTAAGACGGCTAATAGAAATGGTACTAATTTGCGCTTATCTGGGATGTTTAAACCGACGTAAAAGAAAACAATTACGTATGCACTAAGCCAGAACGCGCGCACACGTCACACACCAGGAAACGCGCGCGCCCTCAGATCACTTGGACGTGGTTGTGTACAAGATATGTGTAAAAACAATATATAAATACTGTTCGTTTTCTCACACAAACCGCTCGTTTCGTGTCTTAGGCCATCAATGTGTACTTACGATGGGGAATTGTTTAATTTGGACTTCTCTGTGCAAGCTCTTTGAGGTGGTGACCATAGACCTGCATTATATGACTGACAGACAAGAACGGTTTGACCTAAAAATATCAAAATTGAAACTACTGCGGAAACAAAGACACCTACATCTTGGATGCCCTTGAGGTAAGCTAAAACATACGTGAACTATCCCTTTAAGACAGTCTTACCTTAGTAATCTTCCTTAATGCACCCTTAACTTGGGGGTCTCATTTTGTATTTCATTCAATTTAAAAAATATATATTTTTTTTTAAAGTCACTGAATCATTGCACTGACATAACATTTTCCTTTGTTAAACTTTTCATTTGTGACTTGAAATTAAAATTTGCTAAACTTGTTTACAATCTTAAAAAGCAGATACCTTGAGCTGGTGACGCACAGCGTGGCAATCTGAATGTTGGTAGAGCACTAGCGTCTCATCTTCTGTTGGAGAGCACGTCTGCTTTGGGTCACAGCAAAGACACAGGCGATTCTCCATCTGGAACAAACACATAGATAATAGACTATTTGAAGAGAAGAGAAGAGAAGAGAAGAGAAGAGAAGAGAAGAGAAGAGAAGAGAAGAGAAGAGAAGAGAAGAGAAGAGAAGAGAAGAGAAGAGAAGACTACCTGACAGGTAACATAAGATTTGACCATCTGTGCATTCTGACATGACAGCATGGAACCAGCCAGACTGAGAATCACACACACTGCAGACAGCAGCATGAACAGCGACACCTGAACGAAACAAAAACAACATCACTGCAAAAACTAAAGAGGAGCAGACAAATGCACACACTCAAGACGTCATGTCGAGATGATGAAGGTACATACGACAAGAGTGAAGGGCCTCCTCCATGATATCACACCCACTACTCCTGATGCCACAACCTGTTCAACAGAGGAAAAAATGTATAGATCAAGGGATAGATTTTATGTCTCTCACGCAAATATCTATTAGATGGCTGCAGAAGACTTGGATTACAAAGCAAAAGTCCAATGGAGCAATTTATGTTAGTTTTTACGGAGCCCCCTTCCCCCCTCCTCCCTCTTTTTTTCTTTTTGGAGCTTGGCAGCCCCACACCTCAATTTCATTATATTGAAAAGAGTTGCCAGTATAAATCTACAGATTTTTTTTTTTTCATATCAGATTGATCAGATATATTAGATAGATAGATAGATAGATAGATAGATAGAAACAATATTCCATGTTTAGCCTAGTTTCTCATTATAATAGGAGTTTTAAAAAAACTGCATCCATAATAATAATTATAATAATATAAACAGTACATTAAATATAGCATGATCCACTGCAGGATCCACACAATGCCAATTTTAATATATTCAAAGAAACTTACGAAGAAGCCAGCCCAAAAAGGACAGGACTGTCTGACACGGGGTGATGAGGTGAAGGCCAGGCTTGTGAAGCTGAAGGCCAGCACCATGGCCCCAAGCGCAAGGTGACACAAGCCCAGGTACAGCAGCAGGCGTGCACTGGTCCTCCCAGACATTCCTCTGCGACTACCAGACAAAGCTCTAGACCCTGACATCGAGGCCACGCTACTGGAGTCCGACGGTGAAGGCATGATGGCTGCTGAAATACCTCCTAAATTTTGGGACTATGTGACAGTTCAAAAGATATGTAATGAAGATACTTCTTTAAATATACAGTTAGGGTCTATATAGGGTCCTAAAATTAATCCCACAGCTGTTAAAACTGAACTTGACACACTTATGTTGTGTTAACATTTATTCTTGGCGTCGTACATCTGCATTCTCCAATCCTTGATCTCGCTCGCTCCGTCGCCCACCTGCCGTCTCTCTCCCCCCGTCCCCGCGGCATTGCGGTACCCAGAGCCTTTAGCAGGCCGAGTGTCTGCCGCATCCGCAGGCCAGAGAAGCAGCTTTGGCCTTCTGGCTACTCCGCGGAGGAGGACGCGCGGAACAGGACTAAAGAAACAATCCCAGTCCAGCTCACATCGAAGTGTATCTTCCCCGGGTTTCCACTAGAGAGCCTCACATCCCCCGCCTGAGCTCGGAAGAGACGTCTCATGAAGCAGAACAGTATCGGGAGAGAAAGGAGAACGATCGACAGAAAAAGGAAATTAAATTTACGAGGACAAACTCGCTCACTCGCTATGTTGTTCCCATGATGCATCTGTTTGTTTTGTACAATAATTATAACGCCATGGTGTCCCTGTGAGGGAGTTTGATCCTAGATCCAGTCTCCCCGTTTTCCTCCCGCAGTCACGAGGACTCCCGTCCCGTCCGTATCCCGGACATGAGCATCACTACGTAATCGCGCCAGACTTGTAAGTGTCTTAGCTTGCGTTGTTATTCACGCCTAATATATTTACGTCACGCAAACGTTATCCGATGCCATTTCAGCGTGACTCAGTTTTAGAAAGATAAAATAGGCAGCGCATTGGTAGCACGTGTCCCTAATATTTGTTCAATGCGGCACCGCATTCACCCAGCGCGAGGTGCTGATGCTGCACTGAAAAGGCGGTTGCTTGGCAACCTGCTTCGACAGTCGCAACGGTTGGCGACCTTTCCGCGCATGCGCAAAATGTATAGCTTTGCACTTGCATCGAAGAAGAGGTGAGAAATACGGGAGTGGCCAAAGGGGATGTCCGGCCCAGAATTGACATCTTAAATAAAACACGCCCAAATTGTCCATACATCATTTTTGGCCAGGATGTCATACAAAGAAATTATGGGGGAAAAAATTATTATCTACGAAATATTAATAACTGATTATGTTGAAGTGAATGTATGCTTTTTCCAGTGAGCTTTTTGTTTGCATGTATTTTTGTTTTGTTAATGCTTTTTTTTAACAAGTTTTTAAATAAAACCTGTAGCTGTTGCTTGCCATTTTTTTGCTAAATAATTTTGTCATACAAGTACCTTAACCAAGTTTAGTGTTTTGTTTTTACCTCATATTTAAAAGTTTTAAAAAATATTTATTTAAAATATTTAAAGTATTTTATTTAACTTGTAGGGTCTTTAAAAACAAACATCCCCTCCGGACATCACTTTTGGCCACAACTCTAAATTAAATGTTTATATTTGATATTCTATTCTATTACCCGTAAAAAGAAAAACTTTCACAAAATGTTGAACATTATTCACTTTATTAAAAGCAGTTCATTGTAAAATTTCTGAGAAATATGCTGTGTCAAAGAATATAAAAAGTGTAATAATGCAGAAAGACAGAAACTTGATGCAAACTATTATGCAAAACCAAACATGCATTATGTCTGATCATAATCCCTTTGGAGAAACACACTGTGAATTTTCAGTAGAACATTATTATATTCCCATCCATAATCCATCACTTAATTTCTCACACAACTCATTTAACTTCCTAAATTCTCTTATCCATCCATTCTGTAAAAATTGAAGTTATTCACCTTTTATAGCAGCGACTATTCAAACCATTTGTCAGAAAGTGCAGATTAACTGTAAAACTGGACTATATTTTAACAAAAAGAACTATCATGCCGATCTACACCTGAAATAATGCTGAAGTGAGCAAAACTAGGACTTGTGCCAGAAAAACCAACATTGTCACCAGTAGCCTAGTCACTGTTTGTGTAGTGTGAAAATATGAACATGAAATTAAAAAAAGATGATTTTCCTCTAACTAAGCTGTACCCTGTTTTATATATCATTTAATGTATTTCATATCTTACTACTGCAATCTTTCTTGGAAACCACTTCCTATTAGCATTCCATGTTCACTTTACAAAAAACATTCAGTTATTAACAAAGCAATTCTATGTGCGTGTGTGTGTAGTGAGCATGTCCTCTGGGTAAAGGCATATCTAAAGAAGAAGACATTTGGAGGACTTTTTCTCTGTGCTGGTGGTAATTTTAACCTCTCGGCCAGATGGACCCTGTACAAACAGAAAATATATTAAATCTAATACAAGGCCTTGCAGCTTTGTTACAGTTCATGATCATTTATTCTTTAGATCTGTCTGATAAAAAAAAAGAAACTGGTGATACCAGTTGAGATGAAATCTACAAATAAGTTTAGTACTTCAAAACTTTCAAAACTGATTGTGTGTTTGTTTCAGTATTAACATGTACAGACAATAAGCATAATTGTTCATTTTATCTATGTACACACACACACACTGGAAACTTACCGACTTCTTATTTGACTTCAGCAAAATGTCTCGAGCAAGGGAAGCAAAAGACTATGGAGAGAAAGGCAAATCTTGTCAAAAAGTAGACCAATTATATAAAATTCAACATATTAAAATGCCAGATTTAGTATTTTTAAGGAAGCTTCTGCCACTGAAACTCATAAAAAATATCTATTTCAAAACAATCATTATTTTGTACATTTGTAAGAACGTATAATACTGATATTATATCTGAATAACAGATAAAGATTGACTGTTCCTATAAACAAATCATACTAATAAAAATAGCATTTCTTTGTTTGCCTGCTAATTTTTTTGCTAAGTGAACATATCATGAATCAGTCAATCCATACCTCCTCAACGTTGATGCTCGATTTTGCACTAGTCTCGAAAAATCGAATACCATGTTCCTTTGCAAGCTATAAGGAAAGAAAATTTACAATAATTTTTTTTTATGATGAAAATGATTTAAAGGGATAGTTCACCCAAAAATGAAAACTCTGTCATAATTTACTCACCCTAACGTTGTTCCAAACCTGTATGAAATTCTTTCTTCTGCTGAACACAAATTGAAAATGAAATTCTTCATTCTATCTTCTTTTGTGTTCAGCAGAAGAAAAAACTCATACAGGTTTGGTACAACGTGAGGGTGAATAAATGATGACAGAGTTTTCATTTTTGGGTGAACTATCCCTTTAAGTTTGTTGTCAACTGAAAAAAAAAACACCATGTAGTGCCAAATGTAACAAATTTAACATGTGCTAAATGGTGAAATGTTTGTATGTTATAAAGAATGATATGCACATGCTGTAAATCAAAAGTCATTCAAAGCACCAACAAAACTCCTTGTACGCACATGGATGGACAAAGAAAGACATCTTTTCTCAAACCACATACTGGTAGTGTGTATGACAGCACTCACCTTCTCACCCACCTCCGTTGACACTTTCCGCTTGGCCTCGATATCACACTTGTTACCCAGTAACATCCGACTTACACCTGCGGATGCATTCTGGGAAACACAGAAAATAAGCATGTGCTCACTTCCTTATTTTCGTCAAAACTGAGACTTGTTTTAACAAAAGGCCCCATGTATTTTTAGTTCTGGTAACCTGTGCAGGATCTGCTTCCTATGGCATCTTATAAAGAACTGAAACTCACATTTAATAAAGCCTGTTTCATTTTATATGCTTTTCTGGAGGTTGCCAGAAAAATCTGATTATAATCACTGTATATACAGTAGTAAGAATAAATTGTTATGCTGTAGATAAAAATAAAAAAACACCCAAAACAATACACCTTAGATTTTATTAGATTCGTTTTCCTAACAAAATGAGTCAAGTTGTCCAAACTAATCAGGGATGGGACAGAGAAATATGTCGACCTTTACTTATAAAACTCCTATAATGACTGACAGATTTTATTTTCCTCTTTCTCTCTTACTTCTTTGATGCCCTTCATCCAGTTCTGAATATTCTCGAAGGATTTTTCATCAGTGATGTCATACACAAGGATGATGCCCTGAAAGAGATGATCAAAATAACATTATGTGTATGATTTGCCATATCTAAATAACTGTCGAATTGATCTTGGTTTCGCAATAATCACATTATGTAAGTTTATGGCTATTTAAGATGTAGGACCAAGAAGATTAGTTTATGTTAACATTTGTGTTTATTGTCTCACCATGGCCCCTCTGTAGTATGCAGTAGTGATGGTCTTAAACCTCTCCTGTCCCGCTGTGTCCCTAGCAAATAAAACCAGTTGCACACATA
Source organism: Rutilus rutilus (assembly GCF_951802725.1). Taxonomy (NCBI): domain Eukaryota; kingdom Metazoa; phylum Chordata; class Actinopteri; order Cypriniformes; family Leuciscidae; genus Rutilus; species Rutilus rutilus. Next base: position 19,709,603 of record NC_140230.1, on the reverse strand, counting down.
AGACATTTTAGCAGTCAGAAAGCTTGTCAGTAAAAAAAAAAAACTATGTGACTTATGTAACAACAATCTCATCTGGCATGTTGAACATACATATTTTATAGCAACTGGACTCTGTACTTCCGGCTGTCACTGCCGTTGCACATTAATGACTTTACTGAGTCAGGTCTGGGACTGGGACTAAACTCAACCAGACTCCACCTTTGGCACATTTACACCAAACATACTGTTTTAACAGCCAGCTGTCAAACAGAAACACACACTGAAGATTTCTTGTGTACATAACACTGCCACCATATTTACCCAGACATTCTGTACACATGTAAAGAATTTCAGCTGAATAGACTTGAATAACTTTTAACTTAGATTTATCAAACAGGACAAAAAAAAAAAAAAAAAAACATTTATAATATTAAATTTGCATGTGTATGTAATTTTTATATCATGTTGATCTTTTTTTTTTTTTTTTTTTTACCAGACTTGCAGTTTAACTTTCTTCCCCTCAACCTCAATAGTCTTCACTTTAAAGTCAATACCTAGGGGAAAAAAAGAAGAAAAAAGGAAATGGATAAACAGGAGGGGCAGAAAGGAAGGATGGACATGTTTTAACCCCAAGAGGCTCAATAAAAGTGGACTACTGAATATGTTTGCAACATTCAGAAACACATGAGCAGGCATAATGAGATACAATCACTGCTCTAATGGTTTAATAAACACCCTGGTTTGTTTTTCAGTGAATCAGGAGGGAGGGAGGGGGTCTTTGAAGATCTGGGTGAATGCACTAAATGCCATGGAGGATGGCCTCCATCTGATGCAGAAATGAAGGGGGTGTAACTCGTGGACGTGAGATTGGGAAAATGAGATACAGAGAAGGACAGGCTGTGGCTGGCAGAAATAAAGTAGAGCGAGCGGTCCGGAAATGCAATCAGGGAGGAGGATGATCCGCAGGACTGATTGAGTTATACTGGGGAAGAGGCTGGAATGAAATGACGTTTAGACTAGTACTGACATGAACAAACACTTGGGGTAGCACTTGCTTTGCGAGGTAGAAACTGAGCAGTAGAGCGAAACATCTTGCCTTATCAAACAGATTTATTGTGTATAACGTTACTTACCGATGGTTGATATGTACGTTGAATTAAAATTGTCTTCTGCGAAACGGATGATCAGACAGGTCTTGCCAACACCACTATCACCAATAAGCAATAATTTAAAGAGGAAGTCGTATTTCTTTGCCATTGCTCGTTTCGCCTATAAAGCTTTAATCACGGTTCAAAAGACTTCCTCCCGTTTTTGTTAACAAACAGTCACGCGCAGCGTTTTCAAATCCTTCCGACTGAAAAGTGTCTTCGTTTGAAACTTCATGGGTTTTCTTTCCTTGGAAAATCGTCACCGGTAAACTCAGTTTTGCTTTGTTGCCTTTGTCCGTCCGCATAAGAGGTAAGAATCCCAATAAAGTAGAAAAGTTTTCTTACAGCCCTTTTTCAGTGTAGATGCCACGCATTTTCCATTTCTGACTACGCTGCGCTAGTTTTCTCTCTTGTACGATATACTTAAAGGTATTCGTCCATACATAGACAACAGCAGACTTTTTTTTTTTTTCTCCCTAAACTTTCCCTTGCCCAAGTTCCCAAAAGCTGACGTCGAGGGAGGGAGAGGTTTAATAAAGCACTGCTGACAAAAACCGATACCGCGTCTATCAACAGGGGGCGCCATTGGCACACAAGATGCTGAAACGAAGCACCCGTTTAGGTCTGTTCGTGACGTTGTCAAAATATTTAAACAAACTCAATATTTTTTGTTTATTTAATTTAAAGAATAATTATTTTAATAAAATTTTTATTTTTATTTTATTTTAAAAAGTGTTAAACGTTTTTACTGTACATGTAATAAAATGTACTTTTAATACATACCATCATCTATGATGGGGTAAGTGGGTCTAGGCTCCTCAGATGAAATTTTCTCCAAAAACACATTACCCCCTGCATCACAGACAAGGCTTAAGTCTAGTCCCCGACTAAAATGCATTGAGCTGTCTTGCACTGACATATCTGAAAATATTTTTTCTAAGGCACATTTATAAAAGCTACTTAACGTAACTTTTCTAAACACTGTAGGCTACTGAAACAAGTTGTTTTGCATAGGCTAAGTAGGGATCAGTTGTAATAAATGTGAAAACTGTGCCCATATCAACTGTTTTTGTCACAACAGAGATTTATGTATAAGTACTCTAAGCTGCTAAATAAAGTAGTTATAGCAGAATAACACAGAATTGTTAGTGGTGTTATTTTAGTATTATTTATATTATAGCCTAGTATTTAACAACATATTAAGTTTTTATTTTTATATTTTAGTTTAAGTTCAAGTAATTTTGTTATGTGCTTTTGTCATTTTAATTTAATTTTATAATATTTCTATTTAGCTTTAGTTTTAGTAATTGTAATATGCTTTATTCAGATAAACGATTTTAATCATTTGAAATTCCATTGCATTAACTGCCAAAAGTAATTGAAATTATCACAAATATATGTTAAACATATTATTATAATTATTATTTAATTATAATAAGTATGTTTTATGCAATATAATACACCAAATTATGCTTTTGAATGTCGCCTTTATGTTAGGTTGTTAGGTTGCCTTTATGTATTATTAAGCACATGATATGTGAGAGTCTATGTCAAAATTCAACCAATTCAACCAATTTCAATCCAACATAACCCAATACTTAGTTAATATGGGTTAAGAAGAAATGCTTTTATTAAATGTGAGGTATTTCCTGCCCCTGCTCACGAGCCCCGTTCATATACGCCATGTATTTCCGCTCGCCCCCCCTTTTCGGCTGCTGCTCCACTGTCGCCAACATGCCTGTAAGTGCGTGCTATTACAATCAAGTCCATTTAAAACGTAATCACACTTGGTATGTGGATTTCATCGCATCGATTGATCAGGGGAGGCTTTTGTCTTCATGATCTTACTGGCCACGTTGAATTAATTTCACATATTTTGAGGTTAAAACTTAGTAGAAAAGGGCGAAGCGCGTGCTATGTGTTTAGGAACGACAAGATGGCCGCGTGCATGCGTTAGAAACTCGTGAAGAGCATCGTGCTTCTCATACAAATAAAACCGTCACTATTATATGTAGTTGAGATTTAGTAAATAAATAATACGTTAAATAGAATTAATACGCGTGGATGTGCCTCATATAGTTTGTTAGGCGGAAGTGTGTCATGAATCAGATCTCCCTTTGTAGTGGTGGTGTTGACAATCAGCTGATCAGCTCTATCATCAAGCTTATGCTATTGTTATGTAAAAAACGATTTTTTCTGTACAACGTTTACACGAGTGCTCATATTGTATTATCGTTGTAGCTGAGTTAAAATGCCATAACATGGCTGCCTCCTGCACTCTTGAAAATAAAGGTACTTTATTGTCATTGATGGTTCCATGAAGAACATTTAACAACCATAACCTTGCCATTGCATAAAATGTTCTTAAAAAGGATTATTAATGGTCTTCACACTAAAAAAAGTTTATTTTAGGAACTGTTCACTGAAGGGTTCTTTGGGGAACCTAACATGTTTTTATATATATATTTAGCATCACTGTAAAAATCTGCTTTTGAAACCTTTATTTCTAAGAGTTTTGAATAAATCTATCATGGCTGAGATTCTCTACGCCAGTTGGCAAAGGTGATTGACACATCTCTCATCACTTTCAGCTCGCGAAGGACTTGTTGCACCCAACGCCAGAGGAGGAGAAGAGAAGACACAAGAAGAAGCGTCTCGTACAGAGTCCCAACTCTTATTTTATGGATGTCAAATGCCCAGGTAACATCTGCAGCCTTGGTGCTCTGTGTAAACAAGCAGGTCCCCTATGAGACATTGGTTCTCACGGGGAACAGGACAAAAATTATCATCAGCTTTGTTGTGGGAGTATTTTTCCCGTAGGGATTTTTAAAAAGTCTTTATTTATGAGTAATAAGCCATGAACCAAACCAACCAGCTATGAGGTGAATCGCAAGAATACAGAGTTTGATTTGAAGCAAAGTAGTATTTGACACAAATAAAGGTACAAAACTGTGTACTTAACAGCTTTAATGAGGGAAATAACTGAGTGACAATCAAAATAAAAATTCTGTATGAGCTATTTATTTGTGTGTATAAAATAACACAGAAAATTGTGTTCTGCATACAATAGACATTGATTTGTGTATTATAGTATGTTTGAAATTGTTCGCCATTCTCTCTTTGCAGGCTGTTATAAGATCACTACGGTGTTCAGTCACGCACAGACGGTGGTCTTATGTGTAGGATGCTCTACAGTGCTGTGCCAGCCTACCGGAGGAAAGGCACGCCTCACAGAAGGTATCGCCAGTGCACAGACACCAAAGCATGAAAGAACCTAGTTTATCAGTCTAGTGGTCGCACGGATTCTTGATGATTATCTCATAAGCAGAATCTCACAGTGGGATTTTCTTCATTCCTGCACCAGAGCATTCAGAACATGTCACACTAACACATTAAAATACAGCCTTCAGAAGATGACTAATGAATTCATGTTTTCGTGTGGGAGAAGTATGGCTAGAAATGCACTCATAGATCAGAGATACACACACATGCGCTTGTAAATGTGGCAGCGCCATGGCAACACGCCGACACAGACCACAACCTAGTGTTTCTCACTTGATCATTGTTCTGTTCTTGAGCTGAAGCTTGATTGGTGAAGCTCTGAAACTCGCTGCCCTGCTGGCGCACAGTTCAGAAGAAAGCCAATGTGTCAGTTGCAGATTTCTGTCTCAATGATTCAACACTATCTAAATGTTTGATTCCATGTCCAAAAAAATAGACATGTTCTATTACTTAAAAATGTTTAATTATTACTTTAAAGCACAAATGTATAAAACCGAATGATTTTATAATTTTGCAGCAGCTAGCAATTATTTTGCAATGTTCTTGGCCAAACTGTGTGTAAATTAAAGGCTATATATATATATAATGTGAATGTATTTCTGTTTGTCTTGCTCTGTTGAAGTCTTTGAAGTTCAAAAGCCCTGTCAGGATGATCCGTTTTTCAAAATGAAACGACTTGCTTGAATTTCTAACATTTATAGATAAGAAAATAACTGTAAAATGTAAGCAATGCATTGGTGAAAACACCTCAAGCGCATTCAAAAAGCACTCGCTAGCAACTAACATGCAATGATATGCTTATGACCTTGTTTAAAACGTTTAAGCGCCTTGGACACCTTTTCCTTGCTCTGCTTTTTCAAAGTGCTTTTATCCCCCCGTAGAAATGCATTTTCCGCTACTGTGAAGTGTGACGAAATATAGAATTAGTTTTTGACTGAATTGTTTCTCTGTTAACAGGATGCTCGTTCAGGAGAAAGCAGCACTAGTCTCTCATTAACCAGTATGCAAGGATGAGGGAGACCACGGGAGGAGAGACAGGATTGGCTACTCCACAGGGATTTCAGTGACTCCGCCCACAACGAGGCAGTGTTTCTTATCTATAATGAGATGAAAGCTAAACCGAGAAGAGTGCTAGAAAACTGTCAAAGTGCTGTCTGAACACAGAGCGTGTGAGGTGTATAACCACCAAACCTGTCTCTCTCTCCCTCTCTTACTTTAAATAAAGATTCATTTTTCATTTATGTACGTGTGTTGTGGTAGATCATTTGCCAGCCAATCTGCATCGTCACCGCTACATAAATACAATGGCCTGGTTTCACAGACAGGGCTTGGATTAAGCCTTAGTTTAATTAGGACATTTAAGTAGCTTTTATAAACGTTCCTTAAAAAAAACGGGGGAAAATGTAAGAAATTCAGTTTGATGAGGTTTCGTGTCATGCTTGCCTGTTCACTTGATCTCATCGCAAGGTAATACAAATCTTTTTTTCTGAAAATATTGTGTCTGTTGTTTAGATGGGTGACATTCAGACTGTACACATGCAACTATAGCATTATAAACTATTGATCTAAAGTGTGGGGTCAATAAGATGTTTTTAATATTTTCTCTTAAGTCTGATAAAAATGCAGTAAAAACATTACTGTTAAATAATTTGTTACACTATAAAATGTGTTCTATTTAAAATGTTATGTATTCCTGTGATAAAGCTGATTTTTCAGCATCATTACTCCAGTCCAAAGTGTCGCATGATCCTTCAAAAATCATGTTGATTTGCTGAATTTCTTTGAAAACAGTTGTGCTACTTGATATTTTTATAATACTTTTTTTTTTCTTGATTCTTTGAATAATGTAAGTTGAAAAGAACAGCGTTTATTTGGAATAAAAATATTTTGTAACATACTTTTCTTTAGTCACTTTTGATAAATGTAATGAATTCATGCTGAATACATTTCTTTAAAAAAAATCTTATTGACCCCCCAAACTTTAAAGTAAAAATAGTCTGAAAATGAGAAATGATACTCTTCAGGAACCTGAAGTGGTTTGCACGTTTTTACTGCTGAACTGTAGATTGAACCATGACTAGCATCTTAACCCATTGTAACAAAACTTTCAAGTACATGGTTCTTTCATCATGACAGAGAGAATAACATAACGGAGGTGCAGTAAGTTAGTTAGTATTCCAGAGCCACTGTTTTCTCTGCAGGACTTGTTGTGTTTGCAGTGATGGTGGGATCCTCAGATAGAAATATTTGTTGTCCTCTTCTGAAAGAAAGTTAGAAAACATTGATTAAAAAAATAAGCATATCAGTCTCGCACTTTTAAATCATAATAAGCAAATGTTGGTGCATTTAGAAAATAGGTTCGATTTCATGCTGACTTTAACATAAAAGTACTGAGTGCACCTTTAATGTAAAGCGGCTCTATCAAATAAGATGTGAGGGGGTGTCATGCACCTCCTTGAGGTCAAACACACCTGTATTAGAGGGTGTGAGAGACAGCACGGTATTGTACGCTGTGGAAATTGAACACAATTAAGAGAATATAAGATGTGCAGGGCCTGAAGTCGGACAGCACTGAATCACTGGACAGCAAACATATTCAGTGTTGCTGAAAGTTAAAACTCTTATGTGTGACCCTACCTATGAAAAGTGCAGCGGTGGTGGCCAGTACAGCAAAAAGAGCAAATATCAAAATGAACAAAAGCCCCAAATTTGCTCCAAGGTGACCTGAAAAAACAAATAAAAGCACTGTAGTCATTACAGAAACAAAGATGTCTGTTACACTACAGTTCAAAAGTTTGAGGTTGGCAAGATCGTTTCAATGCTTTTTAAAGTTTCTTGCTCACCAAGGCTGCATTTATTTATTTAAAAATACAGTAATATTTTGAAATATTATTGCAAATGAAAATAACAGTTTTTTATTGTAATATATTTTTAAATTATTTATTCTTGCGATGGCAAAGCTGAATTTGCTCAATGAAAATGCTCAAGAAACAATTCGTATTATTATTAATGTTAAAAATAGTTGTGCTGCTTACAGGGGCATCACTATTTACACTATTTTCAGGAATCCTTTGTAACATCACAAATGTATTTACGGTCACTTTTCAGTTTAATACATCCTTGCTGAATGAAAGTTTTAATTTCTTAAAAAAAAATTCGTACTAACCCCAAACTGTTGAACGGTAGCGTATATGTAGAATATTGCGAGAAGTGTGTTTGTCGTTCTCTAACCTGACTCCTGGCTGTCCATCACTCTAGTCACCATCACGACGTGTGTTTGTGGAGGAAGGTCTGCATTCAGGGTAATGATTGCAGTAGACGGTACCTGATCCAGGAAATGTGATGCTGAATAGACTCTAATGAGGAGGAGGGTGGGGTCTTCATCTGACCGGACCGGATCAGACAGCACAATGTCTGTTGAGTCTGACTGAACCTAATTAGATAAGAGTGAAGAAATAAGAAACTGAAAAGTCATTTAATTTCAAATGCATTTTAAATACAATTAATTCAGTCAAGCAGTACAAGGATTTCTCCCATGATCCCTCTCATTCTCACCTTCAGTGCACTGAGCATGTCTGTGGTGCCAAACACTGTGATTTCAGCCACAGGCTGCTGGGAGGAAAGTTTGATCTTGGTGACAGGACAATGGAACGCTGGCACATACTGGAGCCGAACGGAAGATTGAAAAGAAGGGGGTGAGTCAGGAAGCGACGGCAGGGCAGCTGGGGCTGATTGAGTCTGCAGACACGCAGACAGATAGATGGAGACAGGCAGAGTGGACAGAAGATGGAGGATGGAGTCTGACTGGGGCTGCACAGAGATCCTGCAGCTATACTGAGCTGAAACAGAACATGACAAAACAGGTCAACCATAAAGGCTAGCTTCATGGTTAAAATAATAACATTAAAAAAAAAAAAAAAAAAAAATGTATTGAAGGATGCTTTAAACATGTTACCAAGTTTGAAAATGTGTTTATAATCCATTCTCATAGGATTAGGATAAGGCAAGGATTTATCAAATTGATACTTCAATTGTTTTTTGAATTATTAAAACACAGTTGGAATCTCTCAGACGCTAAGCATAACAGGAGGCTTTAAAAAAAAGTCAGCACCTTAAAAGTATTTTAGGTTTTGTAAAACTTGTTCCACCTGTGTCTGTATTGTAGAAGGGTGTTGCGTGAAAGATATCCTGCAGTATTCTTATCTCTAGGTAGGGGGCGCCAAAGTGTAAAGAGCACAGTAGCTCTGCCTCAGGATGTAGTTTCTCCTCTATGACCTCCCACTGGTCTAGATTGCATTGAGCTACCATGCAGAAAGAAAGAAAAAGACTCAGTCACAACCTCATATTCCATCTGCACAAACATTTATCCATGTCTCTGAAAGTGAAAATCCTGCCCGGATCCAAGATCTAGGAAGATCAAATAGAGTTGAGATAATGAAGATGCGCAAGTAAAACTTCCCACCCACCACTTGTTTTAATTGTACTTATTAAACAGTTAGATATAATCACCACTGAGAATCATTTCTAGTCAAAGGATTAAGTGTTTAAGCGATTAAAGAGGATCTGTGGATCCTCCAGCTGGAAATAAATATTTGGATTATAATCCCTTTATTGTTTTAATCTCTTTAACAGTCTAAATATCCCTCATTATTCTTTAATAATCTTTACGCAATCGGATTAATGGCATGTCGGACGTTTTGTGTACACTGGCCTTCCTGAATCTCACGTGGAGGTGAAAGGAGTCACCTATGTTGGCAGCAGAGGTGTTGAGATCCACTCTGACTGTGTATTCTGAAGCTTCGGGCCAGTTAGTGAGGAGCCTATCAGCAGGAAGAATGATCACAGGAATGGACGCAGACTCCACTGTTACCTGCATGACACCACAAGAGTCTTTGAAATCAAAACATTCACAATGGGTCTGTTCCAAAACTTAGTGAGCTACCGTGCCACAGCCCAACAGAGATGGAACCACACAAGTGATCGATTTGGACATTTTATTTGAACTCGAAGGGCTTCCATTGTCAGCTACAATTTATACACAGCTTCGCTGTATATAAGGTAAGGGGGAATAGAGCTATTATGTCACAAAATATGAGGACACTTATGTAATACCACGACACTGATTACCTCTCTGAAGGTTTGCTGCCCATCCAATAGCCTGTAGTAAACCACTACCGTCCCAGAATTCTTTGCAAATGCCACTCCAGTCTCAGAGTTAATTTGAAGGATCTGACTTGATGACACATCCCATCTCCCTCGCCGACCTTTATAGAGGAAAAAACAAATGCAAAAACGATCTATACTCTAATGCTCAAAGTATACGGTTTTTATGCGTACACAAGGGTATGCATGACATACACACAGCCAGACTTTTCTAACCATGCATATTCTGTACGTTCAGCTTAAATTTGCACCTTAATTGTTTTGCACTAATTAGTTTGTCTTGTGTACTTTGACATGGATGTGGACTTTAAACGTAACTTTAATCATAAAATAAACATCAACAACAAAACGAAACGAGCAGCAGCTGCAGACTGCGGCATATAAACATAATTAAAACAGCAATGTGAAATGTCCCAGGCTTTCGGCCACGCCCTGCTTTATACCACAGGAACGTTATTAAAATGTATTACATTAGTTCATCCACGAACATGGTTTCTGCCTGAGTCCCGAGCTTTCCATCAGCTGTGGAGTTAAACTCCCATGATTCCACGCTCATTCACGGCATCATCAAGCTACGCTTTTGTTATTGTTTTGAAAAAGTGACCTCTAGCGGTGAAACTTACATACTGTGCTTTTAAGCGCATGTTTTTGCACACAGGAGTATACTTTAAAAGGCTACTCGCTCGGCCGTGAGCATACATAAAGTGTTCACATCAAAAATGGGGAGTATACTTTGGACTTTACGAAGGGTTTGTTTACGAAAACTAAAACCAGTGCTCTGCTTGCTAGTAACCTTCTGATTTACCCTGCTGGTCTGTAATGGGAGAGCTGAAACAGATGATATCCCCAGAGCGCAGGAATCCAGGGGGCTCTGAGATGGCAGGCACCACAAACAGAGTGGTGTAATCGCTCAGAAAAGGGTTTATAGGGTCTCCCTGCACCCTCAAAACAGTTAGACCAGGTGACACCGTCTGAACCAGAAACGACTGATTGTCTTTGTCAACTATCAGTTGCACCAGGTCATCTCTGAGACAGAAAAAAAGAGATTAGACCTCTACTGAAAGTACTTGGAGACACTCAAACATGTCTATCTGTGTAATTGCCTGTTAGTGGTGACCAGTGTTTGAATATTATGGGAGTGGAATTGTTGTCCCATGTTGTCATAATATAGAGCTTTGATATGGATGCTCCAGCCCAGAGGGTAGGCAGGAAGGGCTCGCTCATCATCACTGTTCACGGATGACACAGTCAAAACACGTACAAACCACACTGTTGACACCTAAGGAAGGAAAAAGGTTGACATGAGGATCTAAAATGAGGGTTACCTATGGTAATAATTATCATGATGAACACTCACCTTCACACTGATCAACAGTGTTTGGTTGATACCACAAACGTCCATGGCAAAAACCTCCAAAAGAGCCGCGCCTGTATCAGGTCCTGTTCTCAACACCCCTTGATCATCAACAGTGACAAGCCCTGCCCCTGAGACACACCGGCTAAAGGTGTAACGGACTGGACAGACTGAGTCTCTGAAAACACACGTTTTAAAACCTGTGTGATGTTACCTAGTCAAGCATAACCAGTCCGTTGACTAAACAGCAAAATACTTGTGGTTGTTTCTGAGATTATATGAAACCAACCAGGATCTTCAGACAATTCTTCAGTAAAATTTAGGGGGGGAAATATGTAAATGTAATTTTGATCAGGCAATGATATGGAACAGACTTCATGGAGTGGGTGCTAAATTCATTTTTTTCAAGCTGGGCAAAAAAATAAATAAAAAAATACAAATATCTGACATGAAACAGGCATACAAACTCACTTATTGCTCTGTAGGGTGTACTGAGAAAGGGGAGACATGAGGATGGAACCTAGGGTTCCTGTTGTTAATTGCATCTCTTCAAACACCTGAGAAAAGAGGGAGAACAAAAGAAAAGAGATACATTTAGAGAAAAAAGCAAAAAAAATGTTTTCGAGAAAACAAGTTTTTTCTTCCCTATAGTGACGTTTATCTGAGTGAAACAGCTTCTCGAATTAAAAATGTTGGGTGGGACTTGATTGGATGGTTGTTGTTTCTACTGATGTCATGTGAGTGACAGGTTGTCCCGCCCTCGCTAGTAAACATGTTATCAGAGAAGAGATGTTGTTGCAAGAGGGAGAGGAAGTTATTTTGATTTAAGATTATGAGGCTGCATGAAAAAAAAAAAAAATGATGTGCACGAATAAATCATTAATAATAAATGCTGCACCATTCCATTGTTTATTTTCACTTTATGGTGACTTTAAATATTATTCATCCATTAACTCATTCTTGAGTATTTTAAACATGCAGAAATCTGTTTTGCTGATTAGCCTTGTTGAATCTGTTTGACTGAAATGATCTGTGATGAATTATGTATTCTGAGATTGTGTGGGTTACAGTACATTGTTATTATTTAATTTTATTAAATCTAATTATAAGTACAAGCCTCTACAGTATGATTTTATATTATTGTACAGAACACTTTTATCTCAGAAGATCTAGGAAAATCTGCTTCCTCATGATGTGACTCCTATAAATAGCTTGTCATTGGTGGTTCTTTGTGGAAGATGTATTTACCAGAATATGTATCTCGTCAGTGAGATGATCAGATAATGAAGTGTTGCTGGTGTGTATTTCTTCGAGCTGCACACGCACTTTGAGGCTGATCCTGCCTGGAGCTTCGGCTCTCACTAGCACAGAGTAACTGTGAGAGGGAGACACACTAACGCCCACCTAAAACAGACAGCATAATGAACAAACAAGTGTTCATACAAGTCAGTTTGAGCTGTGTGTGTGCATCTCACCTGTGCATGCCTGGGTTTGATCTCCAGCACACACGGTTTGCTCAGACTCCAGTGGAACCTGAGGCCAGACTCGACACTACCCAGAGAGAGAGGGTTCTGACTGCTGTCCTTCCCCATCACGTAAACCGGCATCTAAAAGGAAAGATTCATCCAAACCCCTCCTTATACATGCAGCAAAAAAACACATGGCTGCACACAATAATAATGAGCATGAGAAGGACAAACCTCTGTTCCAACAGATAGAGTAACTAAAGGAGCCTGTATCCTCACTGCTGTCAGGTTAAACACCTCCACTTCATCCTGATCACGTCACATACAGTTAAATCGCAATTATTAGGTTTATGCAAAAGCATTATACCTTTAAGGGTGTATTCACACTTAGTAGGTTTGGTTTGATTAACATGAACTCTGGTGCTAGAGACCCACCTTTTCTCTTGTGCATCTTGACTGAAATATGAATGCCACACTGACCAAAGGCATCTAAATGAACCAAAACCAGCACAATGTCACAAGATGCAACACTTAAAAGGAGAGAATCCGCAAGCACACGAAAAATCGCAAACTCTGTTGAGTAGGTACTTATTTTAATTAAGTAATTACTTCACGACCACTAAAAAAGTATGTTCTATATAGTATGAGTGTGTCATTATCATGTTGCGTCACTTCACTGCCATTTATAAATCCTCTCCCGTGGCCTAATGGGATGGTAAAGTGTCCATCTTATGCACACTTCAGAATCTAGTAGTAGGTCATACGGGTACTTTTTGCCTACTCTTTTAAGAGAACTGTAAATTTGGACAGACTTCTTTTGTCACATGCTGTTTTTCAGCCGAGCACACAGCATTGTTTTGTATATTCGGTAAGTTCTGACGCAAAGTATATATCATAATAGCGTTTTTTTTTGTGTGTGTGTATGTTTTTTTTTTTTTTTTTTGGTGTTAAAAATCAGTGTAAACACTAAGCAAACCAGTACTAAATGTATCATTTTCTTTTTTGGCCAAGACAAAAAGAACCAAGAGAGAACCAAACTACAAGTGTGAACACACCCTTAGAAATGTGTACATTTATTATAGTAAAATTTTAATACAATTTAAATAAGAAATAAGACCATGTAAGCGCATGATGTGTGTGTGTATGAGAACAGATGTTAGTGGTTACAGCATTTAATTAAGCCGGAATGGGATGAAGGTTGGATTAGCTGCAGTAGGTAAGTAGTTAGGCCTATTAATTATTCATCCTGGGTGCCATGGAAATGGAAAATTAAATCATGCATATATGTTTGCTCCTGAGTCATCTTTATAATTATGTGATTAAGGGACATTTCAAATGGAATTTTTTTTGTGTGTGTTTAAAGAGGTAGTTCACTCCAAAATGAAAATTCTGTCATTAATTACAAGCGAACATGCTTGAGCTTCCGTTTTCCACAACTGATGAATGATGAATGTTTAAATGTGAATAAAAGCCTAAATTCATTATATTAAGCGACCGTGTCTCTTCAGAAATTTTGGACTAAAACGCTTAATTCATATGGATTAGTTTTACGATCTATTAATGAACTTTTTGAAGCGTCAAAGTGGTAGTTGTGTAGCTGTCAATGGAGAAGACAGAAAGCTCTCAGATTTCATCAAAAAGATCTTCATTTGTGGTCCGAAGATGAACAAAAGTGTTATGGGTTTGGAATGACATGAGGGTGAGTAATTAATGACAGATTTTTCATTTTTAGGTGAACTATCCCTTTAAAAACAAAACACAGTAGTAGAATGAAAAAAAAAAGTCTTGAGATGCAACAGTTTGTCTAGCACATGTTTACATAGAAAACCTATGGAAAAGCAGCACAGTGGAATGCAAAAATGCAAGACACGGGGCAGAGAAATGAAAGAGCATAAAGGCGTGTTGAACTTCTTTTAACTTGTTCACAGTGGAATGCAAAAACTTGTTCTGTGTGAACGGACCCTACAACTACTGCCACAGGTATGTGGTCGTCTGTGTAAATAATACTTTTTATGTATGGCCTCACATCGCAGGAAATCTATTACAATTCCATGTGTGTGCTACCTGTACAAAGGTAAGCGGTGCTTCTGTATCTTGTGTCTGGACAGCTCCTCTGAGTTTGACCACACCCACTGCCAGACCTCTGACCAGTCCAGTCTCTGTTACCACGGCAATAGAGCTGTCACTCACGGAGAACCTGACGCTGGACTGAGGATGAGGCCCTCCCTCCAATTTTACCTGAACATCAAATACATCTTTATACTCAAAAATGCATTTCTGAGGAAACTAACATATGGTTTGGTGCATCCTGTCACACCCACCTGTCGCACACTTCCAACTGCCAGAGTGAGTTTACTGGGCTGCAGACTGAATGGAGGGTAAACTTGCATATTCTTGTGGGAGGAGCTTATAACACGCCCATGACCGTCCACTGCTGAGAGGTGGAGACTGACCACGCCCACTGCCAGGCCTGTCACATGGAACCCCATGCTGTACTCGTCCACGGGCCCCGCCTCCCTGTAAGCATACAGTAAAATACAATTCAAAAGCCATCTGTTTTAACTATAATTTCTATGTGAAAGAACTAATGACGGAAATAAAAAATGAATATATTCAAATATAATACCCCATATGTGTACACAATTTATTTGTAATTCACACTGAAACTTTACAATAAAAATGACTCCTATAGCAGTTATTTATTTAAATTTCATACCATTTTAATTGTATTTCCATCATTTCAAACTGAATTAGAATTCTATATTCTGTTTACTACTTCAGTTTAGATTCAGTTATGCATCCTTATTCAATTCTAAGCCACAATTTTACAGCATCTCACCAACACCTCAACTCCAGCATATCTATTCATTTATATGATGTATCAGATATTACATACTCTTTATTAAGAAAAGTCATAGGACAGAATTTAGAGATTGAACCCTTCCATTATGGGCAGCAAACATTTATCTCATGCAAATGTATGTAAATAGTGAAACAGGACTGATACAAAACACATGGTCTGGACTCACTCCACAGAAATGATTGATGAAGAAGGGATAAGCATGAGGTTCATGAGCAACAGGAAATGATGAAGAAACGGTTGATTCTTTGAATCCAGAACACGCACTCGTACTACAGCAGAATGTCTGACCTCAATCTAAAAACCATCAACATAGGAGACAAAGATTCAGTGAACATGAGATGATAAAAATGTAATACAGTGTAGTAAAATGCCTAAAAGTAATGCAAGAGATGAGGAGCGTCTGTCTCCGTCATACAATATTAATGAAGTCAATTTGGAAATCTGTGATGTCAGAGACAAGAATGGAGGCCACAGCAGGATCAGAGGTCAGACAGAGGTCATGAGCCAAAATAGTCGAAGAACCAGACTGAAGTGGGGACACCTGGGATAGAAAGATTATAAGTGAACTAGTTATTTATATTGCAAAATATTCACAAGAAATATTTGAACCTGCACAGACTATTCTCCAACCTGTATTATATTGGTGTCCATCATGTGGTTAATGCTTGCCAATTGGTTGTCTTGTAGATAGATATGAAAGTGACCTGAACCATAGATCAAAGTCAGATTTTCCTACAGAGATGAATGGATTGATTGAGGAGTCATTAAAATACAACAAAAACAGGCCATATGAGATATGATGGAGAGGGATGAATTTGCTCACTGTGACTTTTGGATGGTTGAATAAAGTGACAGAGTGTCTGGCCCACTGTACGTCATCTACCAAACGCAGATTCACACACTGAGATGCTGGAGCTGTCAACATCTTATACAGCGCACATAGTTCAAGTGTTACTCAGACATACAAACATAAATATGCACACATTACAGAACAGATCAAAATTAAAACACAATAAACACACACACACACACACACACACACACACACACACACACACACACACACACACACACACACACACACACACACACACACACACACACACACACACACACACACACACACACCTCTGGACATGTAAGAGTGACATTGACAGTCACGGTTCCTGTCTGTCTGTGGGACTGAAGAACCTGGCAGGCTGTAGAACAGGCGAGTTGATTAGATTAAGCTCAATGGCAAATAAGATTGTCCACAATCTAAAAAAATCTAGTCTAAATCCTGTGTCTTATAAATGTACTCATGTGTTGGTTTCATATAGTATCAAACTTTTATACCATTTTCAAGAAAAAGTCTCACTTTAATTACTCTAAAAATTGTATGTGGTATAACCAAGTAAAAAGAAATCATATTCATTGATTTCAAACAAGTCACAACATAAATGTTAAAATATATGAATATATATTAAATATAATTAATGATTAATTTAGAAATAACATAATATAATAATATAACATAATAATAAATATTTTACCAACACTGCTTCACTGCTTGATTATAACGATTAAGTAATCTCATATATACATGTATATATCTATATATACTGTACAAAGTAAAGTGTTATTAATCAAATGAATTGTTATGAGCTATTGATTTAGAAATAGATAAATAACTAATAATATTTTACCAAAACTGCTTCACTGCTTTTTAATTTATAAATAGCATAATAATAATAATAATAATAATAATGTAACTGCTTTTAAGAAATATTACTAAAATATTATGCCACAGAACTAAATAACAGCTGTATCAGTCTGACATTTTTTTTTTTATTTAATTCCGAAATTAAAAACTCATAATAGAAGCGGTGTATTAATTTCATGCATGAATTGCATTAATCTATTTTTGAATGACTTAATAGATTCGGACAAACAAATGAGCGTCATTGATTAATTTACACAACATTGTGAAAACCAAAAAATGGCAAAATTATAGCCTGGTTAAAACCAGACCATTCTCAGTAGTAACTGAGTAATGGTCTGGCAAAGCTTCATTAATAACTCATTTCCAAAGGGGGGTCACCAACGGACGTCGCTCAAATGCCTCTGGGCGCAATTGGATAGACCTAAAACCAATCAGAGCGATCGTCATCGTGTAAAGCCATATGCTGCGTCCCAATTCGCCTAAGTTACACTACACCATAAAAGTATGTACTTTTTTTGTGAAGAAAAGGTATTTACTTTTGAATGTGTAGCAAAAAAGTAGGCAAGCTTTGGGACATACTACTTCGTCATCTTTATCGGACGGGTCTGTCGCGTGCATCCTGCTCTGTCAATCATCTTGTCACAGTTAAAATCCTCTATTTAATTTCCTACCGTTTCGGAGAGAAATGTAGTAGCACGTTCATCTGCCAGTGGGTCTTTCATGGAGACTGTCCTCATGTGTTTGCAATTTGAATATAATAATGCATTTAAAAGTTGGAGCGCTTCACCAACAGACGTCACTCAAATGCCTCTGGGCGCAATTGAATAGACCTAAAACCAATCAGAGCGATCGTCATCGTGTAAAGCCCGCCCCAACGTTTCTGATTGGTGCCGCAATTTCGACGGATTAGAAATGGGCCTGAATGAGCTCTTTGCCAGACTACTTGCAGAGCAAATCTAAATTTGCCGGAAGTTGTCTGGGTTTTCCCAGGCTAGCAAAATTATACAGTGCAAAGCAAAACACCATGTGGTTTGTAGCCTGTCTGAGTTGGTCTGTCTGCCGCTGTCATTGTGGACTGGGGGCCCAGTGAGAGGAGACCAGGGTCAGCGGAGGACCACCTCACCGAACAGGAAGTGAAATTATCAAACTGCACCCCCTTTTGGTCAAACACAGACAACTGCAATGTAGCATCCCTAGTGCTGGACACAGACAACTGTGAGAGAGAAAGAAAAGAATGACATGAAAGAATATGGTAATGTGATATTCAATTACATCAGAGTAATTCTGAGAGAATAAAAGAAGTCCAAACACTGAAAGAGATAAAGCGTGACCTTGTTAAATAAATAGTGATAAAATCATGCTTAAACTATCTCACTATCCACCTTATTCCTGATGAGCTTACTGCGATTTGAATTATGCGTGGCACTTCTGGTTTGGGGAACTTTCATTCAAAAAGGCTGAAACGAATCATTTCAAATCATAAGGTTGCCCTACAAATAAAGCTGATCCGTCAGTTTAACTGGATGAGCTGTCAATTTTCCTTCATGATTTATTTTCAGACATCATGAGAATAACGTTATACTTGGTATTTTAACGTGACATGTTATAACAAGAATATCTATGGCAAAAGCTCTTTTCAGTCGCTGCTTTCTTTTCCTCGTGATTATTTTCTTTTTTCCCTTTGCAATCCGCTGTAAAAGTATGAAAAAGGACAACATATACTGCACATTTGTGGTCTGATCTCCCGAATTTAATTTACGATATATTCCATTAATAATTCACTGGAATGCACGAAGAATCTCTCGTTATTCTCCTCAAATCCTCACGTCTCTTTCCAGGTTTGTTTTCACAGGTAAATGCTATTCATAATCTGTCAAAATGACGGAAATCACTTTGAAATAGTATCACGTAATGCTACATAAACGTAAGGCAACATAAGTTACATAATACAGATATTACTACAGTGATATTTAACCCGTCCGTTATTGCTGTGGAAAGACTCGCGCTCTTGGGGTTATTTGGTCTGTTGAAAGTACCTTGTTGATGCTTTTACACTTTTAAATTTCTTTTTAATCTTCGATGGTTGAAGGGTGAGTAGAATAATGTAATGTCATTGTGACACTTTTTAACGTATTGCGTTCATAGAGAGAGCCTTTTCACTGATTGTTTACAGCTTTACGGAAGTTACACCCATCCCCGCAGGAATAAGGTGGATAGAAGGCACTTCAAGGCACACAGGAAAAATATTTCAAATATAGCAGAAAAGCAATAAACTATTGATTTGGTGCTCTATAATCATGAGAAAGAAACTGTGAACCTAGTTAATGTGTGAATGAATCTTTGAACAAAGGTGGCAGAGATATCAGTCTCAAGAATGTGCAGTAATAGTCCTTTTTTTGCCATCCGTCAGTTTATGACCAAATGGTCAGATTATTTATTTGTATGTAAGATTTATGTAAGATTTTTTTTTTATTCATCAAGGATGCATTAAATTGATACAAAGTGACAGTAAAGGCATTCATAATGTTACAAAAAAAATGTATTTCAAATAAATGTTACTCTTTTCATCAAACTGTCTATTCATCAAATAATCCTGATTTTTTTTTTCATGGTTTAAAAAAATAAATAAAAAACTATTAAGCAGAACAACTGTTCTCAACATTGATAATAATAAGAAATATTTCTTGAGCACCAAATCATCATACTAATGATTTCTGAAAGATCATGTGATACTGAAGACTGAAATTCAAAGTTGCCATCACAGGAATACATTTAATTTATTTGAAAATATATTGAAATAGCATTATTCTTGGCATTATAAACAGTAATGATATCTCATTACTATGATATATTACCATTTTTTTACTGTATTTTTGATCAAATAAATGCAGCATTGGTGAGCACAAAATCTTACCGACCCACAAACTTTTGAACAGTACAATATATGTGTGTATAAATAATGAAGAAAATATGAATACTCTTTTCTTTGCCAACTTCAGTTAATCCTTAACATATTACCATTTTGGTGTCTGTACTGCACACACTCATCATGGTTTGTAGAAATGTGTGTAAATAAGTAAATAAGTGAGCATGCGATCACTGGCATTCTGCCGGCTTGTAATTATTCTTTCCATTTTGTGTGTGTGTGTGTGTGTGTTTCACTTTGACTAATGATATGCTTCATTAAATTGGTAAATCTAATGCCATTTCTGCCTCTCTCAGAGTGCTGTGACCAAAAAAAGAACATTTATGACCAAAAATCGAAGTTTTCCTCATCACTCACGGGTGCCCTTCGGTTTCAATAAGAGATATGATGTGATGTTTCATTCTCAGAAATGGTTTTAGTATATTACAGAGGGTATATTGATTGCGAGGGTTTGACATTGATCAAAGACTTGGTTTCTAGAGCATCTATGTCAGGAGAGGAAACACACACACACATTGAGGGCACATGCATGCGGTTACTATGGAAACTGCCATAACACTTCACCCTGCATATCTCACATAATTGCATGGCAAATGAGAGCAGCAAAAAGAGGGAAGGAGAGAGACGGAGTTCTGGTGTGGGTGTAGGGGTGAAACAGAAAGAGAGAAACACCTGGAGGGTGAGAAAGTGAAAAAATGAAAAGAAAAAAGAGAGGTCTGGGCAGGTGAAGGGAAAAGAGGAAAATGAGTGATTCATAAAAGAGTTTGTGAGAGGACATAACAGCAGGAAGGGGCAAAACGAGAAAGAGAGAGGATAAAGTGGGCATTACTCACCAGTCCACAGGGGTACTGAGGCTGAGTGCAGGAATAGTGATGGGAGAATCGAGGGATGGATGAAGGTGAGGACGGGGAGGAGGTGGTTGACAAGAGAAGAGAGAGAGAGAGACTAGCGGGGATGCTACACGCCACATGAACTCTGCTCTCCTCGACTGCGGGAATCTCGTTGAATGGTCCTGGAGTATTCCCACATCTGAAGACCAACCACTGCACACATAAACACACACACACACAAGTAAAAAAGCGCTTCACCCACTCAATGCATAAAGGGCTTACGCAGCAGAGAAATGTCAAATTTAGAATGAATTCTTTATAATGAAGAATACTATCTCAATAGTTTTTTTTTTTTTTGGCATACAAACCCACAAAATATCCAACAAATTGTTTTCAGACAACAATATATATATATAATGCAGACTATATATATTTAGCGTCTTAATACATTTAAAAATGCCATTTATTCCTGTGATGGCAAAGCATCATTAATCCAGTCTTCAGTGTCACATGCTCCTTCAAAAATCATTCTAATATGCTGATTTGCTGCTTAAGAAACATTTCTTATTATTATCAATGTAAAAGCAGTATTTAGTGTACATATGCAGTACATATGAGTGATACTTTGCAGTTAAAGACATTTCCCAACCTGTTTTCCCACGGAGGTGCACATGACCTGATACGCATGTCGAGGTGTCCTTGCTTGGGTCGGACTCAGCGCCTCCACGGTAACACTCCCTGTTGGAAGCACCTTGATGTCACTATAAAAACGGAAGGGGGCTGGGGGCCAGGGCTGAGGCCCCCCCTCGAATATAACCACACGAGATGAGCCCACCGAGAGAAGAACCTCAGATGCAAGCGACTGAGCGAAAGAAGGAGAGAACAATGTCACTGAGAGGTTAAGTGGAGTCAAAAGCTCATGATAATGTCCTGTTGTTGTCTTTCATTAATGTATGACTGACAAAAGCACTGATCCATCACACTGTCCTGTTAAACTCTCATGAGTGTACCAGAGAGCTCCACTGCTCTCTATGTCCCTGACATGCTACAGAGTCATACATCAGTGATCAGGAGCGCAGTTTCACATTAATCTTCTGCTACATCCAAACAGTTCATTATCTTAATAAATAGCCACCATAGGGCTGATAAATCACCCTTTATACAGACATGACACTTACCACAAATCATACACGCACACACAGTTGTGCACAGACACACACACACACACACACAAACAGCATACTTTAAGAGGACTGTAGGCCACCAGTGTAGTCGTCTCACTGATGTTGCATGCCTCTGTTACCACTGTTATGGTAACAACAGCGTGTCCTTGTGAAAGAGCCTCCATTCGGACCCCTCCACAGGATTCAGCACCTGGAGGCAAAGATCCTGGGAGAGAGAGAGAGGCTGGTTTAAATCAGGTAGATACATTAAAAACCACAATAAATAATATGTGTACATGTTGCGCTACCACATTGATTTCATTTAATTAAATATTGAGTTCATTAGTTTGACAAATCTCCAACAAATCTTACAGTGAAAACAGGAAATAATTATTTTTAAATCTATCAAAATAATTTTGGTTGGCGTTTTGAGATTGCATGTAACATCTCAGGGAGCTAAATTTAATCTGTGATGTTTCAAGTATTCAAGTATATCTTAATATAGCCTTAAAAATATCCCAGGTGGTATATTGTTTTTGTTATATCCTCATTTTCTTAAAATATTTTTTGGAATGAAAATGGGGTACAACTGTGATGTTGGTAATTTTTATTTGGGTGTAACAAATGCAGTCTCTGTTGTGAATATAACCCAAAAAATGTACTCTAAGAATGTTCAAGTTCACAATCCAAGTGCTGGCTTCACGTGCCAGACAGCTGTGCGAGTTATCGGTATGTAAATCCTCTGTCAAACACAAACACGCATACACTCCATCAACTTGATGTTTACGGGCTAATGTACTAACCGGATTACACAGAGAGAGCGCATATTGACTTTCCCAGTGCTTTAAATTAAACCAAGAGAAATGAACTAATTAATCCTATTTTAATTTGTGCGTGCAGTGGAGAGGAAATCCTAAATGGGGGGTGTCTCTGTGTGTGTAAGCAGTGAGGGGGTCTCTGTGTGTGACTGGGAGTAGATGATCACTTATTCTTTATGTTCGATATGCCCAGAATGAATGAAAAGGCCATCAGAGTAAGAGAATATTGAAGAAATCAGTGGAGTATGAATGGATGAACCATGTACAATTGCAGAGATGGAGATGCACCTGACATGTGTGTAAAGATGCCGGAAGGTTCAGTGTGAACGTGCAGAGAGAGTCGAGAGCAGTCTGTGACGGCCACAAGATTTCGGTCCTCCAGTAGAGATTCTCCACATTGAGGATTTTGTGTATCGGAGAAGAAGTTTGCCTGAGAATTTGTACTGGTGCTCCTGTGAGTGTTTGAATGTGAATCAAAGACATAAGGTGTCTGAGAGCAGGTGTTTGGTGGGTCCTGAATGCCCCTAAGAGCCAAGGGAATATCTATCCTGTCCCCCACACGACAATCGCCCCTCTGAGGAATTAGCTGCAACCGGCCAGGCCTTACAACCATCACCTGTACACACATAATGAGAAACATCAGACACAGGAGTTTATATATATATATATATATATATATACGTTTGTGATAGTGAGTGCAAATTTTACCTTCCCGACTACTTTATGTAGGATGTTTTTGGAATCTGAAACCTGAATTTCCGCCTGGCCCCTCCTCTTTCCTGCTAGGACCACCCCTTTTACCGTAACTGTGGCAATTCCACTATCAGACACTTCCCATTTCACAGAGCCACTTCCTCCCTCCACCTGAAAACACAGTCAGTTATAGCAAAGAGTCATTATGCTCCAACATATATACTGTAGATAACAATATTGATTTTAACGGCACCTGAATTTTGTGCTGGTACAGCTTATTGTGGGGTTGCCACGGAAACACAATCACAGAGGGATGCAGGGTAAGAGGGTTGTAGATTTCGACTTCCTGTCGCACTCTGATTGGTGGGATGACAGGCCACTCTTCACCATCCTGTTACATAAGTCAGTTGTCCAAGTAAATAATTTTTTTTTATAAAACTAACAGTACTCTAATGGTGGGTAAAGTACTTTATGAAAGACAAATATTTTTCAGACAATATTAATTTTTTTATATTAAAAATAATATATTATTTTACAGTATAAATGGGACTTTTCAGTTAACTGAACTGAACTATATACTGCATTTATATTTTAGAAACACGGCCCCTTACAAAAGAACCATCATTGTGGGTCTGTGGCAACAAAAACTTTATAAACGCTTGGAATAACACATGAAAATGATTTTAAATAACTACTTTTACAATAATATAACAGAACATGTCACAGACACAAACTCTAGGTAAATATCACTTAAAGAAGGCTGAGAAATCCCAACCTGATGTAGCCGATACTAACCAGCTCAATAGTCAGCCAAACCACAAAGCAGCACCACAGCGTTCGCGGTGAAGGTCTGACAGGAAGATTTACGGCTGCCTAAAGGATGATTTCCCTTGGAGGCAGTTTGGAAGGTTTTCCCTTCTTTTTTGTCCCATTAATCGAATGGATGATCCCTATAACTAAGCGGGGATCGACAGGAAGTTGCAGAACGAAACTAACGCAATGTTTCCCCCGGTGCTCATTTTATAGAACCATAACGCCTGCATGACGTTCGGATAAAACTGCCCCCCTCTAAGACGCGTTTCATCTTCTGCAACCACAGTGCCTCCCGCAGATGGAACACGCTGTCTTTTCCTTTTTAAACAATGGGTTTCCCAACATACCCCATGATGCCTCTCTTTACACTTCACAGTGTGTGTGTCCTCATTTCCTGCTCTCTGTCTTATCATGCCCCCTGAGGTGGGGCTCCCCACTAGATCTGCAAACAGCTTGTGCCATTTACTCCAATAAGACTGAAATTCACTTTTGTGAAATAACCCTGACTAAACCCCTCAAACTGAGCAATGAACTGAACAAAATCCCAGAAGTAGGATTTTGACACACTGATGACATTGGTATTGTTTAATTAAACCCATGACAATACCCAACAGGGAACAAAGACCAGCACAAAAATAATGGTATCAGTAAAACCATTTTTCAGGGTTCTGGTAATGCAGTAAACATTGATATTGATGTCTATGTGAAAGTATATAACCATCCATGTACACATTCAGGTTGCTCACTGATGACAAAAAGACAATTTGCTAAGATTTAACCTCCTTAGTTACTGTTGCTTGCTCAGAAAAGGTTTGCAGAACATCCAACAGGAATGAACTGGAGTTGCACATGAAAACACAAGTCTTGTATTCTGAATTGTAAAATTGTTTTGTAAAATTGTGTTTAAACCTATAACAACACAAAGGAATTCTATAGACATACACTACAGTTCAAAAGTTTGATGTCAAGTAAATGTATTTTTTTATATACTACGGGGCTGTTAAATGCTTGATTCTTGACTCTGAATGCTGTTAAAGGTCTTGCGCATTACATCTCCATATCACTTCGGCAAATTATTTCACTTATTTCACAGGTCCTTATCGCCTACAACAGCAAAAGACATTGACAAAGCAAATGAATATAACAAACAATAGGATGAAAATGACAGACTATTCCTATGTTTTTACCACAAAACTACGTTTTGTTACCTTTGAAAAGCACATCATTTTTCTCCCGCACGGTCTCCCATACGAACGCACGCACATACAGACACACACACACGGAAACATACACGCGCACAAAAATGTATTGTCAGCGCTGGCCCGTGACTTTATCAATACAATAGTTTCAGAACTTAAAAGCTACTGATATTTCTCAGTAGAGAGGTGTTAACATAGTTGAAGAAGGTAAACTTTGCTATTTAGTAGAGAAGCTGCTCCCGATCACAACGACTGTAAAATCATTTTTGGATGCATGTAAAAATAGCATCCCTTTAAAATAGCACATTAGGGCACTTTAATGTTTTCCATAAGTGACCATCTCAAAAGGAAGGAAAGAAGAACAAGCTATTACATTTTGAAGATTACAAAAACAAATGATTGTTTCCTTGGAATAATGTGCACCGATGAATTGTCAAATCTTTGTATATATATATGTGTGTGTGTATGTTACCTCAGAGACGATGCTATAAAGTGAGGCCTGTATTAAAGTCTTTCCTTTCAAGGCTTTTGGTCATACCTAGGATATCCAGAACCACCAAAGGAGGGAGAGCATTTTCACATTTAGCTCCAAAACTCTGGAATAGCCTTCCTGATACTGTTCGTTGCTCAGACTCGCTCTCCCAGTTTAAAACTAGATTAAAGTCGCATCTCTTCAGCCAGGCATTCATATAATATTTTTAATCTTACAGTCCAAATTACAATCCGGCCTCTAGTTAATAAACGCCAGAGGAGAACTGGCCCCCGACTGAGCCTGGGTTCTCCCAAGGTTTTTTTTTCTCCATTGGGTCACCTGATGGAGTTTTAGGACACTATTAGGTCACTTGATGGAGTTTTTCGGTTCCTTGCCACTGTTGCCTTTGGCTTGCTCAGTTGGGGATATTCTGGATATCTAATTTGATTTTATCAATAAATTCCACTAGAAACAAACCTTGTTGTATTATTTTAATTTAATACTGTGAAGCTGCTTTGATACAATCTGTATTGTGAAAAGCGCTATACAAATATACTTGACTTGACTTGACTTGACTTTCATGATGGTCTGCAGGAGATGGCAGGATGGATCAGACAAAGACTTGAGTGCCACTAACCCCTCAGTCTCCTCCAGAACAATCACCACATTCTGCACAGGGTTAAAGTTCAGACGTTATACTCCTGTCAAGAGATGCAGTGGAGCAAACCGTGCAGAAACTATGAAGCACAACCTGTGACAGGTGAACCACATGACCCTTGCTGTCATGGATACAGACAGTCAAATAATACTGCCGCCCTGTCTCCAACACCCACCTGTCCTCTTCCTCCTCAACACTCAATGCTGAAACACACAGACAAATGCAAATAAACAAACTCTCACACAGGTGTGTAACTCTCATAATATGTGTAACTCACTCATGTAGCTGGGTTGCACCACATATACAGAAGTGCGAGGGAGTTGGGACATTATTTCAGGGGGCAGATCTGAGTCACAATTGAGTTTGGAACCATAACAATATACTCATATGCCCTAAAACATAATGTTTCAGTTAAAAACACAGTTGTGTCGGATACTGTTGTGTTTAACTGATAGTGTCGTATGACCCGGCTTGAGGGCGGTGACTGTTGCTGTTTCAAGCTCAACACAGATGATGTCATGATGGTACATTCTGGCCTTGCATCCATCCACAGCCAGGCCGTATCCCTCCTCAGAGAGAGTGACCTCTGCAAACAGACAGAACAGTGAGAAATTAGATGCAGGTGTAAAAAATGTAACATATCTCTCTTGACAAATGCAACGATGTGTTCATGGGAAGCAAATATAATTATCTAGAAGTGTGAAATCATGTGGTTAGGGTGTTAAAGTGTTAACATGCAGTTTAAATGCCATATTGGCATAAGCATATAAAAGCCACTGGCATATTGGTAATCTCGGGTGTGTGTTAATGTGAAGAGGTGTTGAGGACACTTGTCAAATGAGATTCCTGCGTTCAGTTGGCTTTAGAGGAAAGCTCAACACAGTCCAGAGCTTAACCAGTGCTTGCATAATAAACATCATGCATACATTTTTAACATTTCTCTGTCATTGACAAGGAGTTGAGTCCTGAACTTTAGTATCAAGTTTTACAAGTACAATATTGTATTTGAATCAGTATGTCATGATAAAAAGACCACCATTGCTGGTTTGGGATGCTGATATGCTTGTATCCCTATTGGACGGTGATGGATTGTTTTTTATGACCAGCAAGCTGCCCTTGGTCAATCAGTTTCACCAGCTTCATCAGCATTTTTTTGTTAGTGAACAACATGCTATGATGGTCCACCAGCACCAAAACAGCATAAACCAGATTTTATTTGTACCAGTCTCTCCTTCTTGCTCTGTTTTCCACAGACTGTATCTGATCATGGATCCCTGTAGCAGGTATGTATCTCCAGCTGGACTCAGGTGTAGTCTGTCTATCACAAACAAAGTCACACTGGCTGCTTCTACATGCTGAACACCCACACACACACACACACACACACACACACACACACACACACACGCACACAAATTAGAATATATTACCATTACCATCATTATATTTGATATACATTAGAAAACAATTTCTACATGTTTTGTTATCTATGGATAACATGTCTCTAGGGATGCAGTAGTACCACATTTGGTTTTTTTTATGTATTATTTATCAGTATACATATTAATATTCTGTTCAAAAGTTTGGGGTCAGTAAGGTCTTTGAAAGACATTTCCAGACTAAAATGCATGTTTGAGCTGTTTTAACTGAAAGCAACTTGCACTGATATATCTTAAAATATGTCAGTGCCATTGTTTTGTCTCAAGATTAACACCAGTAATGTTTTTTTCTAAAGCACATTTATAAAAGCTACTTAAATGTCCTAATTGAACTAAGACCTTATCCTGGCTTAATCTAAGCCCTATCTGTGAAACCGGGCCAATATGTAGTGATCCCTAAATTCACTTTTTAAACATTGTATTTAAAACTATTAGTTTTATTTCTAGCATGCTTTATTTATTTATTAATTTTTAGGGAATATAGTATAGAATTTTAATATTGGCCATTAAATGGTTACCAGCCATAATTTGAAAGTAATGATTGGCTTATGCACATCTGCCATCATTTTAAAATCGACCTGTAGTGTTATATGTGCTTTCATACCTTATGTTCAGAGTGTAGAAAAGACGCTTTTATAAGTGCTGAGCCACTGTGAATCCCGTACAGCAGGACACTCTCACCCCTCTGACCAACATCCTCTAGAGACAGGATATGAGGTGGGGGAACGTACCCGGCATCGTGGTGACGCACAAACCTACGTTAATCACAGAAAACAAGATGTGCTTTATGCTGATGTGTTTTCCCCATCTCTCTCCCTCTCTCTTCACTCTAAGATCCTTGTTCACCTCACTGCCTGTATTGCATCAGACTCCTTTGCCAGCCACCAATTAAACTGCAAACCAGCCAGACAGCTAAAAGTATTTCCTGTGGATCAGGCCAAGAACAGTGCACAGTCATAACCTTCTCATTCTCAATGAAACGCATCTTCACAGTGTCCAAGGGAAATTTGTGAAATGAAAAGTACCTTCAGAGTCAAATGCCCGGACAGATAACTGCAGTGGGGGGTCGTCGGTAAAAAGCTGTCGAGCAGTCGTGACGATCTTAATCCTTTCAATCCGATCGATGATGACATCACAGCGCAAAATGTGACCTGTCACTAAAATGGGAATGGGTGAAGTCACACTTTTGAACCCTTCATGTTCTGTTTAGGATCCTAAACATAAAAAAAGTATAACTTTCAACTAAAATTATCCTTATGTTGTCCCAAACCTCTATGAATTTCTTTCTTCTGTGGAACATATACAGAAAGAGGATATTTTGAAGTTGATTATTTGATATAAGTAGTATTCATTGGAATTCACACACACAAATTGGCATGTCCATTCCACCTAACACGCATGTCTTTGCTCTGTTTGGGGGAAACCGGAGCATGCGGAGAAAACCCAAGCTGACACGGGGAGAACATGCAAACTCCACACGGAAAGGAGCAGGGGCTCAACCCAGGCAACTTCTTGCTGTGAGGCGACAGTGCTTCCCACTGAGCCATATAAAGAGACATTTTTTGTCCATACAAAGTTCTGTCATGATGGCGTAGGCTGCTAGGTAATTTTTCAAATTTCAAAAACTGGTCATCATTTTCTGTAGCAGTTGCAGTGCGCTTTCAGAAACCTCCACCTTCCCCAGCTCCACCTGTATAGATCTGCTATGGGTAATTCATGTATGCTGTTTTGTACAGCAGCCGCATGTCTTTCTTGCACACAGCAGCGTTTTGTGTATGTATTGGAAGTCCCGTACTTGCTCTGAAGCAGCAAAAAGCAGCAGCAGCATAGCAGATCTATCCCGCCAAGACCAAACTTATCAACATTGTCATATCCATTTACCATGGCAAACACTCAGAGAGTTGTCATGACAGAAATGCAATGGAAGTCAATGGGAACCAAAACTGTTTGGTTACCAACATTCTTCAAAAATATTTTATGTTTCCCAGAAGAAAGAACATCTTACAGGTTTGGATCAACATGAGGGTGAATAAATCATGACAGAATTTTCATTTTTAGGGGGACTATCCTTTTAATAGATTGAGAACATCTGTAATGAGATTTAAATGGTGTGCACTGCATTTTAATTCAAGCAGTCAGTGAGCCAAAGAGTGAGCAGGCTGACTGCATTCAGCATTTATTTGTCAATTAAAATGACGGTTAATTTAATATGGAAAATGGCTTCATTATTCATAAATCGCTCATGAAAAAATAACCTATACTCCTGCAATGGCTCTATATGTCCTTCTGTAGAAAGAAAATGCATGTCTATTTATTACTGTCTCCTCCTCTTGCTCACCAGGGTCTTGTGCTTGGACCACAGTACGGATAGGGACAGCCTGGGGGGAGGACAGAGCTGACACCAAGCATTGCTGACTGCAGGAAGAGAGGGGCAGCGGAGCCGGAGGGCTGAGTGCTGAGAGAGGATACACCCTGACAGTCTCAGGCTTAGAGGACACCCTAAAGTCAGACAGACAGCAACAGAGTTAGACACATGACTGCAAGTAAAAAACGCTATTGTCGATTGACTTACTTTTCTGCAAATAATTCAGGCATGTTTCTTTTCAAAAATGTTTTAAATGTAAAAATGTCATGATTAGAATATGAAACTCTGACCCCAACTCAAGGAGTTTAGTTCAAAATGAGGCTACAAAACTGTTTTAAGGAATTATTTTGGATATAATCATAATTACTTTAAATTATATATAAAAACACACAGCAGGTGCAACATGGAAAATCCTGATGAATAATGACTTTGATAATTACACTACAGGTAATTAGGGCAAACATTTTAGGGTTTTATTTTAAATTGTACAAATATTTCACAATATTACTATTTTCACTGTATTTTTGATTAAATAAATGCAGCCTTGGTGAGCATAAGAGACTTCTTTGAAAAATTTCTTTGAATAAAATCAACCCAATTAAAAACTTTTGAATGGTAGTGTATAATGTAATGTCATCATTTTGATACAATAAAGAGGAAATGAAAAATGTGTTAAGAACATTATAGTGATCATTGCTCACTTCCCATGTAAAGCGTATCATTTCACATAAATTGTTGTGGAAACAAAGTTGTGGAACGTTTCGTCTCATGTCTAATAAGTGAGGCAATCAAATTCCAGTCTAACTTAAGTTAGATATACACATTATAATTGCAAATTGCACTCTAAATTTTCTTTATCAGACTATTTATCTTTATCCTTCCATTTATAAATGGAAAGGCCTGAGTGAACCATAATTGCGGTCCCTCAGTCAATCACTCTCTCTTTCCTCTTTTCTCCCTCAATCTATTCAGGCTTTCACACTATTATCACACCAAAACAGCACATTACTCTAACCAATTTTAAGTTTTTAACATTCTTCTTGAATTTGCAAACATTGGTAGGCCAATTCTTCAGGAAATGCACTACTGATTTGCAGGGCAGTAAAGGGGCAAACCAAACTTCACCCTGGAGATGATGTCACAACAAGATTGTTTGAATTGTGTTATTCAGCAAGGAGAAACGAACTGATTGAATTAATTACTTTTCAGACATGACAGCTCGTAATGAGACAGAATGGCATGTTAAGCTGAGTATGCTCCACAGCCCCTGTCACTCACCATTTGTAGCATCCTCTCTGGGCTGTCAGTGTGATGTTCACAGGCACATGAACGCTGAGAGGGAATAGCAGCTTGGGAACGTTCAGTTTAGTCGACTTACTGAGTGCAATCAATGAGCTCATTAGCAGAATCACCCAAACTGCTCTCTCCATCATAGGCATGATGAAATTGCAGCTCTCAAAACCAACTACAACACACAACTGAATAGCCTACTGCTGGTGGCTAAACAATTATTTTGACGTCAATTTCAAAGCAGGACACGAGCAGGAACCGCAAACTAGTTAATCTCATTTGTAAGAGCTACATTTAGGGTTATGCTAGGCGATGGTAAACGGCACTATAGTCGTTAAATGACGCTTGTCGATGTTGATTTTTGAAATAAAGTAGGCTCTTGACTGTAATCATCGTGTTTTGTTTTTGCATGACCCTCAGAACTATATTAGTACCCTAACCTGTCTGCGCTGTTTTCAAAGTAGGCTACATGGGGGTTTTTTTCTAAGGAAATAAAAATAATGGAGTTATGAGGTTTATAAAACCGAGAAGGGGGTCAATTATTTTACAGGTTTTTTTTATTTTTTATTATTCTATAATAATTTAATCGTCCGTGAATGTAGGCTAAATGTAAAAAAAAAAAAAAAAAAAAAAATCATTCTCGAAGCAACGCATTGGAAGCCTATAACGTACAATTAAGAAACACTGATTTTGGACCTATAGCCTACGGATGGCGGATTTATAGCCAAGAGAAATCTGAATTTCAAACCGCGTCACACAATAACGTCTTTACATAAATAAATATGCAAACAATAACAAAAATACTTTTTCGTTGGTGATACGCTATATAGATTTATAATAAATCCATAATAAAGGTCATAGGCTACTTTATCGACACAGGCATACCGTCCGAAATCGCGACTAAGCGAACGAGCAGCAGATTGCAACCGCGCATTTAAGATAAAACTTTTGAAACCCTTTTGAATATAGGCTATACAAACTTGTATGGAGTACAAACTCCACAAAACTTTTAGGCTAGCCTACAATTATAGTAGCCTAAGATAAAATAGGCTAGCCTATATATAAAAAATAATAAAAAACCTACAACAAGAACGTTTAATGCTGCAAGGAAACGAAGACACGTTTGGTATCGTCAGTTGTAACGGTCATAACGTTAAAACATGAATGTTTATGTGCCTTTAATGGCTGGTCGATCTGCCGCTGACACAGTCACACAATGATACTCACACACAGACACAGTCAAGTATAGATATATACTTTATTAATTCTCTCTGGTAAAATAAAATTACAAAATAATTTCAACCTCAAACGGCACCTCCCTTATCTATAATTAATATTAATAAAATCGTTATTTATACAGCAATCATAATTTCCATGATGAATGAGAAGAATGCTATTGTATAATTATAATAAATATGAGCTAAAACTGCGTTAGTAATTATTAATAGTAAAAAACCGAGCGATACAAAGCTAAGTTTCAGTAATGGCATACTGTACAATATTCCAAGCGGATGTAATTCAGTATTCCGGCCACAGGATGTCACTATTAGTCAGTTTTCGAAATGGTCTCTCCATTGAAATGGGGTTAGAAGTCTCTTATTCCAACACCATTATAATAGAAGCAATTCCACTAAGAAAATGACTATAATCACTCATTCTACAGTTATTTCCGTGTGAGCAGCTGTTCCACCTTGATGGGGTGATTTTTATAATGTATCGACTGGCTTCAGCGTCGCTCTTCGAAATAATGCTTTGCTCAAATGGCTGTTAGTCTCTTGCAGACTGTAAAAAGTGCTGTCCAGCTATCTATGATGATTCGCCATCATAATATTCTCGGGCGCTGATTATTTATACTCTCTCTAATCCCAACCACCCTGATCCCTTGTTTTGCAACACACACCTCAGTCCATTCAGTCAACTATAGACAAAGCACTTTGGTAGCAAAGACGGAATTAAGTGTGTGTATGAGTGTCCATGCATCTTAACATGTCTGAGTCAGTCTCTTCTAAAATGTATACATTCATGGTAACAGTAAAGGACGTCCTTCTTTTGGACTACATGAAATATGGCAGTTTCGTCATAGGGTTTTTGTGCAAATGTTAGCATCTCCTCCATTGTGATATATTCTGTGGCGTTAAGCTGCGTAATGCTCGTAGTTACAGTGCATCGTATGAGTATGCGTGTATATGGTTATGTCATCACTTCTCTTCATTACGACTAATCATCCATCTCTCCACCCTGGAGGGAACTTCCCGCACCAGTGCTCTCAGCAACTGGAGCTGCTGGTGTTGGGACTGTCCTCGGTGGGCTGAGCCGGGACGGAACCAGAGCCGGAGCCGGAGCCGGAGCCGGAGCCGGAGGGGGGGTTGGCTAGAGGCAGGCTGGCAGCGGTGGGTGAGAGCACAGAGGGCACAGTGGGGCTCAGGACCTTGGCATCACGCTCACGCAGCAGTTGAATGAGTGCGGCATGCTGGGAGCTGAGCGTGGCCGACAAATGAGCGGGCAGAGCGTTAAAGCCGGCCGTCAGCTGCTCCACCCGCTGCTCCAGACTTAACATCTGCCTCTCCAGATCCTCACTGCGGTCATTCAGCTCAGACATCAGTTCATACATGACGCTCTGCATCTATGTGGAGAGAGAATGACAGTGTAGTTAGACAAAAATACTGTGGTAAAGTAAAGGGAGGGATACAGGACAGTCAAAGGAAGGGAAAAAGAGTACAAACACTAAACGAGACCATGAGAAACATTAAATAGAAAGAGTAGAGATAAAGTCAACATGGTGTTGACAATGCATTTTACTTCTTAATGTAATGCATTTCTTGATGGATGGGGCCCACAAATGAAAATTCTGTCATCATTTACTCACCCTCAAGTTGTTCCAAGCCTGTTTGTATTTCTTTCTTCTGCTGAACACAAAAGAAGATATTTTGAAGAATATGGGTAACCAAACAGTTGATTGACTTCATTGATTGACCATTGACTTCCATAGTATGAAAAAAATATATATATATTATGGAAGTCAATGGGGTCAATCAACTGTTTGGTTACCTTCATTTTTCAAAATATCTTCTTTTGTGTTTAGCAGAAGAAATTCATACAGGTTTGGAACAACTTGAGGGTGAGTAACCATCCTTTTAAGGCCCGTTGTTCACACCAATAACGATAACTATAAATTGTATGAGAACAGGAAAGTTCACACCACAACTAACGATAACAACGCAAAAGAACTATATCATTGGAAACACTTCCAGAATTATTTTTTTCCAGCTAATGAACAAATAAAATCAGTATCCATCTGACTTTAAAGAGCTTGAGCATTTAAAGAGGTAGACAACATAAATAGAATGTTATCGTGTGTTGGTGTAGTGATCTTTATAGTTATCGTTCTTGGTGTAAACTGGCTTTTATCCATCAGAAACTGATTGGATTGTGAACAGTGGGCGTTACATACCGGCATGAGTTTGCTAAAACAAGTAGCTATCTGGTTATTGGATAGCATTATTCAATAGTGACATCAATGGAAAAGGAAAACAGAGGAAGAGCAATTTATTATATTTTGATGAAAGATTATGATGACAAACAATTATTTGTAATAGAACCAGGAATGTGCATTAAGTAAATAGGGTCCATTTTGATTTCATCTGTATTATCTTGGTTTCTTTGGCTAGACAGCAATACAATTAAATGGAGACTTTTGCTTGAGTCTTCAGCTTCTCCAATTTTTCTTGAGAAAAAAAGTTTCTCGATGAGATCTTAAACTGTGGACAAAATCTGCAATCAAATATTTTTTCTAGGACTAAGTCATCAGAACTATGAAATTCATATAAATTTTATAGCTCTCAAGTCATACTGTGTCTCAACAATTGTTTCATTTGTGTCCCATGTTCTGTTTATTCTCTGGAATTTTAAAGACAAAGTTGATACTTGAATAAAATGTAACAGATCTCCAACAGGTCTCTCAAGCTTTGCCAGGGCACTATCTGAGTAGTAGAATTCAGATCAAAATCTTCTTAATCACTATTTTTGGATTGTATTTAGAGCAAAACAATTTGTTAAAATCCTTAAAACCTAAATACATTACATAGTTACTATTATGACTTGTTTTCAGAGTAAAAACTCTTTTTTAAGAAAAAAGTTTATTTTTCTTGCTATATTATACATTTTTTTCTTTCTGTCTTTAGGCATGGGTCTAGTCAAATTTAGTGAGGAATAAAACTTACCAGACAGGCTCACTGAAAACAAGTGTTAATATCTTATGCAATTAAAGGGGTCATATAATGGTACATGCACTTTTACAAGTTGATTGTACTGAAATGTGTGTTGGCAGTGCCTGTACACAACCATCATAAAATGATAAAAATCCATCCAGTGGTTTTTTTTAAATCTCCTTATATGTTTTACCCTCTCTGAAATCAAGCTGTTCGATTTTGTGACGTCACAAAATCGACGCCCCTCCCATGATGGTTGATTGACAGCAGCGTTTCTAACACAGACCCGCCCTCGCTCGTGAGCAGCTGTCTGTCATCATAGTGCATTGTGTATATGCTGGAGCAGAATGGCGTCGTCTAAGCGATTGTGGTGTTCTGTTCTTGGGTGTAATAAGGAACACAGCAGTCATTTTGATGTTCCTAAATCCGAACTGCTGAAGACACAGTGGCTGAATTTTGTTTTTGAAGGGAATATGCCCAAAGCATTGACGCGGGATTCCCTCGCGGGGATTCCCCACGATCAGTCCATGCTTTCATGTTTGCACGAATCATTTCACACACCAGACAGCTTTACAAACGAGGGTCAGTAAAGCTGGTTTTGCTAAGAAGCTGCTCCTGAAAAAAATAATCGGTACCAGCGTGTTCCTGCTGAACCTCCAGAAGAAGTAAGTGTAACGTTTTATTAACCTTTATTAATATATTAATCTTTGCAAATTGCTTGCAGGCTTCAAGATGAATGCATCTAAGTTTTACACTCAGGGTACATTACGGCATGTTTTCTATGTACTACATTCTCAATATAATTCATAATCCCACGTTTATGATGAACAACGCGTTATGGTTATTGTGTTACCAACCGTGTACGCACAGAACAGAGAGGCGGGGTGAGCAAAGCTCATTATCATTTAAAGACACATGCACTTAAACGGCGTGCTGAAAACAGAGCTGTTTTTGACCAGGTAAAATTAGTGTTTTCTTACAATACTAATGAGAATTTTTAATTAAAGTATATTACAAACTTTTAATTTAGACCCTAAATAATCATATTAGCTTGTACAAAAATGGCATTATATGACCCCTTTAAATACCCATACACGACATGTACACAGTACAGCATCTTCAAATTTCTAAAGAGAAAATGGTGCACAGTGCAGGAACACACAACACACTCTTTTTCACACACAAAAAAGCACAAAATAAATAAAAACACTAGTTACATTCAGAAAAATAATGTCCAAACAGGCACACACCCCCATCACGAAAAATATCTTGAATTGCACACATTTTATGTCACTCTTCAGCTTCCTGTCTCTCTCCCCTCCCACCCTCTCCCTCTCCCTGTCTCCTCGCTCCCACTGTCATCCCTGCTTTAACACTTGTTCAGGTTGCTAGGAGACACAAAGCCACAGAAACAAACGGGTCATCATGGAAACAGTTGAATGCTGAGATATATTTGGGAAAGCAAAGGTATGTGTGTGTCACCGGGCATTATGTGTTCCCGTCGACGTACTTGCAGCCTTGGGCATTATAAAGTGTTTGCGTGTATGTAGGTATGATAAAATTGCAGGAAAGGGAACACAATGTCATCGAAAGTGTGTGTGGGTGTCTACTGTTTCCTAACAGATGTAACGTGCATATGCGTGGGTTCTGATGTGCGACCATGTCTGTGATTTGTGTTGATGATGTGTGTGCATGGACAGTAGTCTTACCTTTGATAAGTCCACCAGAGTATTGGCTTGATCACTGAGTTTTCTCTGCTCCATTTTAACACTTCGTAATCTACAAAACAGGGACAAACACACACACATCCCATTAGACCCCCTCCTAATCTCACTAGCACCAATGGCCCTCAGTTGTAAACCTCAACTAGCTAATTAACTTAATCAGCTTGTTTTCTTTATTTGTTTGTTGTTGATGAGAATCCCCCCAAGATGAATACGCAATTACGGCGTAAATCATAAAAGCTTCAGACTTAAAAGGATTCCATAAGTGTAGGATTTCTTTAAAAGAAAGGCTTCGGTTTGAAAGGAGCTCTTAAAATTGGCGACCAGGGCTGCAACAAAACAGTGACAGGAGGATTAGAGCTCTTAAAATGATGAGTATGTGTGTGGTGGGCACCCACACAGAGACAGAGAATAGCATTAGCCCTAGCGAGCTAACAGTCAAAGAAGCTGATACAGCAGTCAGTTTGGCCAAACGAATAAGAAACATGGTCGCTTCAGAAGCATTACGATGATCTGAAAAGTCAGAGGATCATGTTGGTTTTCAACCAAATTGGACTGGCTTATGAATTTGAATTAGGTGACGTAACATTTGCTCAGTAGTTATAACTAATCTGCTAAAATGCAAGAGTGCCCTAGCCACATTAGCATTAGCACTTGTGTATTCTTCCAGTCCACTGCCAAAACAACCGTTTGACAGAGGCTTCTGATTGGTCTTAAAGGGATAGTTAGCCCATAAATGAAACAGTCATACAAGTTTGGGACGACATTACGATGAGTAATTGATGGCAGAAATGTCATTTTTGGGTGAACTATCGCCTTTAAGCCGTTGTTTTAATCAATTTATCTGCTAATTTTAATTGCAGCACTAAAAATGCAATAACCATGTTTCAAACAGTGGAGTGCAAAGTTTCTATACACCAATAGATAATAATGTTCTGTTTATTATCAGTCCGCACTGCAGTTTTAATGTCTGCCTCTTTAAATACTCAAGCACTTTAAAGCCAGATTCTGATTAGCTGTCAGTATTTTTATCAGTCATCAGCTAAAAAAAAAAAAAACTCTCTGAAAGTAATTCCAACAATATCGGTGTCTTTTTTGTTATAGTTATGGCTGTTTACTTCACTGTTCTCATCGAGTAAGAACGATTATTAAGACTGCTTTGTCATAATTATTGGTGTTCGTATATGGCCCTTTACAATGTTTGCTATATGGATGATCAGTGAGATCATTGATAAGGCCAGAAAATACTAAAATGTCAATAAATTAGTATTTGGATGATACAAAATATTAAATTACAATAGAAAGCTTAAGTTTCATGTTTCTACACCGGTTTCTAAACAGGTCTCTGAAGAGATGAATGGCACAGAAAACCATCACTACACTTGTACACAGATTTTTAAAAAAGCATGAAAATTTATAAATTAGCTCTTACAGCTAACCATTATCAGAAAAAGCTGCCATTCGTATATGTATTTGTCCTGACATGTCCATGGGCAGGTCAGACATGCTAACTGCCACAATCACACTTATCACACAACTGGCCACTCAGCCCAAATGTGAAGCACTCCAAATGCTTTTTGTGTGGTTTTAGCGTACATCGCTAAAGCTCACTAAGTACTTTTGTTGTTTATCGGTCCATCTGCGTCTGTTTAAAGTAACAAGTGCATAGATGAGGGCTTAAGTGAAATTGTGGTGTCTGTGAAGGGAGGCTGTTTTTCTCACTGGTGAATGGCTTGAAGGAACTTCCTCTGATGCTTGCGTACACGGGAGTGGTCAATTTTCTTCATCAGCTTGGTGTGCTTGTATATCAGCCAAGTCTCTCGTAGAACATTCGCTGCTGCGTTCTTTATCTGAGGGAACATGTCGCCATAACAACAATATTAGCAACAGGAAAAGCACCTCAGGAGAGAGTATTGACAAGTATAAGCTCTGCTTTGCCAATACACGCACACAACCCCAAACATCTGCCAAATTAAAGGTCTTTTTGGGAGAAATTCCAGAGTGACTTGACAACAGACATTGTAGCCCATAATTCTGTCATCTGGTCAATTCACTATTATGGCTGCAGACCAGTGATGTCCAATAAGAGAGAGTCGTCTCTAAAGCCGTATATTTATATCTTTGTGGTAAAGTTTTGAAGGACAATAGTAGTGAAGTAAAGTCACCTTTTAAATATCCCCAAAAAAACAACAGACCGGAAGTCATACATTTCCATTCGGGAGTAGTACGGCAGCTGCGTGGAGTTGCGATCATCTGCGCATATGGAATTTTTGGATCTGATTTGAGCTTTGAATGTGTACAAATATTTTAAACGGTAAGATCATATGTGACCACCCAACTGGATGTGATGTATTCTGATTAAAACAATGAGTGTAAGGTGAGAGT
Organism: Rutilus rutilus; assembly: GCF_951802725.1. Taxonomy (NCBI): domain Eukaryota; kingdom Metazoa; phylum Chordata; class Actinopteri; order Cypriniformes; family Leuciscidae; genus Rutilus; species Rutilus rutilus. The sequence continues at coordinate 19,669,663 of NC_140230.1, read as the reverse complement.
TACCTTACCAATTTTTCAGTCAGGACCACTTTCGTCAAATGTATATTTTAAGTGATAATGCTTTTTATCGTTAGAGTTGGCGGTATGGTTCTGCTCTGGGCAAATTCCACGCCCAAATGCAGCAAGACAAACCTCCCTTTGCATAATTGAAATTCACAAAAATTTAACACAACTTCATGACTTCAAAATTCATGAGTAAGGATAATTACAATGTAACTTTACTGGTATTACTGAAGACAATCACAGCATTTATTTGCACACTCGGCCTGCATATTTTAGCAGTTGATCCACTACATACACCTATTTAAAGCTAGCACATTTAGCGTCTGGTTAAACAGGATTGCGGGTGGTTAGCAGATAAGATGCGAGGTTTTGCACTGAAAGAGGTACAACAGAATATCTTGAGCTTCAAATATTTTAATGTTTTAAACTCTCAACTCTTGAAGACCTCCTTGTGCATCGAAAGATTCATTTGTGAGGTCTTGAAGCCACAAATACTCTTTTAATCTCACATATGGCACCAGAAAAGGGAGAGGGAGAGCAAATAAAGGACAAAATTGAATAAGAAAATCTGCTGAAGAAAAATGAATGAGGAGACTTCAAAGGGGCGCCACTTCGGTGGAAAGAACAATTACATCCTCTTTGGGCAACGGAGGGATGAGAGAACCTTCCCGTTTTTAATAAGCTCCAGATTTGACAGTATTCCTCCACACATAGGGCAGCACCAGGCTCTTTTTTTTTAGCACTGCACAGCTCTGATTAATTAACAGTGGTCAGTGTATTTAATAATACAAGAGTAGGAGCTCTGTTCCAACTTCAATGCAGGTCTCATTTATGAAAAGAGCCAAAGACAAGGCAAGTTAGGGAACGAGAGAGGGAAAACGATGATACCAGATATAATTTAGGCAGGGATGCTCATAGCTGTCTACAAGTGGAGTTTTCTGGAATCTGGAATCCAAATGACAATTAAGCAGTATTACAGTGATTATAAATACTGCTATTACACATAAAATAATATAGTTCATAACAGCCCCTGTATATCTCCTAAATATATAAAACTAGATCATAAAATGCCCTCATTCTTACAGTATTGCCATATAGCATTTTTTCTACATGGTAGTCACTACTAGGCACTGTACAATCAAACAAAGACAAGATAGAACAAGAGACAGAGAGAGAGGGAGACTGTCAGAGAGGTTGAAGCAGTTGAAAGTGAACGTCAGAGAGGGGGAGGCAAAGGGCAGGTAACTGTAATGAAGTCTGGGCCATCATTGTTTAATAAAGCAATAAGCACCGCAAAGCCATGATTTACAGTGAATTTAGAGCAGCTAAGGGGCGTTGTTAGGCACGACGCGGAGCGGAGCTAACCCCCTTAGCTGTTCTAAATTCACTGTAAAACACGGCATCAAGGGGCTTATTGCTTTTATAAAACGGTTACTCTATAAAAATATTCATTTTTAATATTTATTTTATTCATAAAATAAACACCAGAAACAAAAAATATAACGTTATAACACATTTATTCCTCCATCAAGCAATACAGTTCCAAAGAGGTTGCCAAGCAACACATGCAGCAACAAAGAATCACAAACGGCAGTTGCGCAGTAATACTAATGTAATGCGGTCACAGGAGTATGTTTGTTGAGTAATTTACAACGGCTTCGAACTCGGCTCAACCAATCAGAATCAAGGACCGGAACTATCCGTTTTATAATATGTGGTAAACTGAAGCCTTACCATTATAACAGCTTCCAGACTAGCTCACCTCAAGCTACAAATGTCAATTCAATCTGAACATTTCTCCAAATACAAAAGATATGCACTATACGGGCTTCGGCACCAGGTAGTTATAGGAACTACTGGGTGCTCCCAGGTCACTGTGATTTTGCCAAGACATGTTCCTGGATCAACATATTTTGTTGATCCTGGAACAACATTCCTCGCCGAAAATGTTGTCCTAACCATATCCCTACCCCTAAACCTAACCTTACCCCTAAAAAGTTGTCCCTAAAATCAGAGGGAAATTATAGGTGAATAAACACTGATGTAGAAACATCTAACCCTGGTTGTAAGCCTAAAATTGACATAAACTGTAAACATCCTTCAAATCTGATTGGTTGATTGGAATGTTGTTCTAAGATCAACACAGATGTTGATCCAGGAGTGTTGCACTTGGTGAAATCACGTTCACCAGTGGTTCCCCAAGAACTAAATGTTCCCCTGACATAAGCCGACCAACAGCAACGTAATTTAAGCACAGCATTCAACAGCGCAACAACTGAGGATGGAGGACAGCGTGGAGTAGGCATATGTAAACTCTGTGTTTAAAAATGGCGGGTGTCGTTGTTTCATATGGCATATTAACGTACACATATCACTGGTAGTTCTTATTGTGCTGGGTTAGACCCTTAGCTGATTTATTCCCCCCCAAAAGGTGTTTTTATTACTAAAATCGTTCTTAGTTCCTGTGGCCATAGAAGAACCCTTCTTGGTTTTTGTAAACAGTTCTTAAATGAACAATTTTCTTAGTGTGAACAACATTTTAAAAATGTAAAGATGTTAAAGGTTCTTTATGGAACCATTAGGGGCTTTCGCAACGGGGTAGTTATAGGAACTTAATTATAGAAACTAGCCACCAGGGCGGTTCCCCGAGAACTAAATATTCCCATAGGCCATTTTCCAGGTTGCATTACCGCCTGTTGGAACTGAAGTGACGTAAGCCGGCCAACAGCGATGTCATTTAACAACGTCAACATCTGGAGAAAGGAGGGCACTGTGATCGGAGCTGTGGTTTTGTTGTGTGTCGTGGGGTTTGTGATAACAGGTGGAAGTTATGAGATAGAAAGAGCAAAAAGGAGGGCTAAGAGATGAAATCTCCCACAACAACTTGCGGTGCTACATATCATCAAGGCTGGGAAAAGAACATAACGCCGCAGACAAAGGCGACAGGTAAATGGTGTTAAAGGGTTAGATTACTATAGATGTGAACAAAGAACCTTTATTTTTAAGAGTGTATGGATGATTTTAAACTTGTATCTTGCATTATTAGAATGTCTTAAAAATAAATGTTTCAGAAGGTTTTTTTTTTTTTTTTTTGCAGAGATGCTATAGAAGATCCATTTTGGGTTCCCGAAAGAACCCTTCATTGAACATTTCTTAAAAGAACCTTTTTTTCTTAGTGTGAAGACAATTTCCACTATAAACTCTTTTGTGCAATGCAAAAGTTCCACGGATGTTAAAGGATCATCATGGAACTAGATAACAATAAAGAGCATTTGTTTTAAGAGTTTACTGAATAAACAAGTAGTTAAAAATGATCATTCTGTTGTGTTCATCACACAGTAACCTTTAAAAACAATAATTGCATGAAAGAAAACATTTACAACCCTCAAGAATGCACATTAATTATTGAAGACTGGCTGTTACAAGTGTAATCAGTTTAGAACTTATCACTAATGAAAAATTGTGAAAATGGTACCGACGTGATTAGAAAACTGGAATACTTTAGAAAGATCACATTAGCATTTCTATTCAAGGATAGTTTGTGATAAACAATTCTACCCAGAGAAACCTGTCCATCTTCACTGCACTGTCAGTTTCACCTGACGGGAAGACGGAGGAACAACCTGCACCCTTCCAACCAGTTGAAGGTAAACCTTTTGTTACTGTGTCTCCACGGCAACATGTTTGTGAGGTCAAAGTGGCGAGAACATTTTTCTGCTTTTTGTAGAGGTTTGTAACCATAGTAGCGGCAAATTCAATGCATGAGGATGATCGGCACGGTGACTCTACAGCATTTATCAATCTCTCTTTCTCTTGTCCCCCAACAAACAGTTAAGCTGAGGCAATTGAGTAAGCTTGAGGTAATACACTTTTAAAAAAGAGGCTCGTACTCCCTTCACTTGAGGAAGGCATTTACTTTAGCTGCTCATCTGAAGAAGCACATCTGTATGTTGCAGTTATTGATCCCCAGCCTTCTAGTCACTGATGTCAGCCATGATGTTGATACATATTTGATACAGGGAGCTATTTCTGAGTCTTTCAAGTGCATGAAAAATTGAAAAGGACCTAAGTAGAAAGAAAACTGGTACATGTATGGTTCTCTGAATATAAAGCTGTGCCTACGTGTCCATTTATTGAAGTGTGTGTGTGTGCGTTTACCCGTTTGGTGAGCTGTGTGTCCATCATAAAGTTGTGCACATGCTTCTCCGCCTTTGTCAGCTCAAGCTTCCTGGCTACCACGGCAACAACCAATGCAGTGCAACCTGCTCCCTGTGAGAGACAAGAGATGAGGTCAAGGTGTAAAAACACACAGAAGCATAAAATACTTCATACTTGTATCATTAGCAGAGATCACATGGAGAAACAGGGAAACATGACTGATAATAAATGATGATTGATAATAAAAGGAGATCCATGGACGGGCCAGGGAAACATTGATCCAGTTCATGAGAGCATTGAAGCAAAGAGGAAAAAGCAAAGAGGGTGGATGTGAAGTGTTTTGCACAAAAAAATACACAATTTACTAATATTTCAAGCAAAATCAAAAGAAAATAGATGAAAATGCTTTAGGAAAATGAAAACAATTTTAGCATTATTAGGATTTTTGTAGTGTTACATTCAGTGGCGTCATGCACCTATTTCTTTAAAAGGGAACCAGTGGCAGTTCTGTTTGCTTGGTGCCCTAGAGGAGACCAGGCATGACCAAAGGAAAAAAAACTGTCTCTAGTGGTACAGTTTTTTTATTCAGTGTGAAAGTTGACCACTTTCAAATCTTGACACACACAGGTTTCCATGTTGTATGGGGACTTTCCATAGATGTGATGATTTTTATACTGTACAAACTGTATATTCTAGGGGCCCTACCCCTCACAGAAAACTGGGGAAGCAGATCATATACAGGACAAGCCGGATTCCACCATATCTTTATGTACACAATAATAATCTTTTACATTGTAATCCTTTTATTTTAAATATTTGGCATGTTTGTTTGCTGCTGTGAGTCCCTGTGTGTTTAATAAGCAGAGTGTACGCGCGTTGTGGACCCGCCTATTGGCGCACAATACTAACTCGCTCATTAAATAGCAAAAAAAATTTGCGCCATTGACTTTAGACCAGGTTTCAGTTGGTCACAGTCTATTTCTGTTGCCTCAAAATAGCAAAGCGCCAACGATGCACCAGAACACAACTCGTTTTCAGACCAGCACGCCCATGCGTGATGCATGGAAATGCATGCATTACAAATGCATTTGCTATTTAAACAAAGTGGCGCAGGATGTGAAAATGATAACTGCGTCGGACTGAAACTAGCAAAAAACACTTGCGTCGCGCTTTGCGCTGCATTGCGCCGGGTGTAAGATAGGGCCAAAAATTTACAATTTGACAACACTAATATAAACCATGCGCTACTTAACCTGCTGACAATCAATGTATTTTCAATTTATGGAAAAGAGTAGCTTTGACGATTTAAGTTAATTTCATTAACTAATTATTAATTAATTAATTAATTAATTTTTTGTCGACGACCTTTTTTTTCCACGACTAAAGGTGCGGTCACAGTACACTTTTTAGTCCACTGACTTGCATTCAAACACATGCAAATGTGACTGACAGGAAACGCAAGCTCGAAATCCGAAAAAAGATGGACAGCGTGTCTCTGCTTCCTTCCACTATAGAAAAATGAAGCCAAAATGTCCCAGTAATGGTCGTTTATGTCATTCGGAGCTTGAGCCTGCGCAGTAGTCATCCTGAGGTGGAGCCGCGGTACCAAGGTCCCGCCCACACTCCCACTCTCACAGACTCAATCGTAAGCACAGCTGTCAATCACCCCTTTTTTTTGGCATCAAATAACTAACTAAAACCAAACTTACTGGAAAAATGAACACTTGAACATACGTCTGCGTGATAAGAACTACCTAAAAATGACAGAAACCATCTTTAGAAAAAATTTATTTGAAATGTAATTGGATTTTTTAGTTTGGCTCATGTCCCATTCAATTACATGGAGAGGGTGGAGTTTAAGACCTGTACTGAAGCCAGCCACCAGGGGGTGATCGAAATGTTCTGGCTTCACTTTTCAGGACTTGTGCGGCACACTTGGTTCCAAAGGTCTTGTTTGGTGAAATCTGATCTGCAAAGTCGTAATAAATCGACTGTTTGCGATTGTGATTTTTTTTGCTGTTGAAAAACATTAATGGAATTTGGAATTAGGAATTTCACTGCTTTAATCTTTGAGGGAAGTTTCTTGTTTTACCAGCTTTTGTAATGTAGAGAGTGTGTTAATTTATATGATAAATAGCCACTAATAAATCAGGAAACTAGATGAGGTCAAATAAACCATGCGTATGAGTTGACATTCTCTTGATTTGTGCTTATAGGTGAAAGTGCAATAATTCTGATGAAATATAAAAATAATTTTCTAAAATGAAGACAATCTTTATGATTATAATTTTGAGCAAAATAATCATGACGAAAATGTGACTATGTTTTCACTGACTAAAACTAGACTAAAATGGCCAGACATTTAGCTGACTAAAACTTGACTAAACAAAAACAGGACAAGGCTGGCTACATATGATAAAAACTAAAAAGTACATTTGACACAGGACTGAGACTAAGACTAAATAAAAAAAATAGTTGACAAATTAGCACTATGTGTTAATAATAACTCCTTTTGAGATACTGTTCAAAAGTTTGGGTTTAAAATCGGGGGTAAGATTCTGTAATATTTGTAAAAAAAAATAAGTCCCATATGCTCACCCAGGCTGTATTGATTTGATCCAAAAAAAAAAAAAAAAAAAGGATTTATAAAATAACTGTTTTCTATTGTAATATATTATATTGAAAATGTATTCCTGTGATGGCAAAGCTGATTTTTAGCATCATTACTCCAGTCTTCAGTGTCACATGATCCTTCAGAAGTCATTCTAATATACTGATTTGATGATCAAGAAACATTTAATATTATTATTATTATCAATGTTGAAAACAGTTGTGCTGCTTAATATTTTTGTGGAAGATAATATTTTTTTCAGAATTCTGTGATGAATAGAAAAGAACAGATTTTATTTGAAATAAAATTTATTTTGTAACATTATAAATTCCACTTTCATTGCTTTTTTAGCTAAGTAAAAGTATTTGTAAAAAAAAAAAATCTTCCTGACCCCAAACTTTTGAATAAACCATAATGTGGTTCTCTCATTCATGATATGCAAACAAAATTTAATTTGTAAGTATTCACATTGTTGTACTGCCTTTTCCCAATTTATTCTGATAAAAAAGCAGTATGATAATGAGTATGATTGTCATTACTGTATAACAGTAATGTGAATTTAATCAGAGTAACCAAATATAATTTCATATAATTTACATTTAAAAAATGTTTTGATACTGGGAAGAAATATGACCCTGACCTGAGATTCTTGAGATTCATCCATGTACTGAAATAGACTAGGAAACATTAACAGTGTAGACATCACTGGAGAGACTATGATGATACAAAAAAACAAAAAACAATCACACACACACAAAGGTTTACTCCCATTTACACATTACAAACATGTAAACTGAAGATTTCAATGACTACACCGAAGCAGTAGAGGTACACAGAGGAAAAAAAGACTGAGGCAGGTTGAGGGAAAATTAGGAAATAAACCCATTTAGAGGTAAAGAGGTGGAGTGAGGTAGACAGGGAGAGAGGAATACAATTTCTGATCAAGAAAAGAGGAACACAATAGTTTAACGCAGAAAGAAAAGATTTCTGGGGAAAAAAGCTGTAATGTAAAGTAACGAGAAGAGAAGGGGAAGTGTTAATGAGGTCGGAGAACTACTAATAAGATATGAAATGGAATTAAAAAGTGACTAATGAAAGTGTGTGTGCTTCCTATGACTGTGTATGGGGCATATACAGTATGTGTATAGTGTATGTGTGTGTGGAGACGCTAATGGAATGTTTTTAAACCCACTTGCAGGACATACGGAAGAGAAACGTACAACCCAAAAATACTCTAGAGCCAGACATAAAAATAAAACGAAAAAGCCCATTTTCACAAGGCACTTTTGTTGCCCATATTCACCATTTAATAAAACATGATGACCATCCACGGAAAAAAAAAAACCCTAGGACATTGTCAAAATGTGTATGTGTGTTTCCATATGGCAGCTTGTATAAAACTATTCCCAGACCAAAAAACATAATAAAAAAAAAAATCTCTTAAAGTGACAAAAGAGTGTCAGAATGATCAATTTTTCTGCAAACATACTCCATTGCAGTTTATATTTCGCCTCTTTCCAGATCTGACAGTTATTGATATCATGAGAAAATAAGAAAAACCACCTGCCCTCAGACCAAAATATATCCCCCGGTTTCACAGACAAGGCTTAAGTCTAGTCCCAGACTAAAATGCATGTTTGAACTGTTTTAACTGAAAGCAATTTGCTCTGATATATCTTAAAATATGTCAGTACCATTGTTTTGTCTCAAGATGCACACCAGTAATGTTTTTTTTCTAAAACATGTTCATAAAAGCTACTTAAATGCCCTAATTGAACTAAGGCCTAATCCTGGCTTAATCTAAGCCATGTCTGTGAAACCAGACCATTGTGTAAGAGCTCCGGTTTAAAACGCAGAATATTCACTGTTATGATGCGAGAGAAAGGCTAATACTCAACTATAACAATCATTTATCCTTAAGCTGGTGTTTGAATGAGATAACAGGTTTTTCAAGACACTATGACCATAATGTCCTCGATTCCACATCTACATTTGCAGACAGGATAGACAGGTGCTTGTTGCATCCCCAAATCCTTGAGCTGCACCAAGCGACTGGCAAACTAAAGCCCTGCCCATACACTCCCGTTTCCACAGGGCAGTGGTACAGTCTAACAGAGTTGGCCTTCTATGTTGTCATAGCAACAAGTCCCATAATTCTGCCTATAGAAAGTCATTACAATCACTATCAATAGTAAAAGAAATCACATCCAACACTCTTTCTCTAGAGAATTCCTATTCTGTAGCATCTCATCACTTCAGCAGCTCATATTCTTTTTTTTAAAAACCTGCAAGGAACAAAAACGGTTTGAAACATTAGACTGGGGGAATATATCAGTATTATCTAGGTCAATTTTTTCTTTTTTTTTCTTTGGCCAGATCTAATAAATATTCAAAACATAATGCAGTTTACACATACAATGACTTGAATACACCTGTTCTATGATAAGCAGGTTTTTAATTAAAATTCATTTTGGGGAGCATTGAGCCAAAAATGTCAAGGTGATACAACTGTCCTGATATCATAATGAAGAAACATTATGGTAGAAAAAAATCATTATTAAGCAGCTTGGCTATATTTTATAAAAACATTCAAATCAAAAGTCATGTGGTGCAACCAAACATGCAGAAAAAAAAAGAATATAACAGGAATTTATATCATAGAGGACCCTGCAAACCTACATGACTGAATAAGTAAAATATCAGATAATTTGACAAACTTTCAGTTCAGTTTTTAAAATTAAATGTCATGTGGTGCAACCCCCCGAAAACTGATATTATTGATTGATATTTATAATTTAATAATTATATCTATTTTAAATAAAAAAAAACTCATAGTGCAACAAAAATAACTTTTTACTATTTACTTGATAATTACATCACATGACATTTTAGTATCATTAAGTTTAAAATATTCGTGAAAATCTTTAAAATATTTTTCCAAAACCACATGAAATCAATAGGAATACAGAGAGAATTTTTTTTAACAACTTAGTGTTTTAAACTAGAGTTTTAAAAGACGTTTCCTTTTCTTTATCATGGACACACTTATTGGTCATTGACACATGCTATGTTATTGTATTGTATTGTATTGTATTGTATATTGTGTGTGTGTGTGTGTGTGTGTATGTGTATGTGTGTGTGTGTGTGTGTGCGTGCGTGTGTGTGTGTGTGTGTGCGTGTGCGCAATTGAGAGAGAGAGAGAGAGAGAGAGAGAGAGAGAGAGAGAGAGAGAGAGAGAGAGAGAGAGAGAGAGAGAGAGAAATATAAAAAAAAATTCACAAAACTAAAAGAAAAAGAACCGTCATGTCAAGTTAACCACGCTTCTCCTCTGTAGTCTCTGGTAGGATATTTAGAGACACAGAAACTGACAGCATGTGAACAGGAAGAACAAATACTCCAAACAGAACAACAGAGAGTAGAATGAAACGAGAGAAAGTGACCTTTACTAACAGATATTTACATCTGCAAACTCAATATAAAAATAAACACACTGCTAAACCATTGCTCTACACCACCTGTCAAGCATTCCTCAAGCACTGAGACATAAAGGCTCGGGATTATACCAAGAAATACCTGGGGTTTACATTAAGCTATCGCCATCATAACATTATCAGGAAGAACAATGGCAGTCCTAAAACAGCCTAAAAGCTGAACAAATGTGTCGTCCCAGAATACACAAGAGGATTCGTCCTAAAAACACTGGATGTTTGTGAGATGGTGCGTCCTGGTGTTTGCTAACAGACATGGCTGATGTGCATGTTTGGATTTCTAGAAATAAGATAACGAGAAGGAAAACATATCTTTAGACTGTCCCCTGCCACTGTGGGTGTGAAATCTCTGTGCTATTTGTGTGTGTGTGTTTGTACCATAATTCCTGTGAGCAAACACACTCCCTTGCCACAGTAGGTGTGAGGCACCATGTCTCCATATCCAATGGAGAGGAAGGTGATGGAGATGAGCCACATGGCACCCAAAAAATTACTGGTCACATCCTGAGCATCATGGTACCTGAGAGAGAAATAAAGAAGCAGCGGTTCAGTCTGGAAAGATTTGATTTTTGAAAGCTACTTTGAACAAGGTTCTGGCTGTGGAAGGTATGCAATAACTGGATGTGAAATAGGCACAAATATCACATCAAAGTTTTCACATCAAATTATTTCATCCGTTTCCATCCCTTAATCTGATCTGCAAAGCACTTTGAAGGAAATTCTAGAAAGTCTAAGTGTTTGCCCAGAGGCCTGTCGAGAAACTTTGAGAAGGTTCTTAAATGTTTGTTATACCTTTGATGCAAAAAAAAAAAAAAAAATCCTCCCTGAGAACATCTCAATAATGGCAAACCAATACAAAAACAAAAACAAACTAAAATAAAAAATAAATAAAACTTAATAAAATAAAAAAGAAAACACGTTTGTAGCCCATCTCTCAGTCCTACTCTTATCTACGCGTTAAGTCAAGGTAACAACATTAAAGGTGCAGTATGTAATACTGAAAGTTAGTGGTTGAAATGGGTACTGCAGTCCAAATTCAAAATATTTGAGAGTTGTTTCCAATGCCCCCTCCTCCTCAACACTCAAATGCCAGATTAAAGGCCCGTTCACACCAAGAACGATAACTATAAAGATAACTATATTAGCGTCCACACCAGCGGAAAATATTGTTCCCTTTCGTGGTCACTACGAGTTACGTCAGTGACGACGAATGGGTTTTCGCTTAGAAAGCCTCTCACCTTCGAGTATACAAAACGAGGCAATGGCAAGAAAATGCCATGGGTCTGTGGAATTTGCATAGCGTAAGTCCGCCCCACCTCGTGGGTATATAAGGAAGTACACTGGCAACATGCAGATATGTTTTTGCTTCGGAGCCAAGAGTTCTCTTCACTCCTACAAGCCATTCTGAATCATCTTCTCTCTACGAGACGAGCGGCTCTTCAGTGTGTTGGTGTGACGGCGCGTTCCAGCGAGATCGCATTGCCTGCTGCTGATCTGTGCAGTGATCTACCGACAGTGTGTGTGTTTCTCCCTGGGCGCTTCAGCACTCTGCTGAGCTTTTTCCTCTCTCTAAAAGAGCTGCACGCGGCACGTCTTTTTCAAGACGGCTCGCCTGTGTATTTACTGGATGTGGGCGCGTGATTCATCTGCCTAACGGTCACGAGCGCTGTTCGCGTGTTGGGCTTAATCACGCTCGGCAGCGCTCGTGGATGAGTCATGTTTTCATTGCGGGAACATGACCATTGCGATGTTTATAGATCGAGACTCAATGATCTCCGTGTGAGAGTCCCCTCTGCCACACCCCAATCTATCTCTTCCTCGAGAGGGGATACTTTGGCTGGTGGCCAGGGTGATCTGAGGGTTACGGTGTGGCATAATACCGACAAGCTTTCCTCGGGCCACGCCCCCCTCCACATCGCAAACCGTGGGGCTTCCGTGTGTGCCTTGTTCCTCTCTGGGACCCAGTGTTTTCATTCGGGGCTCCAGCAGATGGTGTCATGTCACAAGGCGGGCTTGATTCCTCTGGAAATGAGGATTCGACTGCGTTGCCTCCCTCTGGAGTGTCAGCATTAGTCAAGTCAGATCCAGAGCTGATGGCCATGCGTGGCGATCATGGGCTTTATGTTCTCTGTCACTATCGTGGCACAGGCATGCAGTGCTGTGTGTTGCCTTCGAGGCAGCGCTGACCCGGGAGTTCTGTCAGACCAGGCCACCGTGGAACGCTGGTCCTTCCCTGGCAAACACTGACAGAATGCGAAAACTCGACCACGCCCCCACGCAGGGACGCTATGCCTCCCACGTTCGGGCTGGTCGATCCGCCACGCACACTACTGACCTCGCTCTACGGGCGACATCGGTACCTGCGTGATCCTTGGGCCAGGTGATGTCCACAAGTGTGGTCCAGGAATGCCCCCACACCGGGCCGCTATGCCACCCACATCCGGGCCGGTCATTCCGCTTCGTTGCACCACCGAGGGTATGTCTGTGGTTTGCATGACCCTGCTGGCACAGTTCTTGGGAGCCTGGCTAGAGCTCCCAACCTGTTCCGCTGGGTCACCCGAACCATCAGGCTCGGCTATGCGATTCAGTTCGTACGGTCTCCTCCCCGCTTCAGGGGAGGCCGCTTCACTATGGTCAGTGGCAATGCCCCTATCATGAGAGCGGAGGTTGTCACCCTACTGGCGAAGGGTGCGATCGAGACTGTCCCTCCAGCCGAAATGAGGTCCGGGCTTTACAGCCCCTACTTCATTGCCCCGTAGAAATCCGGTGGGCCAATCCTGGACCTCCGCTCCCTTCACAGGCTGCCGTTCAAGATGCCATGGCCAAACGCATTTTCTATGTGTGCGGCCACAGGATTGGTTTGCAGCGATCGACCTGAAGGACGCCTACTTCCATGTCTCCATTCTTCCTCGACACAGACCGTTCCTACGGTTTTCTTTCGAGGGGCAGGCATACCAGTAAGCATTTCTCCCATTAGGGCTACATTTACATTTACATTTAGTCATTTAGCAGACGCTTTTATCCAAAGCGACTTACAAATTAGGACTAAATAAAGCGAGTCATCATGAAGAGGCAAAAACAACAATCAACGCAAGAAGTGCTCAGAATACAAAGTTCAGGCATTATTCAGAGCATAAGTCTGATAAGTGATGTTTCAAAGGATTTTTTTTTTTTTTTTTTTTTTTTTTTTATGAGGTTAAGTGCTCACGGAAGAGATGGGTTTTCAGCTGTTTTTTGAATGTTGCCAGTGATTCTGCATTCCGGATGAGGCCGGGGAGAGCGTTCCACCAGCATGGAGCTGTGAATGAGAATGTTCTGGAAAGTGATTTTGTGGCTCTCTGTGATGGAACCACGAGACGTCGCTCGTTGATCGATCGTAGGCGTCTGGTAGGGATGTAGACTCGTAGGAGTGAGTGAAAATAGTAGGGAGCTGAGCCTGTGATAGATCTGTAAGCAAGCGTCAATGCCTTGAATTTGATGCGAGCAGCGAGAGGTAGCCAGTGCAGAGAGATGAACAGAGGAGTGACGTGGGCCCTCTTGGGCTCGTTGAAGACAAGACGAGCTGCAGCATTTTGGATCATCTGTAGAGGTTTTGTTGCACATGCTGGAAGTCCGGCCAAAAGAGCATTACAGTAGTCAAGCCTAGAAATGACCAGGGCCTGGACCAGAAGTTGTGTTGCATGCTCAGTTAGGAAAGGCCTGATCTTCCTGATGTTGTGCAGTGCAAACCTGCATGATCGAGCTGTCTTTGAAATGTGATCTGTGAAGGACTAAGGGCTAGCCCTGTCTCCTCGCGTCTTCACGAAGGTTGTCGAGGCAGCCCTTGTTCCTCTACAGGAACACGGGGTTCGCATCCTGAACTATCTCGACGACTGGCTGATTTGCTCCGATTGCTTCATATGAGACCGCTTCAGCACTGGCTTTGCGATCAAGTCCCGAGGTGGGCATGGCAACACGGCACGCTCCGAGTACCAGTGACTCCGGCCTGCCGTCAGACCTTCACCCCGTGGACGAACCTCAGCTTTCTTTGGGCCGGAGTGCCCTTAGAATGAGTTTCCAGGCATGTTGTTGTATCGACAGATGCCTCCACCACGGGCTGGGGCGCCATGTGCAATGGACATGCTAACGCGGGCTCCTGGACAAGACCCCAGCGCCTTTGGCATGTCAATTGCCTCGAGTTGCTGGCAGTACGTCTGGCTCTGCACCGCTTCCATGCGTTGCTCAAGAACCAGCACGTACTAGTCCGATCAGACAATACCGCGACAGTACAATACTCCCGCCGTATGTCGCAACTCGCCCGCCACCTCCTAATATGGAGTCAGAAGCATCTGAGGTTGCTTTGAGCCATTTACATTCCAGGAGACCTGAACTGTGCAGCCGACGAGCTCTCACGGGTTCAGCCTCTCCCTGGAGAATGGAGACTCCATCCCCAGATGGTTCAGCTGATTTGGGATCAGTTCGGGGACGCACAGGTAGACCTGTTTGCCTCCCACGACTCGTCCCATTGCGACCTGTTTTATTCCCTGACCGAGGGCACACTCGGCACGGATGCACTGGCGCACAGCTGGCCGCGGGGCCTCCGCAAGTATGCGTTTCCCCCAGTGAGCCTTCTTGCACAGACCCTGTGCAAGATCAGGGAGGATGAGGAGCAGGTCATTTAGGTTGCCCCTTATTGGCACAACCGGACCTGGTTCTCCGAACTAGTACTCCTCGCGACAGCACCTCCCTGGCCAATTCCTCTGAGGAAGGACCTTCTTTCTCATAGATGGGGCACCCTATGGCACCCTCATCCCGATCTTTGGAACCTCCACTTGTGGCTCCTGGATGGGACCAGGCAGGTTTGAGTACCCTACCACCAGCGGTGGTGGCTACCATCACTTCCGCTAGAGCATCGTCCACGAGACATGCCTATGCGTTGAAGTGGAACCTCTTCGTCAACTGGTGTTCTTCCCGTCGTGAAGACCCCACGAAATGCCCGATCAGTTGTCGTGCTTTCCTTCTTGCAAGAAGGGTTGGAGCGAAGACTGTCTCCCTCCACCCTGAAAGTGTATGTTGCCGCTATTGCCGCACATCACGATGCAGTTGAAGGTAAGTCTCTGGGAAAGCACGACCTGATCATCAGGTTCCTGAGAGGAGCAAGGAGACTGAATCCTCCTCGCCCTCCTCTCGTTCCCTCTTGGGACCTCTCAGTGGTGCTAACTGCCCTGCAGAGTGCTCCCTTTGAGCCTCTGCAATCAGTGGAGCTTAAGTTCCTGTCAATGAAGACAGGACTCCTGGTTGCATTGGCCTCCATTAAGAGGGTAGGGGACCTGCAGGCATTTTCGGTTGACGAAGCGTGCCTGGAATTCAGGCCGGCCTACTCTCACGTGATCCTGAGACCCCGGCCTGGATACGTGCCCAAGGTTCCCACCACACTCTTTCGAGACCAGGTGGTGAACCTGCAAGCGCTGCCCTCGGAGGAGGCAGACCCAGCCTTGGCACTGCTCTGTCCATTACGCACCCTCTGTGCTTACGTAGACAGAACGCAGTGTTCAGGACCTCAGACCAGCTCTTTGTCTGTTATGGTGGGAAGCTGAAGGGAAAGGCTCTCTTCAAGCAAAGGTTGTCTCACTGGTTAGTGGACACCAGCAGCAAGGTCGACCGTGCCCCCTTGGTGTGATGGCCCACTCCACCTGGAGTGTGGCCTACTCTTGGGCTCTAGCGCATGGCGCCTCGCTAACAGACATCTGCAGAGCTGCAGGCTGGGCTAACACATTTGCGAGATTCCACAATCTCTGAGTGGAGCCAGTTTCTTCTCATGTACTCGCTTCAACCAGCCGGTACTAGATTCTGCTCAGGTGTCTTCGCTTGCTCGCCATTCCTCTCCACGGACGGGATACGTGCGATTATTCTCCTCAGGTGAGCCTCCCCGCAGACCCTGAGTTCCTCCAGCGCTGTTGACGCCAACGCCAGAGTTATGCCACCGGCAGCTTTCGCGCTTGGCTAGGTGCCTCCATGTGCATGGTTCCCCCTCTGTGCGACCCCCACGTGTGTATTTCCACTGTAAGCCTCTCGGAGCATGTGTCTTTCCCTCGGCAAGCCACCTTGCCACCCCTGGGGTTGAAATGTTCCACCTGCGGCTGGACACCCCAGTGATTCCCCATGTGCATCCCCCTCCGGGTCATATGTGTATTCCTAAGTCCCCCCTCCCCTTCGGGCAATAATTGCATATTTCCACTGAGATATGCTTCCCAGGGTACCTTGGTATTCCTGTGTTAAGTAGGAGTCCTTCGTCCGTGCAAGCCTCACGACAGGGAGCTAAGACTTACGCAAGGCACTGGAAGAAAGCCGAGGTGGCGTGATTAGACTGGGAACCCCATTCGTCGTCACTGACGTAACTCGTAGCGACCACGAAAGGGAACGTCTCGGTTACGTATGTAACCCTCGTTCCCTGAGTAGAGTTACGTCTCCCTGCCACTTCCGCTGTACTGCTGGAACGCCGGAGTTCAGTCTCGGCTCCTCAGCGAAGAAACATATCTGCATGTTGCCAGCATACTTCCTTATATACCCACGAGGTGGGGCGGACTTACGCTATGCAATACGTTTTGTACGTTTTGTATACTCGAAGGTGAGAGGCTTTCTAAGCGAAACTCCATTCATCGTCACTGACGTAACGTCTCTGTTCCCTACTCAGGGAACGAGGGTTACATACGTAACCGAGACGTTCTGTTTATTCAAAATGTGAGCTTGTCTGCCACTTTAAATGCTCAAGCTCATTACAGCAGGATGGATTCTGATTGGCTGTCAATGTTTTTATTGTTCATCAATAAAATCAAAAATTCTGAAAGTGATTACAACGATATAGTTTCTCTGTGCTGTTATCGTTATAGATGTGATGTGAATTTTGCTATTATTTAATATTAAAAATGATTTTTAGAATTATATCTTTATCGTTATCTTTATAGAAATCGTCTTTGGTGTGAACGGACCTTTAAGGAGACACAACATGAACGAGTACAATTGTAAGTTGATCAGGTAATGTACACGTTTTCTTTTATTTTTATTGCCAAGGCTGGTTAGGTCAAATCTGCGATCTCTGTCCCAATTCATTTGCTGGATTCCATGGCTGCAATACGCTGGGTTTTCAGCCAACTGACAACCGGGGGTATTAAAATGGGCTACTATTGAGAAAATTGGGAGTGGGCGGAATCCCACAGACTAAAACAAAACAGACATTCCGACACGGAACGCACATTTCAGAGAAGATAACTGGCTGTAGCATTGTTTTTCAGAGAAACAAGTATTTGAACTTAGCATGTTTCCTGAATCTCTGCAAATATATTATGGTATTTTATTTAGTACAGTCAAAAAAATTACATACAGCACCTTTATGAAAAGGTATGACATTTCAGACTATTTTGATGAATACAAATATTTTCCATTTTGAAAAATAAATGCTTTCACAAATTCTCTACAGAGCACTTTGAAAGAGAGAGCAGGCGTATTAAAGACTCCCTAAAGCTCAATATGACACTAACAACACCAAGGTCGTACTGTAGGTTTGATTCCCAGGAAACCCAAAAACTGATCAATAAATATGTAAACAATGTGATTTATGTTTTACTAACTTGAACTAATGAGTTGAGCAGAATAAGACCAATAATGTGTATTAAGAACATACATAAAACCAATTTCACGTTGACTGCAACAGAAGAAAATCAAAGCCTTTTTTGTTATTTGTACAGTAGCATCAGTTTCCTCTTAAGGCATCATAGCAACTTCCCAAGAATATAGTTTACAAAACAAGTTCATCCAGTCAGGGGGAGGTCTAAAGCCCACTGTGTGCATGCCGGACTGAGTAAGAGCAGCATACAGCCTGCAGGGAGACTCCTCCTCTGGAAAGGGCCTTTAACATGATGACTTTGAGTGCAGTGCATATAAATAGACCAGATCCCTTTAGGCTCATCTCACAACGACTCTGCCCTGATCACTTGTGGCAGTTCAAATGCGCAAACCGTCACTCATATCGTGCTGCTCGAGCCTACCGCTATCAAAACAATCATCAAACCTCAGGCCCCCAATCCGGGGAACCCTCGATATTTTAAAGCGTATACCCCGAGACTAACACACATCCAGAGTTTGTAACCATGACAACACGCCTAGCAGAGTCGGAAACACCCACTCACTGGCCTGAGGGCCTAGTTTATCCCGCGACCCTTTTAAGGTGCAACATGGGAAATCTGTTGATGCACGTCGTGATTGGCTGCTACCCGGAGTGCATATGTGTCCGGAAAAAGGGGAAAGCTGTTTAGATAGACAGGTCTTGGGTTTCACAAACAAGGGTGTGAATGAAAGTGCTCCTTATCTGTCTCTTTCTCTCTGGTCTCTCTCAGAACAGCAGACGTGTAAAAGCGAGTGTTCGCACACCTCAAGCGGTGTGTTGTCATCCAGGCAGTGCCACTTATTGGTGGGGATTCAGGTGAGTCCTCATTAAGCATTAGAAACTTGACAGCGTCTAGACACAATGGCGCAGTTCCATACACAATGATTCATTTGTTCATTCTTCCTCACGCTCGTTCTCTCCCTCACCTCTCACACACTCTTACGGTCCAGGCAGCGATGATCCACAGGGAGATGCTGAAGACTAGCAGCACCGTGCCTGGACATATGGTCATCAGGGTCTTCATCACAAACCGTGTGTTAAAGTGCACCTGAAAAGAGAAAAACAACCAGTCAACATTTCAGTCTGGATTTGACCAGTTTTAGTTACACAAGCAACAAGTTGCAAGAAGCTTTACCTGATGGATATGAACAGTTTAGCCTTATATCATGAATGTTAAAAAGTATGGTTTATAGCAGGGAATTTTTCATTTTAATTAGATTTTCATATATAAATATATATATATATATATATATATATACAGTATATATATAAAAGCCATATATATATATATATATATATATATATGCAAAAACCTCTAAGTGCCATCTGAAATCTTCTTCTAGAATGATCATTTTTATCAAGCTTGTATATTTAAGTTCAGTAAATTCACTTAAATGGCAATGAAATTACCTATAAATTGTCATTTAAGTGAAATTACTGATGGCACAATTTATTTGATCAAAAACACAGTAATATTGTGTAATATTATTACAATTTAAAATAATGGATTTCTATTTTAATATACTTTAAAATATAATTTATTTATGTGATGTCAAAGCAGAATTTTCAGCATTATTACTCCAGTCTTTAGTGTCACATGATCCTTCATAAATCATTTTAATATGCTGATTTGATACTCAGTTATTTTGATGTATTTGATAAACAGTTGCTGCCTAATATTTTTTTGGAACCTGTGATACTTTTTTCAGGATTCATTGATGAATAAAAAGTGTCTTTATATGCATTTTCTCTCAAAAACAAGCTGCTGTGGTGGTGAGATGGGTCCCAATAGTCCCTATGGGTGGTCTTTTTCAAATTAAGACCATCAAAAGATCATGTTTGACCTTATATTTGTCCCACCGTTTGCACTAGGAAGTTAAAACAGCTGTTTTAGATCAAAGGTCGTTCAGTGTCTTTGTTCAAAAGTAAAGACTGTGACCTGAAATATCATAATTTATGTGAAATACTGGGTGTCCTGACTGAAATTTACAAGAAGCCCTTCAATGTTTTCATTTTCAGCTCAGATTGATTCTAATGCAGCTCTTAGAGATCTCTGAGCTAAGTTGGGCCACATGATCATTAATGATAAAACAGCACATGAGAGGAAAGATAATTTGCATTTACATCTCTTTGAAACAAGAGCTTCTCTCAAAGGACAAAGTGATTACCCTCTCCAATCAGCCATTCAAATTAAAGTACATCAGGACTCTTTTCACCTGTTTTGGATTATTTCAATGGCACCGAAGGACAAAACTCAAACTTTGAACTATCAAACACTTGACAGCCACGGCAGTCATTTTTCAACCTCTCTTAAGCACAAAGCTGAAGAGATACACAATATTCAGAGACATCAATCAGCCATCTAAAGGGGAGCAGAGATAAACCTGCTTGAAAAACACACAGCCATCAATCATAAAATCCATTACAGCAGAATATTCATCAGTCACATCAACTGACACCGAGCTGTGATGCTGCATCCTAACAATGCAAAAACAATTAGATTAAGCTCCTGTCCAACACTGACCTTCAAAATAAGGTTCGTCTTAATGCTAGTTCACTCTGACCCAACAAATCTCAACACACACACCAAATAGCAAGTGGGTTTCGTTGTATCCAGAGGAGTAAATGTAGCAACACTACTAGCATTACTTTTAGTAGCATGCATGACAGTATAGCTTAGCTGTTATAATAATGTAGCTTTTTCAGTAACAAGCCACTTTTTCCAATAAGTACAGTAGCAGCATAGAATAACAATGTCATATTGTCACATTTTATGTCACATTGTGTTGTACACTAAGCATTACGGTTTGATTCGTTTTAGTGAATCAGTTCAATCATAAAGCCGTTTTGTCTTTTTTAAAATGAAATATTTAGTTAAATGCTGCTGTTTGTATATTTTCAACTAATTTATATTGTTGTTTATTTAGGGCAAATGAACCTGTAAATTTAGCTTGTAATCAAGATTCAGTTAAAAACCCCTATTGCTTTTGAGAAATTTTGTCTGATAAAATTAAGATTGATTGAATATTATATATATATATATATTTTTTAAATCTACTTTCTTGAGAATGTATGTTGAATGTCTTAATTTCTTGACTCTTGACTTTTTTTTTCTATTACCCTTCACCCTATCCTTTAACTACCAGTTGATGGGTGATTGTATGTGCTGCCATGAGACACCTGTACCATGGTTTTGATATTGTAAAACTATAAAAACAATTCTTTAATAAAAATAAAAAATAATATATATATATATATATATATATATATATATATATATATATATATATATATTATGTCATCTTAAAGGGATAGTTAACCCAAAAAAAAAAATCTGTCATAAAAGCTTGACAGAATTTAAATATCTAAAACTATCCCTTTAAGTAGCTTCAATGTTGTCAGTTACTTCATTAATAATTTTTCTTATGGGTCTTGAAACCCTGCAGAAGTTCTGCAAAAGGATGCTTGGAGGTAAAAACAATTTTTTTTAAAGAAAAATTATGTAG
Organism: Rutilus rutilus; assembly: GCF_951802725.1. Lineage (NCBI taxonomy): Eukaryota > Metazoa > Chordata > Actinopteri > Cypriniformes > Leuciscidae > Rutilus > Rutilus rutilus. The sequence goes on along the minus strand of NC_140230.1, from coordinate 19,648,255 downwards.
AAAAGACAGTTCTGTATTTCTTCACATTTATACAGCTAACCATTCTCGTATGGTGGGTAGTCAACTTGATAGAAAATAAAGATTTTCAAGATAACATTTAATACAAAATTATAATATTCATATTTACAGTACAAATGGGTCTGTATACATGAAAATAGCAGCCTTTTTAGGAAAGGGGTCCCTAGTAAAGGGATCATTATATTTGAAAGTCCATGGAATTGAAAAGTTTGAAACTCTTGGTTTATCTGATCATTAGACTGTAGTGTAACTAGTAGATTTCATTTTTAGTAGCTTGTGGCAGTTTTAAAGTAGCTTCCCCAAAACTGGCTGGATCAGTGTGTTAACCATGTTGCTGTTTCCATTTTAGACTTTTAGTTTTAAATCTGACCCAATAATCCCTCCATAGAACCAGCCTATAAATGTAGAATCTTTAAACTGTCAGTAAAGCTGAAAGGTTCATCTTTCTCAAGAGACTGAACAAACCACATAAATCCACACAAAACCTCTTTCCTCTAGCGCAAAAAAACCACAGGCCTCAATGCTCATGACTGTCCACATAAAAGGGAACTAAAACATAAAGAGGATGTGTGTATTGAATCTGGGCGCAAGTGGGGAATTGAAGATAGACAGTAAGGGAAAAACCTGACCAGTTTATGAGGTTTGGACTAGTTGGTCTATAATACCTGAAGAAAGCTAGCTGTTAGCATTCCCATTCATCTCAATGGCAGTTGCTTGGAAAGCGCAGAACCCTCCAGAAGTATGTGATTTCATGCTTTTAAGAGACCTTCGAACAGGAATCAGGCGATGTGTTACTTGCAAATATATTATTTAGTCAGAATTCACTGCTATCAACCAACAGAGGCTACTGGAACCATTCTAACTAGCCAAAAAAATGTAAACAGCAAGAAAAGGAAAACCACACTCAGAAACAAATGCTGCACATTTAAATAACACCCTAAATTCTCAGTTTTTAATCATTGGGTTGACCTCTGACCTTGTTGAGTGCCCCTATGCTGCGGGAGGAGGCGTCGGTGAAGAGCTTGCTATGTAGCAGCATGACTCTGGCGATGAGGTAGAGTCTAAGGAACATGGGTACAGACAGCACCATGTCTAGATCTGCCTCCGCCTGCGAGGGAGCGTAGGAGAAGGCCAGCCGTGCCCGCCACATAAACTTGAAGTCCCCCGGCACCGGGTGAACCGCCGAAACGATCAGCTCCAGAGCGATGAGCAGCACTCTCTCCATGGTCATGGCGATCCGCCAGTCGTCCGCACCATTGTCAATGACAAAGAGCTGAAGGGGAAAAGTCAAAATGGGAATGTTAAACAATGCAAATTGAGCAGAGTTTCCCGGCAAAGTTTCAATTTGCTTAATGGATATCAAATTTGTATTAAAATGTAAAGAAGTGCTCAATGGAACACAGCAGCCACTAGCTGTGACAGTGACATAACACAAAGAAATAAAACCAAACCCCCATAAAAACTATATATATATATCATTTTACACAAGAATAAAAAATAAAAACACAGATAGAAAAATAAAATAAAATCCAGAATCGTGCTAAAATCCAAAAATGACCTCAGGAACTTCTAATACATTTTTCATTTGAGATATGGTTATGTGTAATATATGTTGAAGAAAATAGTAAAGTACTGTTACGGATGTGTGTTTCTTTGTGTTCTTTTATATTATGCATTTGTTCTTGTTTTGTCTGTGTGTGTGTGTGTGTGTGTGTGTGTGTGTGTGTGTGTGTGTGTTGTTTGTCCTGAGTAGCATCCTTTAACCAGCTGATTGATGGCTCTGCCAGTCTTCATTGGATTGGATGGCACTGATTGCGGCAGGTTTAAAACAATCTCTTCCGCTCTTCAACGAGCTGCTGCGACTTCGGGCCGGTCACACTTCTCCTGTCTCCCCACCAACAATGTTATTGTTATATGATTGTTATATATTTTAATAAGTGTTGGTGTCCTTTGTAACATTCGCTCTGTTTTGATAGTGTATTTAGGTTAATCGATTGGATTTTTCTTTGATCTCTTGAGGGAAGATATTTTGTCTTTTATTCATATTGACTTTTTGTTTGTTATTTTAGGCCGTGGGTCACCCTGAAGTTTATGCACCAAATGGTCATTCTTTTGTTTCTCTGAAGCTTTCAACTTTATTTTTACATTTTTACAACTTTATTTTTATTTCAACATCTTAATAAAACATTTATCGTATAGCTGTTTTTTTCGTATGTGAATTTATTTTCTTTTTTCTTAGTCTGAGCACTGGGCAGGGAGTCATGTTTAATTTTCCTGCTTTTTCTTTTTCTTTATCGTGACTTAATCCTAGGTCGTCATAGTACACATAAATCATAATGTGAAGTTGCTAAAAAAGAAAGAAATTCCAGAGGAAACTCATGGCTCAAAAATGCAAATTCTCTTCTGGATTTTAGAGCAAAACAAAACAAACAAAATAGTATCTAAGAAAAATATTATTTTTAACTAAATAACTTACAACTTGGCTTAAAATCTAGACATAGGGCTCTATCTTGCACCCAGCACAATTGACTTTGTGCACCGACGCATGTATCATTCCTATTTTGCACCCGACGCACAGTGGACTTTTCCCTCGACAGACGCACGTCGGTAAATTAGGGAATGAACTTGCGCTCCCGGGGGGGGGGAGGGGGGGGGTGTTGTGGCGGAGGAGGCGTGTTCCGGCGCAAACGTTCCCTGGTGCTATTTTGCAGGTTTAGAAATCAATTGCGCCACTGACCAGGAAAAACCTAGTCTAAAGTCAGTGGCGCGTTATTCAGATGCTATTTTAAGGGCGCATACTTAGCCATAATGTGGCGTGTGCACAACGCACATACACTTTGTTTCTACAGTACACACAGACGCAGCAGTTGGCATTTTTGCAAACCATACCTAATTACAAGGAAAAATATTCCACATGAGGGAAATCATTGTGGTGTCCATGAAGATGTGAAAAAATAGGCATAAATCTAGCTTACACATCTACCATTTACCGAAGCTTTTTTGGGTTGGTTTCTCCCATTCCCATACAATGTCACCTCTCTGTCTTTTACGGCCCTGACGAGAACGTTGGTCTCCTCGGCTGTGAACCGCTCCTGGCGTGCGCCTGGCAAATCCGCCGTTATAATAGCAATCCGCCATGGAACAAGCACGCCTGCTCTTAAAGGGAATGTGATATGACGCTCTGATTGGTTTATTTCACGTTACGCCCAAACCACACCTATGAGTAATGTAGCTACTTCAGACCAACCCATTTTAGATTTGCATCGGGCGCAAGAGTCATTTATCCCGCCGGTATAATAGCAACAGCGCCCGAGATCCGCCCACTAAGTTACTTGCGTTTCGCGCTTGATACTTGCGTTTCAGATCGTTAAAATGGGGCCCATAATGTCTAGAGTAAAATCTCATTGGTCAAAAATCCTTTTGCACTTCTAAAAGCCAGAAGAGAATTAGCAGGGCCATGTGTTCCCTCAGAAATTTATAATGAGTTTTTGAGGCATGTCTGTGTGAAAATGAATAGTGAACAAAACAAGAAAGTACTCATAACCAATCATTTCAAATAACAAATGTATTCATAAATCAAAAAGTGCTATTCAAAAAACGTATTCGAATTTCCAGAGGCCCAAAAAAATGTAAAAGTCTCTTCCTGATTTTAGGACCAAACAGCTCTAATAAATAAAAATGTTCTTGTGTTGCATCGCCCAGTATTTTTGCTTTAAGCGTTGAGAGACAAATTGCTTGTCACGCTGTGCTACTTAGGGCAAAAGAATAAAAAGAGAAAAAACGAACGTTGCGTAACAACTTAAGACTAACTATTCATCATCCATTTAATCAAAAAACTTCAATTACAAATTAATAATTCAGATTACCTCATTAGAACAACTAATAAATAGAGCTGCCGTTCCACTAACTGAATGAGTAAAGTGTGTTCTCAGAAGCAGCGCAGGCAAAATGAGAGGGAAAAAGATTGATGAGTCCCACAATGAGAACACGCTCAGATAGTCATTTTATCCTGCCAGGAACGCCAAACAGACAGAGCAATAAGCAAACAGAATTCCGCTGGCATAATGTGCACTGACAGTTATATGACTCTCTCTCTTTCTCTCGTTCTCTCTCCCAATGCAACTTCATGTCAGGCGGTATATCAGCAGAGCCTAACGACGGAACGGGAAGCTAATTGTGCTGGCTGGCGGTGTTAGATGTGTTTAATGTTAATTGTAAGTGTTAGATTGGCGAGGTTTGTTTAATTGATAAGCAGAAGGCAAGCAGGGTTTTCCCCACTGAGACATACACACATCCACACACACACACCCACACACAGGGCTGCAAATGATTATACGGGAATCCTGAGAACTCATGAATGAATTTGGATATCCCTTCAGCTATATGGCTCTCTCGCCTATATCCATCGCAAGGTTGTGTCACAGCGCAACAGGTCTTTCTGGCATCTGAAGAAATTGTTATGTTTATCTAATTGATCGTGCATGTGTGCGTGCCTGACTCTGTGTGTGAAGGGCACCGTGCATGTCGTATGGCTGTAAAATGCGCATGTTTTTTTTTTTTTTTTCTGGAAAAGCCAGCCTCGTCATGGTGACTGTTGCCTAGGCGACAACATCAAAGACCAGCCAAGCTTAATTAGGATCCCCTGGTGAGAGAGGGAGAGAATGACTGTGTGTTTGTGTTTGTGTGTGTGTATGCAATCACAAAAGAGAGAGAGAGCATGAGGAAAGTGAGAGGGAGCGAGATAGAAAGGAGGTGAAAGGCAGGGAAAGAAGCCGAGAAAGAGAATGAATGTGCGGGAAAAATACACGCGTGTGGGTAGGTGTAAGGAGAATGAAAGAGAATGTGTGAGAGTGTGTGTGTGAGTGCATGTGAATCTGTGAGAGGCTTGTATGGATGGCTTCATGATTTATGAATAATGGTTGACGAATATGGGTCTTAATGACTGATATTGACATCTACAGTGGTAGATGTAGCTGATTAAATGTTGTTTTTTGTAAATAATATAGGAGACTGAGACAGAATACTGATGAACTTAAATTAAACGCTTATTTAACACAATATTACACTAAATTCACTACAAATATTTTAAAAAGATGATTTGATTATTAAATGTATTTATGCAAAGTATTTATGCAAAATTCACTATAAAATACTTAAAAAGAGATACATATTAAATATTATTCTAAATATAAATGTTTAAACATTTAGTAAACAGTGATGATAGCTACATTAAATTGATGAAAAATTTATTTCACACAATTTTTATTAGAAATTCTCTAAAAACATTTGAAAAATAATATGTTTATCATTAGAATGTTTATTAAAGGTTAAAATGTTTAAACTTTTAAAAACATTAAATTGATTAAATAAAAAACACTTTTTTAAACAAAATTAACCAAATAAAATGAAGGCAGTTAATGTTCATTAAATGTTAAAATGTTGAAAAATTTTATGAATATTAAATTGATCAAATCAACATTTATTTCAAAGAATATTTCCTCAAAGATTCACTAAAATATTTGAAAACAATGTTTATTAAAACTTAAAATATTTAAACATTTAATAACAATAAACAATAATAAAAAACGAACAATGTTTAATCACATCACGCTCAGTGTTATTTTAGTGTCATTTATAGTATTAGAGGTCCAACTCTAGTTTTTATTAATATTTTGAATTAGTTTTCATTTTTTTTATTTTCTGGTTTCAATTTAATTTTAGTTATAAATTTAGTAATTTTGTTGAGCGTTTCGTAGTTTTTATTAGTTTTATTTCAACAAATAATGAAAAATGTTTTACGGTTTTAACCCTGGTTACGCTCAACATATCTAGACAAATATCAACTCAAAATGCCCATTTATCAGTTCACAACAAACACATATTGGCTCAAAACAGCCAAATAGCCTATTTCATTACATGGCTCCTTCCATATTTCTGATATTTGCTGAAAATCGCCACAATCTTTATCTGCAGATAAATGGTTCTCATTTCTGTAAAGCTTTGCGTTTATGAGTAATTGTGGGAACGTTCCATGTTACTTTGAGGGGGAAAAAAGAAATGCTAAAAATGCTGAAATCTCCTTTTTCTCCATCATCATCATCTCTCCCTTTCCTCCTCCGCACGTTACTCCTAATTCATCTCTCCACTACCTCGCCCCCTCCCCCCATCACCCATCCTGTCGTTCTTTTTTGGGCCAAATCGCCACCAGGATATGCTGAATAATTAAATTCCATTAGTTAAGGTAATCAGTCAACATGAGTGACTGGACCGAGCTGCTTCTCTAAACCCATCAGAGAGAGAAAGAGAGGAGACAAGAGAGAGAGAAACCCAGAACCTCCCAACAAATGAGGGCCAGAGCCAATTAGGAAAAATTAGGGAAAGAAAGGAAGGATGAATAGGAGAGCAGACAGCTAAATGAAGAACGGGAGAAAGAGAAAAATGCAGAGCCGAGAAAAAAAGGGAAATCCAGGAGGAAGACGGAAGCTGAAAGAGGAGAGAGAGGGAAAGAGTGAAGCCAAACGAGAAGAATAGTGTCTGTTTTGTTGTTTTGTCCTGTCAGAGATGAACACTTTTGTTATGATAAAAGCATTGTAAGTCACACATATACACACCGCACACACACAAACAAACGCTTACATACTAATTAAGATCAGCACACTTCCCTACAATCACTGAAGTCCCGGCTAACATTGTACGATTTTTTCTGTCTTTTATCATTGTTGCTTGTCAGATTGTATATGACCCAAGTGAGATCTTAAGTAAAAGTCAAGGCAGACATCAACTGTCTTTATGTCAGACTGTGTGATATACAGTTCTGCAGACTTTAGTCAACTGACAGCTTTGACTGGGCAGTCTGAGACAGTTCTGACAACCTAACTCATATACAAAAACAACTGAAATGGTTCTGCACAAACCCTGGCAAACCCGTAATGTTGGCTATATTTTGCCTTGTTGACTGCTATGCTTATTCTTCTGATCAAACTCAAGGTATTATTATACAAATCTTTAACTTAAATGAAAATGTGAAATGTTGCCTTATGCTAGCCTGGCAAGCCAGACCTACATCAAGATGTTGGGTCTGGCAACTCACCATAGACACGGCTCAATCCGAGGGGTGGGATAAATGGCTGTCTTTCAAATTCCCTCTGCACGCAATAGGACAGCGCTTCAACCAACCAGAGCGTTTTCCCAACAGCGGAGCTAGTTGATAGATTCAACTTTTGCCAGGCAAAACTACGAACACATCTTCCTTTTGTTTTTTAAATGACTTAAGTGCTGTTCTATGCTCTTTTCTCAAAGAAAAACTTAACTCCAAGTCCTCCAGAGTCGCGGACAAAGCCGATTCGAAAGATGTTCGCCAGCAGCCGCCATTCTTTGTTTTCAAGTAGCAGGGGCACGTTCAAGTTCAAAACGGTGCGCAACGTTTTGCTACGGTTTCCGGGTTGAACGTCATGTTTCCTGGAAACGGCGTGCACCGGTGTGCAACGGGGTTTGAGATACGTTTTCTCTTGATTGGTGGGTGTGTCAGAACTGCAGTCCAATCAGCAGCAACATGTATATAAAGCACGCCGTTTAAAGTCAATTCGCACAATGGGTTCAAGGAAAGTAATTTACAAATGTGTTCGATGCAGCTCGGTATACGCAACAACTGAGGATATTAGAAGACATGTTTGTTGTTTTATTGTAAAAATATAGGATATCAACATAATGATGTAGTTGTTTATATTTTTAGCTTCATTGCAAGTGTATGACATTTGGTATAGAACTAAACAATGGTAATTAAGTGCTTTTCCTAAAAATGAGAAAGAAAATACAGGGTATTAAAACAGTATGAACTACAAATAAAGTCAGTATGTGAGGCTAAATAGATGTGTTTTAGTCTGAATTAGGTAAGATGTGTGCTTCCATTTCAGTTTCAGCAATCCCTTCACTCGATTGGGATGTTCTCTTTTGTTCTGGGCGGCAAGTGCAGTAACTGTAACATAGGGCATATTTTGTAGTATTAAACACATATTTATACCGACTTCATCAGGCTCCGAAAATTCTTCACAAATAACACAAAGAATGGCCTTCTCAGCTGCCATAGTTGCAACTCTTGCGTCATCAGAACAGTGTGTTCAACGCATCACCGTTTCTGTTTAAAAAACTTTGTGCAACGTTTTGTCGGGGCTGAACGCAACCCTGGTAACCGTCGCAACTCTGTCGTCATTATGTTAAGCCCGCCCCGCCTACTCTACACGACGTGATTGGCCTGACCCAATTTAGGTTTTTGCAGCTCGAAAGTCAATGGAGAGTTGCTAGACTGCCCTGGCTGCAAAATACATTTTGCTGCCGCTAGGGTGCGTCTAGATTTCTAGGCTAGCCTTATGCACTAAAATAAAAATAAACTAAAAACCAACTAATAAAAATGACAAAATCAAATAAAATTACCAAAACTTCAACTTAAATTAAAATGTTTAACATTTTACAACATTAAATAAGGCAGCAACCTTCCGGTCTCTCTCTTGAATCCAACACGGAAGTGACTCAAACTGCAATTCATCGACTGGCCGCTAGAGACAGGCTATAAAAGAGAATCAATCCTATAGACCTCCCATGTTAATATGTCCAACTTTACAACAGAAAAAAAATATGTTTACAGCCTGGTACAAAAAGTGCTTTTGGTCTATATAGCTAATTTGTCCTTCATGGCAACTGCGAGGGGGGTGCATTTAAAAAAAAAATTGTTTTTAATTATATTAAGCCTTAAAGTTCTGCATAATTAAGGGCATGGCCACGTGAGTGACAGGTGGATTGCCGCTGTTGTCACTACTAGCCGTTTGTCTGCTGTCTGTTAGCCGTCACGTCACCTCCGCTAATGCCGCCTCTTTGCCCATTTTCAGTTATCCGGGAGTGACATGCTGCCAAGATGGCGACGGCCGGCTCCACCGACTTTGGGTTTCAAAAATGCTGTTCATAAACCTACAGGTGACGTCACGGTCATTACGTCCATATTTCTTTACAGTCTTAAAACGCTTTCTTTAGTTGGCTAAATTCTTTCTGTGCTCTTACACAAAATCAGCAGCAGCTTCAACACAAACCGAAAGTTTGAAGACAAAAGCAGGACCTTTTAAAAGGAGTGGGAGTCTGTGGGACTGAATAATACGATGAAACGCAATTAACGTTTTGAGTTTTGCCATTGCACCAAAGTAAAAAAAAAGCAAAGTATGATTTTAGATATTCAGCAGGGATGCATTAAATTGTTAAAATGTGACAAAATAAAGACATTTATATTGTTACAAAAAATATATATAAATGCTGTTCTTTTGAACATTCTATTCATCATAAAATCCATGATCAGTTTCCACAAAAATATTAAGCAACACAACTCTTTTCAACAATGATAATAATTAGAAATGTGTATTGAGCAGCAAATCAGCATATTAGAATGATTTCTGAAGGATCATGTGACACTGAAAACTAGAGTAATGATGCTGAAAATTCAGCTTTGCCATCACAGGAATACATTCAATTTTTAAATATATTAAAATAGAAAAGAGTTATTTTAAACTGTAATCATATTTCACAATATTACTAGTAATTTTGTACTTTTACTAGAGGAATAGGCCTACTTCATGAGTTAAAATACATATCCTAAAGTACATGATTTGGGTAAATGACTGTAAATGTCCCATTCATAGCACAAGTTAAAGTCAACAGGCGTCATAGTCTCACTGCAAAACTGTGATCCAAAATGTCTGATCAACTTCATCAGAGGCAGAAATTCATCATAAAGGCAATTAATCGGCTGTCTGTAAGCATGTCATGCAAAACGATCATTCTGCCTTATGGTGAATCTGTTATGATTCCTGAAATGTGTTACAGAACGAAACAGGTAACTCCAATCCACTCAGATTACAAATGAGGCAAGCCCAAAATACAGACACACACAGGCTAAATAAGCTAGGAAATCTGCCTGCAGTGTTTTTAAAAGCAGTGGAATCTGCTTGGAATTCCCTCTTTTTAAAATAAATACATTTATATCCACACTTTTTCTCTCTCGCACATACACACAATCTCCCATGTGTGTAGTAAGTAGCAAAAACAGCAGGAAACCCCTTTAGTTTCCTCCAAGCTACAACTCTCACACAATGAACCTGAGAGACGTGATGTGCTGTCAGGGTGCTTTCGCAATGTTCTGGAAACGTTTCCTTGTCGTTCCGTTGCCAGCACCGTTCATGCTGTCAGTTAAAAGCCTTCCCTGTGCATTAGCTACTTTATGTCAGAGCAGGAGGGGGGAGCTGTACCGCGTGGTTAATACTACAGTAACCTCTCAGCTCTAAGTACAGGACTGTCACTGACACCTCATTCCTTTTCCAGAACCCTGAGGGGATCTAATCTACATTAGCATTCTGCTTACGCTTTGCTAAATTATGCCTTTTATTTCTAGCCTGTGCTTGTAACATTCAGAACATTTTGCTACTCCCTTTCAAAATAGTTGTATTGTAACCATGACAAATATCATGGCTGGGTTTTTTTTTGTACTTTTTTTTTTTTACAGTCTCTGTCTCAGTACTTCAGCATTAGAGCTGAAATCAGCTGTGGAGCTGTGCTCGTATTTTGTCATAAACGTCAAATCGGGACATGGTTTAATTTATTTATGTCAATTTCTCGATTACATTTTTTAAATATTACATTTTAATTGTATATTTAAATGTTATATTATGGTTACATTTTTTGTTGAAAGCCTCTAACAGGCAGATTTATGGCAATTTAGAGACCACTTACCCCATATAGCTATTGGGGGATGTTGTCACAATCAAATTATATGAACTGTAACATTTTTCCTGGTCAGTAACGATGAAAATGTTTAAATGTCACCTATTATGCTATTTTAAAGTTTCCTAATGTTGTTGTGGAGTCTCCTACAACATGTTTACATGCATCAAAGGTAATTTCCTCATAATATTGCACATCATCACATTTTCAATGATTCTCAAACGACTCGTGAGATGAATCAATCTCTCTAAATCCCTCCTTTCCGCAAGCTACTCTGCTCTGATTGGCCAGACAGCTCAGTCTGTTGTGATTGGTCTACCGTAAAACGCCCATTGCCATAACAACGTCAGCTGTCCTGAGGCTTCCTACACAGTAAACTAAAGACAGTAACGAACAATGACGTCGATTTGACCATATCAATACGAGCGTGAGTCCGATGATCCGAGCTCTAGAGTGAATAATCTGATGTAAGTTAACATAAACGTTGGTAAAACAAATATTTCCTCAAAGTAGTGAGAATGACAGACAATCTGCATTAATAGACACAGTTATAGGTAATAGTGGTCCACAACTGATTAGCAGAAGTATTTCAGTAAGAGTTAGCCAGCTAGCAGGAGACCTACACAATATAAAACTCAAAACTAAGTTTTTTGAACACCATCTTTCAAGAGTAAAAATGGTTTGTGAATCCTGCACTGAATTCTGAGATTTGAGAAGCAGTCGTCAGTAAAATAAAGGCTCGCTTTACCTTCAAATTATAGAGCACAGCGCCGTCTTCTCGACATGATGCTATCCAGTATCCACAGGAATCAGCTGTTGGTTTGAGGTTCAAGTTCTCCCTGGTGTCTGCGCGCGCAATAAGTGGGCGGGCAATATACTAATGTTTCGTCTTGACGTCTCAACGAAACGGCCTATGACTCGTTTGAAAAACTATTCATTTAATTGACTCAGAGTCGACTCTTACTTTTGAAAGACAATAACTTTATATACGGTGCACTTTCAGATTTAAAACTTTGCAGGATGTTTTCATTCACTTAGAGCTATGTTACACACTACATGAAAGGTCATTTTCAAAAATCCATAATAGGGACCCTTTAAAGGTATGGTAGGCAATACCGGTGCGACTAGCAATAGCAAGTTAGCTTTGAAAGTATGAGATCCATGCTTCCTGATCCAAACCACGCATCATTCAAAACACATGAACGCACACAGCAGAGTCTGCAAAGTGTCACGAGATGAGAGACGGCGTTAAATGACCTCATGTCTCAAACCACGTAAAGTTACAATAATAATGAATGTAGACAACTTACAGAGCCCTTACTTGTACCTCCTGACTGCTGCAGATTAATTTCGGTGTTGATAGTTGACATAGAAACGCACAATTCTGAGTCTGAGGACGTGAACAGCTCTGGGTAAAACGCCACAGGTTGCCATCTCGTAATAACGGTTACGACATGGCGTAAACACAGCACAAGCACATTGTTTTGGTTCAGGAGGAACTGTAAAAGGCGGCTGCTGTTTGTTTTTGGTGCTCGGTGACTGACGTCTGTCTACAACTCTGCACAGCCTTAAGGAACGCGCTGAAGACGGGTGATGTCTGCGAGAGCAGGGTGCGCGGAGGTATGCAAATACATATGTTGACAGGCAGGTAGGACATCGTATCATTGAATTCGGATGATTGGATGAAGATTTTTTGGTCCTGAGACTTCCATTTCTATTATTGATTGCTATCAGGATGTGAAGAAAGTTTCAACCAGTATAATAAAAAGTGTTTATAAAACAAATTGCCTACCCTACCTTTAGTAGACTCTATAATACAATAATGTATATGGGAATCTAACTTAAAAAATAAGCCTACTATGAGTACTATTAACTGAATAAATAGTGTGGCAACCGGCCTCAGTTCTTAATATACTGTAGCTAAGCAAAAATGTAGAGCATGTTATATAATAGGACAAACTTTAGTTTCTGCCAAAATTTTAATATTTAAATATACCAAAATAGAGTTGTTATTTTTTCAATAATTCAATAAAAAAAATTCAGAACTCTTTAGTCATGCCATTTCTGAATAACCTCTCTTTTTTTATATATAGTAATGATAATACCAAGTTACCACAGTTTTGTTGTAGCAACAAATAACTGGAAATTCCTGGAAATTTCATTGGAAATTTACCATGGACAAATTTGATTTCCATGGTAAATTTCCAATGGCTAACCAATGTTTTATTCCAGCAAATACCTGTGAAATTCCACATCAATGATTTATCCTTGTATATAGTCTTTTACAGTGTCTCATGTTGTCACCAACCAAATACATGAACTCAAATGCGCAGTGTGTTAAGTCTCCAAGGGCCAAACAGCTTCCAAAAGCTCATCATAAAAACCACTCAAGCAAAACGTTTCTAGAATCAGCCCAACCTTGAAGCTAAATTATAAAATTGGCTTCATGTAATACTGGTGATTCACCAAACTCTTTAATAGGTCTTAGCTGAAGCTGCACAGCCATGAATCATTTTAATGTGGTTCTAGGTGAGCCAAGCAGTTCACAAACTTTTGCCAAGGATGAAGCCTGTTGGCTCTAAAGAAGAGATGCACTCACATTAACACGTACACTTGAGTTCAAACGCTACCTTAGAGGTGCTTTCAACCATAATGGCAAAGTGGATTTTGACTGAACTGAAAATAAGGGTGTGTTAACTTGAAGTTCGGTTCACTTGGTTTGTTTGGTCCGGACCAAAACAAACAATCAAACATTTAGTCCTGGTCTAAATGTTAGGGTTCAGATTGGCATTTTTATCACCGAACCTAAAGGCATAGGGATACGTTCACAACCTGATTGGTCTGCTTTTATGACGTATTGCCTATTTTGAGATGAAACTTACCAAACATTAAAAACAGTGCTGTGTTCTGGGCTAAATGCACTCATTGTATGTGCGTAGCCTACATGTGATAGTATTTTGACCAGCTGAGAACTCGTGAAGAGCTTATAAAATGTGTGGAGGAGTCAAAACAGCAGGAATCCCTCCATCACACACACAAACGAAGATCTGCTGCGAGACGCGGTTCTGATGCCAGTACCGAACTGTGATGGGTAACATCACGACAATGGAAAAAACAGGTATGCGTGAGCATTCTGTCCTTTTTAGGGTTTCATCTTCCTTTTTTTGATTTGTTTACATGTCTTTAGTTAGCCTGGTAATACCAAACTCTGCTACTTCGCTTTGCTTCGTAGACAGAGTCTGGCATGGCATAATTGAAAAGCGTTTTCTTTCTCGCAGGGAGGCGCTTGTCTGAAGTTTAAAATCATTGGTTCCCGTAAGCCAATCACATAACGTTTGGTTATGGCGTGTGTTATGCGCATGCTCAGCCGCATCTAACTTCCACTGTAAACACATGTAGTATGATGCGAAAACAAAACCATCGAGCGAAATACCGGAGTGAACATGGCTGTGAACGACTTTTGCAGATTATGTGAAGTAAATCTACGCATCCACGGTACAATCAGTGTCTACGTCACGGCTCTCAGCCCGCCCTCTGTTCGTTGATTGGCCGGCTGTTTGCAGGCCGGAGGAAAACGGAAAGCTATTACGCTGTCTCAGACTGAGTACAGAAGCGAAATGAAATTGAGCGGAAGTAAGAAGTCTGACGTAGTCAGGCTAGTCTTTAGTAGGTGTTGCATTCACATTACATTCAAAGTGAACCAAGACCCATCTTTTCAGTGCTCTCGGCAGCGTTCACACTTATTCAAATGAACCGCACTAACAGAGCAATTGCACGAGGGTTCGTTTTAATCGAACTAAACATGCCAAGTATGAACACCCTAAAAATGGGATACATTGAGAGATTCACAGGACTAGGACTAAAAGGATCGTTCACGCAAAAAGAAAGAAATATGTCATAATTTAACCACCCCCATCTCAAAATCGTTATGAATTTGTTCTGTGGAACACAAAAGAAAAAAAATAAGTTTTTTGGTTTGTTTGTTTTTGTCCATACAGTGAAAGACAGTGGGGTCCAATTTTGTTTGTTTTGTAGTCCACTGACTTTCATTGTATGGGCTGAAACATTCTTCAAAAATATTTTGTTTTGTGTTCCACAGAAGAAAGTCAAATAGGTTTGGAACATGATCACATCACATAATACAATTTTTTAATTTAAGGTGCCAAATAATAATGAATCAATATTGCTACCTTTGTAAATTTGGGAATGTAGGGATGAAGAATAAACAGTCATTCCAGTCGTATTCCTCTCTGTCTCTCTCCTCAAAAACATCCTTAATCAACACCTACTCACATCATGTTTTTATCTCCCTTAAACTGCGTCGATACACAAAAACACACACATACATACACACACACACAGTCTCTGTCAAGGAAAGAGCTGCTGAAGTCTGACTCACACACAAGAGAGAGAGTCTCATCACCATGAAAACACTTGCATAACGCCGAACGTACATGAGAAACTTCTCAATCCAACGAAATGAATGAAACACCGTCTGCACCCTTACACAACCACACACACATTGGCCTGAAACGGAGAGCAAAACGAGTGCCGGAGCTGTATATCTGTGCATGTGTTCAACAGCAGCTTAAAAGAGCCTGAAGCAGACGAATAATTCACAGACTCACAGACAGAGGGGGCAAGGGAAGGTTGAATGAAGGTAAAAATACAACCAGAGAGAGAGAGAGGAAAACCGACGAGAAGCAGGGGGATGAAGGGAAGGAGAGGAAAACATAACACGGCGTGAGAGAGAGCACACAATGAATTGATTTGAACAGAGAGAGAGAGAGAGAGAGAGAGAGAGAGAGAAACGGGCATAATTTGATAGAGGCGTGAGTGTTAGATGGCAAAAGAGTGATGAGGGAAATTACAAAGTGGGTGGATACACAGCGATAAAGTGAAAACAAGGGAGAACATGTTTGCATGTGTGAGCTTGTAATGATATTCTGTTGGATAAATGTATGAACAGATTTCCCTGTGTAAAGAAACACACACTTGTGCTAGTCCTAAAAAAATCAACAAACTGTTAGCTTAAAGTCAACATTCACAGCCTATTTTTCTCCTATAATGAGTAGTATTTAAAGGTGAAACAGGATATTCAACGAAAAAGAAGGGTAGGATTAGACCACATTCATTGGGAACTGATTGAAAATTTGTGACATCAACTGAAAAGGAAAGTGATTATTACAATTATTATTTGAATCATTCATAATGATGAATTACTTAAAAAGGCATTTGTAATTTTCAAAGGGGTCACACGTTTGTCACTTTAACCTTATTAAATGTACTGCCGGCTAAAATGGAGGGAAGGACAGATGATAAATCAGATTTGTCAGACGTGCATATGGATAAAAGCATACTAAATGTTCCAAATAAACAATGTTTACATCTTTGTGTCTTGCTGAAAATCAACTTAAAAATAATAAGAAAAAGATATGTACTATATATATATATATAAATAAAGGCACATTTACATTTAAAAAAATTTAAATATATAAAAAAAAAATCTATTTTAATATATTTTAAAATGTAATGTAAAAGCTGGATTTTCAGCATCATTACTCCAGTCTCCAGTCTGTCACATGATCCTTCAGAAATAATTATAATGCTGATTTGCTGCTCAAGAAACATTTCTTATTATTATCAATGTTGAAAACAGTTGTGCTGCTTAAGGCAAGACACCCCAGGTGAATAGGGTAAAAAAAATAACTAATAAATATCACCATACTTCCACAGTTGATTGATTACATAAATAATTGCAACAAAAAAAATTGTATTACAAGTTTTCTGCAATTTTGTTTAAATATGCAAAAGTAAAAACCTTTGACTCTAATATATCAAAAAAATTAAACAAGATTTTTTTTCACCCTATGCACCTGGGGTGTCTTGCCTTAAGCGGCACAACTGATTAAATTCAAATCTCTTTTTATCACTCCATAAATCAGAAAATACTGTCACCAGACAGAAATAAATATATTTTCGCCATTATTTTTAGGAATAAAATGTTGTATAAAATCAGGAACATTTTATATGAACAAACCCCTCTGTAAAAACCTTCAGAATGTAGATAAGAATAAAACTATAAAGTTTGGTGTATGTAAGTGCTACTGAAGTGGAGATTTCTGGCTCAATAGGAGGAAAAACTCATTTTGAGAAAACCTTTAAAGATACTGTAACTGAAATCTACAGACGCAAATAGATAAGTGCTCTGAAAGATACAGTTAAAAGTGTATTTTTGATGTTTTCTTTACACTAGTCTGAAAAAAAAAAAAAAAAACTTTATTAAAAGCCAAAAGCCCAAAATCTCGAAGTTGACAGATGCATGAAAAAAATTATAATTGCCTGTAGTGTCTCGCCTTAATATTTAGCGGAAATGTTATGATGAATGGAAAGTTCAACAGAACAGCAGTTAACTAAAATGGAAATCTTTTCTAAAAAAGTAAGTCCCTACTGTCACTTTTGATCAGTTTAATGCATCCATGCTGAATAAAAGATTAATTTCTCTAAAAAATATAAAAAAAAACTTACTGACCCTACAACTTTTGAGCAGTAGTTAAAGTTTTGTGATTTGATTAACTTGACCTGTAGCTGTACACCACTATTATCATTCATCCCTCATTTCTGGCCTCCAGCAGATAAGGAGACTTTTTTCACGGGCAGACAGCTTATCTTATTCCTATGGTGCAGACAGATAGTGAGACAGGCAAAGTAAAGCACAGGACACCCCTTGGAAAATGTTTCCTGCCACATCACTGCTCATTTTCAATTATGGGGAGAAGCAGAACAGGGAGTGGGCGCAATCCCATAAAATTGCCCCTAACATGGGCCACGGGACTGAGAGCGGCCTCTGCACACAGCGTCCCTGTGCCATCCCAGAGAACGCTTCTGCCCTCGAATGCCCACGTGCCATGATTCACCACTGCTCGAAGCAAATATTTTAATTATCAATTAACTATTCGTTTTATAATGTAGCTGCATATTGTGGCTGTTAAACAGAGTGAAACACACTGGAAAGTTATAATAGTTTGGTCAAATATCACATTTGGGATGGGAGGGCAGTCAGTGGTCTGGAAGAGAAATCACAGCCCCCAGTGTAGGGGGAAAGAATACACAGTTTGTACAGTATAAAAATCATTATGTCATGGAATGTCCCCATAAAGGACATGAAAAAGACTCGCAATCGCACGATATAAAGTTACACCTGTGTGATATAAAGCCGCAATTGCGAGTTATAAACTCACAATTCTGAGAAAAAAAAGTCAGAATTGCGAGTTATAAAGTCAGAATTGCGAGATATAAACTCAATTTACTTTGAGTCACAATTATCTTTTAAAATGTTTTATTCTGTGGTGGAAACAAGCTTCCATACGAAGTACAAAAGTCACTTTCAAACCAAAAGATTCCTGTTGGTCAACGCAGCAAATTCATCCAACTTGAACCTGTTGTGAGATCTGCATTGGGAAATCTTAAGATCGCATGATTCCAGATCGCATGAATTCCTCATGATTTCGCTCACGGAAATTCGTAGAACAATGGTGAATGTGTCCACACCTCAACAATAGACACTAATGTGAGAACATCATTTGTGTGTTTACCTGCACCTCTCGAGCATGGTAAGCGATGATTAGTCCAAGAAGGATGACGGTGGAAAGGCTGATAAGACACTTCAACGCCAGAGAATACATTGAGCTCTGTAAAACACATACACATCATGTTATTAGTAAACACACCATTTTTATTTCACGGAGAAGTATTCACTTACAGGTGCTAACCCTGTGTATTTTTTTTTGGGGGGGGGGGGGACAAAAAAAATTAAAGAGCTAGTTAAGCAAAAAATGAAATGTCTGGCATCATTTTATTATAAACTCATGTGACTGACGTGACACGAGCTACAAACATGGTTGTTTTTTCCCATGCAATTTCAATGGGGAATGGATTTTTCAAGCTTCAGAAGGATGCAAAAGTACTAGAAGTATTTTAAAAGTGGTTCAAATGACTTGTGCACTACATTCCAAATCTTCTGAAGTCATACGGTAGATCTGTGTGATGAACAGACGGAAATTTTTAATCATGTGATATAATTCCCTGAATGACATCAAATCAGAGTCTGTCAGATGTTACATTCTTCATGAATAACAACTGGAATTTCAATCCGTTTCTCATGCAAATCTATCATATGGCACCAGAAGATCTGGAATATACACTACTGTTCAGTGGTTTGGGTTCAGCAAGATTATTTTTTTAAAGCAAGGAATACTTTTATTCAGCAAGGATGCATTAAATTGATCAAAGGTGGCAGTAAAGGCATTTATAATGTTACAAAAGTTTTCTATTTCAAAAAATATTAAGCAGCACAACTGTTTTCAACATTGATGAATATAAGAAATGTTTCTTGACTGCAAAATCAGCATATTAGAATGATTTCTGAAGGATCATGTGACAATGAAGACTGGAGCAATGATGGTGAAAATTCAGCTTCGCCATCACAGGAATAAATTACAATATATTGAAAGAAAAATGTAAATTGTATTTACTGTATTTCTTGTAGTTTTACTGTATTTTTGATCAAATCGAAAGCAGCCTTGTTAAGCATTAGACACTTCTTTCAAAAACATAAAAAAATCTTACTAACACCAAACCTTTCACCTCATTAGATGTTTAAACCACTTTTATGATTTCTCCATAGGCATTTTCCAACCTCGTTGAAGCCTGACAGCCCCAGTCCTCATTCACTATCATTAAAGGGATACTCCACTTTTTTTGGAAATAGGCTCATTTTACAACTCCCCCAGAGTTAAACAGTTGAGTTTTACCGGTTTCGAATCCATTCAGCCGATCTTCGGGTCTGGCGCATAGAACATTGAATCGGACAGGGCCATTAGCATCTCTCTCAAAAAAATGACCAAAGAGTTTCGATATTTTTTATTTAAAACTTGTCTCTTCTGTAGTCCTAATCGTGTACTAAGACCGACGGAAAATGAAAAGTAGCGATTTTCTAGGCTGATATGGCTCAAATTCAGGCGCTGCGTCATATCATTACGCCTGCTGGACTCATGGTACGGCAGCAAAGTTTCTTGATTATTATGCAGGAATGAGAGTATAGTTCCATATCAGCCTAGAAAATCGCAACTTTACATTTTCCGTCGGTCTTAGTACACGATGTAACTACAGAAGAGTCAAGTTTTAAATAGGAAAAATATCGAAACTCTTTGGTCATTTTTTTGAGAGAGATGCTAATGGTCTTGTCCGATTCAATTATCTATGCTAAGCTATGCTAAAAGTGGTACCGCCAGACCCGGAGATCGGCTGAATGGATTCGAAAACGGTAAACTCAACTGTTTAACTCTGGGGGAGTTGTAAAATGAGCCTATTTCCAAAATAAGTGGAGAATCCCTTTAAATCAGGGGAAAATATATGATATTGATTAAAAATTCACCTTTTGTGTCCCATGGAAGACAAATAATCCTACCGGTTTGGAAAGACACGAGGGTGAGTAAATGATGAAATAATTTTCATTTTTAGGTCAACTATCTCTTTAAATAAAAAATGAACAGCACAATCGCAGCATGTGCATCTGTGCCATATAGTCTGCCAAGACATTTTTAGTGTCTTTTCATAATCTATGGATTACATGCACATCACTTCAAACCACACACACACACACACACACACACACACACAGACACACACAGAGAATGTCATGGTTACTCAAATATTTGTCTGACTGTGTGTGATTGCAGGGATCTCACCTTGACACCTATATACTATACACTACTGCCTGCTGCACAAATTTGATTTAATAAACACACACACAAACACACACACAACTTGCTTAAACTCTCTCTTGACTGAAAAGCTAAAGTTCTTAATCACTTCCAGCCTGAGCCTCGATGCTGTCCAGCTGAACCACACACATTATTAGATTGGCCACCTGTGGGTCTAATTTAAGGCTCCGTACTGGAAGCATTATTCTACAAGGACAGACAGACAGTGGTGTCTGGGGGACTAACGGCTCCTCAGTCTCTCACTCTCACACTGACACACACCCACACACACATAAATACTCAGGGCTCCTAACTGGAGCACATGCACACTGTACCCATCCAGGGGCTAACAGCTTATTGATACAACTGTTGCTTTTCATTCTCTGTCAGGCTTTCAGACAAGTCCTAAAGATGATTTTCTCTAATAGGTGGAAAGATTGATTGGCCCTATATGCTCGACGTGATTTATCTGAGTAGATGTTTCTTCATCAACCCCACTGTTGGTCCTTGGATATGGTAAAGCCATGACTGTCTGGAAACTCATTACGCGCACACAAAACGTACAAATATGCACAGACAATAATGCAAATGCACATTAACTTGAACTTGAACTAAAGTTACACGCCAGGCAAAATGTATAACTCACATTGTCAATAAGCTTTTGCCCAAAAAATGTACAACATACTGTAAAATGCAGTGTTCTCAACAATTTCTATAAAAAAATAATCACAGGCATGAAGCAACAATTCACAACACTACCTTCTAAAAAAGTAGCTAATACTTCAGTATGTAAACATGTAAACATGTAAAATATATGTTTAATTTGTTTTAAATGTTTGACACATTTGTGTCATTTTTGTCCACTAAAATGATATGCCAATTCAAGTAAAAATTAAGTAAAACGGATTAAAATATAATTATTTATACAATGCAATTTATTTAATATAAAATATGATATAATATTATTTTATTTTATTTTTAACAAATAATAAAGGCAAAACTAATTGATAATTGTAATGTATTATACCATATTCTATTCTATATTATTATAATAAACAAATACTTTTGCCTTTATTATTTATGTTAAATATATTATCATTTTAATAGAATAGAATAGAAAGGGATCATCTGTGTTCGTTTTACATTTAGTTCATCACATTTAGTTCAGTTTCCTGTGTTTCTGTTAGTTGGTTTCTCATTGTTTCATTCTCATTTGCACCTGTCGTTCATTTCGTTGATAGGTTTGTCTGTGTATTTAAGCTCTGCGTTTCGTTCTGTTCATTGTCAGTTTCCGTTGTGTGTATAGTGGTTGTTTTGTTTCGTAGTGTTCTGCACTGCTGCACACACTGCTGCGATTAGATCCTTTCTCACGTTTATTGCAACTGGAACGTGACAAAAATATATAAGATTAGCTTAGATTTAGTAGATAGTACAGTGGATGTTTAACAGGAAAGTCAAGGGAGAGAGACCCAGGTCATTATATGTAATGAGAAACACACTATCCCCCATAGCACTGCTTCAACTTGACTAATACAGGAAATTTCAAAAATGAAATTAAACCATGTCATGTCAGACATCACACAAAATTGAGAGAGATCTTTACTCTTTACTTAGAATTTTACTTCCGCTTTCTTCTCACTTTCCCCAACCCTCTCTTCTCGCTCTGCCTGCGTTTTTTGTTTTCTTACCATCCTCCTAAGTGAGTCCTCAGTGTCTGTGACATGACTATCAGAGCTCATGTTATATACTAGCGTGTGAACAGTGAGTATGACGAACATACTCATGGCTAGATTGGCAGTTATTGATCCAGGTCATGATGGACACCATGCAGAGCTAATAGGCTTTCTGAGCTCCATTAACTCCATCAGCATTCTCTCACACGCTCAAAATATAACTCCTGTTCTTCTTTTCATTTCTCCTCCATCTATACAGCATCCTCTCTCTGGTCCTTTTATAAACACCGAACAAAACGGCTCTGACGTCTGAAAACACAGTCATCTTCGAGCCTTCTGTCTGTCACGCAGTTACTCAAACACATTCGCGCGCAAACACAAGCACACACGCGCAGTTGAACGTACCGCCACAAATGCACACAGTCATCTGTGATTCTAATGCAATTACTTCCTCTTGTTTCGATTTCTTCATTTACCACTGGTGTTGGATGAAGTGACTCACTTGAAAAATCTCAAATACAAGCCACATACAACCTGCAGCGCACACACACACACACACACACACAACGAGACATTTTTTTCCGATCCTGAAACACAAACAAGTCTCATGATGCATAAAGTGGCATGAAATGGAAGTTGCACTCGTCTTTTTTCCCTATTGTAATATCCAAGGCTTCTTGAACAACAAAAAATGTAGGGCGGGACTTTTCGAACATTAATTGGATTGTTGGAACGTTGCTCCTGATCTCCTGTGAGTGACGGGTTGCCCCGTCCTCGCGTCAGTAAACACATCATCAGAGAAGTCATTGCAAAAGGGAGGGGAAGTTATTTTCATTAATAATTTTAAGAGGTCACATTAATTTTTTTATTTTTACAATTTTTTTTTGGTGTGCATGGATAAATCACTAATAACCGGATAGAACAAAAAAAAAAAAAAAAGTAAGAACTGTCCATTCTGATTAGGGGTGCGAATCTCTAGGCACCTCAAGTTTCGATTCGATTACGATTCAGAGGGCTGCGATGCGATGCTAAAACGATTATCGATGCATCTTTTTTTGTGTGACTACTTGGTAGGCTACTTTTAAAGCAAAGTATTTATAATGACCCATAAATAATCTTTATTTGTTTATGCGCAGCTGGACCAGCCATTTTAGCATGATTTGTGACACCATCAGTATCAGATATCATTGCTGATTTAAAATGTGCTATTGAGATGGAGATTTATGGAGATTTTGGTCTTTCTGTCTTTCAAACAGACAGAAAATGTACTTCTTCTGACATAGAAAATAGCTAGTACCAAGATGGTCGCTGTATGGACCGTCCCTTAAAGGGGCTTTTTCCTGGACAAACACAGATTTGCAGATGATTAATGTCACTGTATGTGCAGTGTTATGTGTGTATGACCCTTCATTCGGAGTACTTTGTCTAAGTCAAGCAGTCTAATGATCTGAACCCTCTGGCCAAACCAATCGCACACATGCCACACTTTATCATTCACCCTGAGACCTACATTCAACCCATACAGAAAAACACAGCAAATAAACCACAATCAAGCTTTATAAACACACACACATAAGCCAATAACTGCATCACCAACACACACACACACACAGCCAACCACGGCTGAGAGTTATGAAAATTGTGTGCCTAGCATAGCTCAACCTAGCTAAAGGTACGGTAAAAGTAGCATAGCTATTAGTTTGGCTGATTGTAGCATTGCTAGTGAAGCTATTATTGATTACATTGCAGGCAGCGTTGAGTAAACATTACACTGTTGACTACCATAATATCAGCAATAAAGGCATGTATTCTCTGTTGGATGGTGAGAATCAGAACAAACAATATATAATTAAGGAATGGATAACTCTTTTGAATCTGTTTCTTCTCAGTGAAACTGTCAAACAAATTGCAGTTTACATCTAAATTGAACTTACGATTTGTAATATGCACATTAAAAATAAGTAGCTTATTGCTAAATTTACACTGCAAATGTGGCACAGAAGCACTTCTGAATTGCTACAAGCTACTTGTTACTTGAAAATTCTAGATATCTATAAATCATATCCAGCAAATGTATTAATGTTAAACTGGCTTGCCATATTCCTTAGGGTTACCGACCAAACTGTTATTTTAAACCACAAAACAAAAACGCAACAAAAACACACACCACCACCAAAACCAAATGTTACAAAAACAGTAATGTATCTCACTGAATGAAACACACACACACACACACACACACACACACACACACACACACAGAAAAGCCCAATAACCCACCGAGTGGCACACACACACTTGATTACACACTGACATACACCATTACACCCCTGAAAACCCAATTACATACTCAGAGGCCAAGGAAAAAATGGAAACACACACACACAGCCTCACCTAAATGCACGCAGTCATACAGGCACATACATTAAGCTTACAGCATTAATGGCCATTTGAAGGTCCTTTTAATTCAGTGCACTATTGCCCCTTCGCTCTTTCACTGACCCTTCCACAGGCTGTCCATCTCTTCTCATGTTTCCATTCCTTTTCCCCCTCACTCTCTTTTTTTTTCTTTATGTACTGATGATTATTGCTCCCGTGAGAGTGCTGTAAAAGCGTTAGTGTGGCAGGAGTGAGATTAGGGTCGGGCAAACCACTGGATCACCCCTTATATATGTCTTAGAGATGGATTACACATAAACACAGGTTTGTTTTTTCTAAAATGGAGGGGACTTTCCATTGACTCGTATTGTTTTAATAATGAGCTAAATACATTTTCTATCCCCTCTTCACCTAAATCTAATCCCCACAGAAAACGTTATGTGTGTGTGTGTTTGGGCTTTAATATATATTTAGAATTTTCAGCATCATTACTCCAGTTTTCAGTGTCACATGATCCTTCAGAAATCATTCTAATATGCTGATTTGGTGCTCAAGAAACATTTCTTTCTTTCTTTTTTATCACAGTTGATTTTTTTTTTTACTTGGTCCTCTATACACACACACAGTGCCCCACGACCTTGTGCATTGGCAACAGGTTGATCAACCAAGGGATTTTGCATGCTTCCTTGCATCTAATAAACAAGTCCAAGCTAAGACGTTCCAAAGGGACGCATGACAGAGTGAGGAGGGTGTGAAAATTAAGTATTGATTTGACAGGAGCTTTTTCCAGGTGTTTAGGGCTGTTCAGGGTCGAGCAAACATGTGAGGCTGGAGATGGATGGATTTAATGAATACGGCCTCGTGCAACTCTACATGCTATTGAACAGCTTCATCAAGACCTATAATGACCTTTTTATGTTTTCCAATGGGACCCAAATACTAACCAATCTGACCACATTGAAAACTCAAAATGCCTCAAAATAGGACTTAAACCTGGAAATAAACAGAGTATTTAAAGAATATTTAAAAATGTAAAATGCTATGCCCTAAAATATTGTAGATTCTGCACTATTTCTAGTCATTGATGATGTGGCTCCTTTCTGCAGACAGTCAGATGATTTCATGCTGGAAAACATGATCATCAGGTTTGTGCAGATTTTGTGCAGCTGCTGTCATTAAAACAAAAGAGGAAAACCAAAGGCTAAGACAATCTTAAACTCATGTTTATGCTAATATTATAACATCTAATGAAAAAGAAGTCCGAAAAATGCTAAGCAGAAGCATTTGCGTTTGTGAGCTCAGACTTTTGGACCCCACTGTGCCGCATATATCAGCTGTGTTTTAGGACAACAATTCAATTATTTTGCATGTAATATAAGGAACTAGTTAATGTAGACGGCAAATAAAAAGTCGATATGAAAGAGCAAATATTTACATGAAATACAACAATGCTAGTAACACGCAATGGCTCCTATTTCACACTGCAACTCTTTCGTGCTGTTCTTATCAGCTCTCGCGCTCTCCTGTTCCTTTTACCTGTCTATTTAAGGAAGGAAGGATGTGTACGGAGTGAGAATGGACCAGACATCTCCGGAGGAACCACAGCTGAGCGTGTAAGGAACACACACATCTTCACACATACAAACACCTAAACACATCAACAACATTTGCATGTAACATCAATACCTTCACACAGTTGTATAAATGATATTTAATATGCACGATTTGAGGATTAATTCATTCAACTAATTGCAATTAATTGCATATCACTATTTTCAGAGAAAAGCCCCCAAACAAAGACAAGTGAAAGACATTAAATAATTGTGGCAAACAGCGACTTTAGAAGTCAGTTGTGTTTTATCTCATTGCACGGAATATAAGGAATGTCCGATGGTAGTTAAAGTCTGTGTAAAATCAATACTGACAACTCTTATTTTTAATGGAATATTGCAGGTTATTATAAATTATTTATCCGTGCAGTGCACATCATTATTTAATTTTTTTAATTCATGTGCCCTCATAATGTTCTTTAATCAAAACAACTTCTCCCTCTTGCAACGACATTTCTTCTCTTCTCTGATGATGTTTTTGGCGTGAGGGCGGGGCAACCTGTCACTTACGTGAGATCACAGAAATAGCAAACCACAACCATCCAATCAATTTCTGATGGACAAAATCAAGTCCCGCCCTAAATTTGTTCTCGTTCGAAGCCGTTTTACTCAGATATGCGAGACAAAAAGGAAAAAGAGACTAGTCGCAAATTCCGTTCTATCCTGACTTTAAATTCCTTATTTAGGGAATCAGTGTATGGTTTAGGAGTTAATTTCCTTTTCATTTTATGTTTTTCAACTTAATTGCATATGAGTAATGCACTAAATCAATGCATTCAATCGACAGCCATAATATACTCATATACTCCCATCCAGATCAGCATACACTTCACATCCCAAACTAGTGAAATCTTCATTTTTATATGCTCAATAGACAGCCTTCTTCAGCTTCTTTGATTCAATGTGCACACACAACTGCCATTTCAAAAGAGACGAGAGCGTTAAGAGGTTAGGAAAATGTTTTGGACATAATGATGCCTCATCAGGAATTTCCTGCTGGTTTCCATCCTTTCAAAAGCAGCTGTCACACACACACACACACACACAC
Source organism: Rutilus rutilus (assembly GCF_951802725.1). Classification (NCBI taxonomy): domain Eukaryota; kingdom Metazoa; phylum Chordata; class Actinopteri; order Cypriniformes; family Leuciscidae; genus Rutilus; species Rutilus rutilus. Next base: position 19,621,005 of record NC_140230.1, on the reverse strand, counting down.
ACACACAGTTAAAGCGGTGCAGTAAAGCCATCAATAGGCGCTTGATGGTGTGCAAAGGTGATTATCAATAATCAATGTAGCCGGTCACTCAGAGATGTGAGCGTTCGGCAGCATCTAAGCAGTCGCTTTCCTTATTTATTCCCTCTGCCATCACTCAATTTTCCATTCAAATAATCTTGTTTCAAATGGGAGTTACCATTCACTATACAGGGGGTTTGAGGAGAGGTAATTCCCCATTAGATGAGTCGAATCAAATTGAAGCAGTTTGGAGGAAGTGGAAGAGCATCAGTATCTCGCATGTCTCTGGACCTTCAACAGTAATGCACTGAGAGAAAAGCCCTTTAATTGCTCTGAGGGGCGATGCAGCACTAACAGGCTTTTATTGTGCTGTTTTATAATGGCTATAATGGTATACAATCAGCATGGCCATTATTCATGTGCAAACTTGACTCACTCACCCGTTTTCCATCTCAAATAAAGAGATTTTATTACAGCCTTTCATTTCATCTCTTCTAACACTCACTCGCTTTTCTCTCCCTCTCCAATAACAATCCCCCGTTCACCGCCCACTACAATAACAGAGAGAGAGAGAAAGAGCACTAAGGATAGTGAGTACAAGAAAGAAAGTGAAAAATATCCAGACCCAGAATAATTACCAGGAGAGAAGCGGAAAGGAATCGCCAGAGAGAGGAAAGGGAAAATGAGTACAAAAGAGAGTGAAAGAATGAGAAAAGAAACAATGTGTGTGACAGTGAGAAAAAGAGAAACAAAGCGTAAGTGGAAAAGAGCGATAGACAAAAGAGAAAGCCACAGGGAAGACAGGCAGCGAGAAAAGAGAGATACTGAGACAGAACAAATTTCCTATATATCTGCCATATCACAACCACCTGTGCAGAACAAGGACCACAACTACATGTACAAGGGATTTCCAGAATACATGCTGAGACAGATCCATTCAGAACAGTGCCAGATGCGAGAGAACACCTCATAACGCTCGCACAAACCCACTCGCGCACAGACACACACTTCAGACGACAGAGCTGTTCCAAAACCTACTGAGCATTTTAAGCAACACAAAGACTCGGTTATTCTGCCTTCTAAGACACCTCGTTTTAGACAAATTTCAAAGGAGCATTGCATGTAGCCTTCAAGGTAAATGCAATCCCAAAATGCACTGCAGCAAGCTCAGCAAAAAACAAATCCAATATGGCGGAAAATGCAATAGAACGATTATAATAATGGAAATTATCAATAAAAACATTACAGTGTCATTAAAATGTACAATTTTACCCAATATTTATGTGTGCTGTGTTTTTGAGCTCATTGGAGTATCCAGTTGTTAGCTTAGCAACATGCTAACGTCAAACTCTATTGGAGTCAACAGAGTTGAATAATGCTATACGTAAAGTGTCCCAAATCGTACGATTTTACCTATTTATGTGTGCTCTGGGTTTTTAAGCTTATTAGAGTACCCAGCTTTTAGCTTAGCAACATGCTAACATCAAACTCTGGACTAAATTGAGAGATGAGTATGCCTACATATAGCGCCCTAAATCAATTGAGAGTTGAGTACCTATACTGTACATATAAGGTGCCAAATGGGTCACTTATAAGGTTCCATAATGCTTTTATTAGTTAAAATTAGCATATTAGCTTCCTGTCATCAACAAAGATCAGGCAACTGACACCGAAGTTAAATAAGTTGACAATGAGCTCGGCTCTGCGTGTCCATTTCTTACTCACCCGCGCACACACATTCAGCCTTCAATCTGAGGCTGTGGCTTTTACAGTGGAAAATATTAGGCCTTGACACGATGTGTCAGTTACATTCAATCCTTTTAACGTAACGGCACAAGAATCAGTCACTTACCTAACTACAGCCTCACTGATTTTGAGACTTTGGCTTTATATAAAATGTTACTAGTCTGTAATTCTTGTCTTGAGTAACACTATGTAGGCTGTAATGGCAGTTACATCTACTTTGATCATCAAGCAACACTTGATGTTTAGCTCAAGCGCAGACTGCGTGGATGTGTGTTCTCATCTCCCATGGGTTCAATACTTATGCAGAGCAAAATGGAGGTTTGTAATGCATAAATAAAGAGACAGAATATTCCTTCAAAATGTATAAATCTGTTTCAGGGAAGCTAAACACATACAGTCAACCGACACCACTTTCTGTATTAAACTGTTTCAGTATTGGGTTTATTGAGCTCTATCATCAAAATGCTTTCAATTTCCACAATTTTGACTCATCTCTCAGTTCTTTACAGTCTTCACAGTGAAACACTTCATGTAAGTCTAGACAGTGTGGAGGGTTTAAAAGTAGAAATGTGTAGCTCGATTGTTGGTTGGCAGTAAATTACGGCAGTAAATTATTTATAATTCATTGATTCTCCCTACTACTACTTTATCATTTCAGTTTTCAGAAAAGTTCAGAAGGTCTTCCAGGTCAGACCAGCCACTAGTCATGTACCTGAAATCACTGAAAACTGTGAGCCACACAGCATTTGATCACTGGATTTACAGAAATCATTTCACTTTTTAGAAGAGTTTTCTCAACATTGCATATCTAAACAACTCATGATGAGCACATTAATTACTATTTGAATTATCATTCAGTAAGTCATTTAAGAATGTATTACTGTCTTTGGAAGGCATTAAACACATTAAAATAACAAGTTTAGGTTATTTCATATTGTCATGCAATGCAGGCATTCCCCCAACTTTTTTTTTTCCCAGCTTTTTTTGACCTAACATATTTAATTGAAGTACCCCCTGTTAAGATTTTAAGTTAGATCAATAATACAATTAAGTCAATAATAATGTTAATGATAAATAATAAAATTCACCATTCTCTGATGTTAGTTAATTGTCATATGACATGCAGGTGAACAAATAAAATATTTGTATTATTAAAATATTTGTAATAATATTTTTTTTGTGTGTTTTATTTTGATTACAAAAATTTATGATTTAATTACTTAATTAATTGCTTTCTTTTTGTATTTATACCAATACGGTACATGATTATCCCATTCAAATCAAAGTGATAAAATGATTTAGGTCAAAAGTAATCTAAAGGCAGGACTAATCAAAAAGTAGTCCGATTATATTACCTTAAATGTGCATGGATTATGATACTAACAATTTTTGTCATGTAATTTTGAATCTAGTAATAGTAGTAGTAACTAGTAATCTACCCAGCACTGGCCATGGTATGTTTGTGAGGGATGATTCAAAATGTTCTTCTAGGAACTTGTTTTGGATCCAGAACATTCCTTTAAATAAAGTTTCTAAGCATTTCTTAATCACACAAATATTACTGATCTCTACTCCATTTAAGAAATCTCAGCTGTCCAAAATTCTTTCTGAGCCTACAGACATCTGATCCTTTCAACATTACGAACCTTGAATGTCTACTGCAATGTGTATGTTCACTAAGATAGACAACTATTTAAAACATTCATGCTCACGCCAGATACACAGGTGCATCATTACTGTCCTCTGTTCCCAAAAGGTGACAAATGCCATACCAATTCTCCATGGATGTTTGTTTTGAGAGTTGATTTTCAGCTTAGCTTGTGAATCATGATATGGCCTTGCACCCTCTGAATAACAGAAGCTCCAGTGATGGGTTTCTTCGATCACACACTTCGTGCCCATTCAAACTGAGAGGGCTTTGAAAGCAACTACCGAAAAACATTTATTTATATCTCTGATGATTATGTCGCAGGATTATTGCTGGTGTTTGTGGCAAAACAATCACGCATTCACAGTGCACATCTAAATATGGTCACTCCAAATGAGTCACACTTTTCGCAGATCACTTGCTTTAAACAAAATTCTGTCATCATATATTCCACAGTCACGTTGCTCGAAACCAGTGACTTTTTCCAGTGGAACACATAAGCAGTTACTATAAAAAAGGTCTAAGCTGCTAAACTGATCATTGGCTTTGAAAGATTTGCTTGGTTTATTTAAGTTAAAAAAACAACACCACTAAACAGAAACTAAGGCACGGTGCGGTCACATTTCTGTTAAATTTTGTGAGGAAGAAAAGGTCCATTGACAAAAGTGTAGAAATGTATGAAGCACCATTTACACAGAAGTCAAACCAAAAGCAGCTTTCTGTTGGTCCCGATGAAGCCGATGCGAAATCTGCATTGTTAAATGTTTCGCCATCATGTGAAATTCCCAATCGCATGGATACTTAGTGAAATGAGGTTTGCTCAGGCTGCCGTTTTTTTTTTTTTTTTTTACCATATTTGATGTGCTCAATGCATGTGCATTGATCAATGTTTATATATGAAGTCTAAATAAAATCTTTGTATCATATAAAACGATCAAGTCTCATCAGAAGAAACTGCTGGATTCATGGGAATTACTTTTCTGATCTCATTTTGTACTTTTTGATGCTTGCGAGTTTTGGTTGCTTGGACTTTCAATGGATGGACAAAAACGAGGGTGAATAAATGATGACAGAATTTCGTTTTTGTGTGAACTATCCCTTTGAGTGATTTTTGTGTGGTCAAACATCTGTTCTTGTTGGTTTAATCTCATTATGTAACTTGATTTATAGTCCGCAATACTATATGTATGGCTGCATCCAAGTTTTACCACCGATATTTTGGGAACATTATATGGGAAGCACATGCACTTTCATTCTTATTCACACAGACAGACAGAGCAGGACCAGCAGGAAGTGTCCTCGTGCCCGAGCATTCACCCAAGGCCCCGGTACACAAAGTCCTCACCTTATTGTAGACACCCCAGGACAGCTCGGTCTCAATCACCATGACAACAATGCCAAACATGCCGAATATGAGCGCATAGTCACTAAGTCTCTTCCTCTTTTCGAACAGTGCCCTTCTGTGGCCTAGTTTGTAGCCAATGTTCTGATTCTTACGTTTAGAGGCTTTGGAAGCAGTCCTCCCTGGCCCTCCCACGGCACCGCCCCTCCTTCCATTAGTCCCGCCCCCCGCCGCACTACCCAGCATGCCCCTGCTCTCAGAGAGGGCGTGGTTCTGGTGGTAGATGGACATTTGATTGGCCGAGGCCTCTAGTTCGTAAGCGTGTCCGTAAGGTGGATCCTCTTTCGAGGAGATGATGATCTCTGGGGGGTTCTGGGATTGGGGTTGACTGTGCTGAGAGGAGGCCGCGGTCACCTGACCCGCGCTCGCCCCGCCCTCTTTGGTGTCGCTTCCACTGTCGGACTCGATGAGGTTCCGACGGGAGGCGCTGAGGCGGCTGAGCGGCTTCATCACGCCACCGCTGTACTTGCACGAACTCATGGCGATCTCTGTAAAGGGGTTACTGTCCCGCCTGTGCACCAGGGGACTGGCCTGCCTGTGCTTACACCCCCTCTCCCGCTCCCGTTCTCGCTCAGTGGAAGGTGAATGTGAGGAGTAGAACAGCGCATTGTAGACAGGCGACGTCTCCCCACTCAGGCTGTGTTGGCTACCTAAGCAGGAGGAGAGCGGCGTGCTAGTGGGGTGGAGCGCGTTGGGGATTGGCGTGGACAGCTGGGGCGTCATGGACAGGGGTAATTTGGGCAGCGACGCCGGGGGAAGGTTCGGCGTGGTGGGCGAAGGGGTGCCATTGAGACGCTCCAGGCTGCTGTTGCCTCCCGTATGATTTGAGTGGTTGGTCCCAGGGTAGTTGCCAGAAAGGGAAGCATGGGAGATACCACCGAGAGGGAGGGGGAGACGTTGCTCTTCGTCTTCGCTCCCGCTGAGAAGGACCAGACTCAGAGAGGGAGGGGGATCCATGGCAACCAGGCTCCAGCAGGTTTGTTTGTGCTCTGCTCCTCAACTCTGGAGTTTAGTTGGAGGGAGAGAAAGGAAGAGTGAGAGTGAAGAACGGATCATTACGTTATTTATAACCGAATAAAATTAGCAGGATCAAAAGAAGGCTGGACTAAATGGGGGACTCCCCTCATATTAATAAATGAAGGATGGGTCGAAAGTGTTGGGTGACACCGAGTTGTTGCAACGTGATGGAGGAGTTTGCGTGGAAGATCGTTGTGAGTGAAAAAAGAGAAAACTGATGAACCTATGAACCCATCCATATCTACTAATCGCTCTGAGCTTTCTCTCTCTCTCCATTGCCTTCTCTCTTCCTCCCTTTCTCTCTCTCTGACACCCCCTCCTCTCCTCTAGCTCCTTCCAGCAATATCTGTCACATAAATGCATGCAAGATTCTCTCTATTTTTAAGAAACTTATGCAATAGTCAAATTGTGGTCTCTGGACTGACCTGTGACAAATGCAAGACTCATCATATTACCATCACTGCTCTGCACTATTTGGGCATTTGTATTGCATCTAAAATAAATACACGCGAGAGAGCATAATATAGATAATTTAGTACATTTATAATCATGTATGAATATTTACAACTAAGATTTTGATTCCATCAGACATATTTCTCTCTGTCACTTACCTCTCTCCTGTCAGTCTATCTCCACCTTCATATGGTGATTTCAAAAGCAGTGCAACAATATTCCTCCACACTTTTTCTTTTTCATGTTGTCACAATCATGCCATCATTTCTTCTTCGGCTCGTTGTCAAGCTGTGATTCCAGGTTGAAGGTTTTTAATGACAGAAGTATAAAACGGTATTTATTTAATCGAGACTCCTACGGACGAAAGCTGTTGCGTTGAACACCTGAACAATGATAGAAATAAAAGCGGAAAATAAATAGCGGGGAAGGATTTAGAGCGCTGTTTAATATTTCAGGAAATATATCCACCCGTTGCGTTAATTAGCATTATTAGCCTCCTGTGAAGAAAAGCGCTTTAAAGTAGCGTCTGGATATGAGTAAAGGTAAAAGTAGCGAGAGTCTGATATTGTGTAGAAATGGATGCATGTCCTCCAGCTCTCACTCTGACAGCACGTCTCTCACACTCTCTCTCTCCCTCTCAACTTCTCTTTTGGGCTCCGTCTCTCCGCCCCAGTCCCTCCTCTCTTCTCCTCTCATTGGACACACATCACTGAACCAAGCAAATAAGCTCTGGAAAAACTAGAAGAACATTTAATTTAGAAAAACCACCTGCCTCCTCCACTCCTCTTTCTGCTTTCATAGCACTAGATTTTTCAGTAAAACCTAACAACAAACAATCGAAATAAATAAACGCCAAAAAAATATATATATAGCGTAGGCCTATATATATATTATTATAATAATTGTTGTTAATCATTATAATAACAAAAATAACATTAATAATGATTATAACATATTATTCAATAATTAGATATTGATAAAGAATAATTAATTATTAAATAAGCGTGACCTTTTAAACAAACAAATAGGCCTAAATAAATACGATTATGACACTTCTAGCTAATATAATACCAAGTCACAACCAAATTACAGTAGCAATATCTGTTGGAGCTATCATTTTAATTTTATGTTTTAATTTTGAGAGAAAGATAGAGATTCATTGGTATCTTCATCAAAAAAGTGCCATGAATTTTTCAGTTCCAAAATTTAAGGCAGCAATTAAATGAAAGATTTCAATCTCGGTGGATTGCCATCTTTGCAGTGTAATCTGCACTCTTGCTTAAGGTCACCTAATCATGACATATCTTCTCAACTCATCAGCATGGGGTAGAAACACACAGCTGCCACAACAGGTCGAAGTCCCACCAACAGGTGGCAAAGGGCACAGCACCAAGCCTATTTCCCACAAAAGTAGACCTAACTGCCCCTTTGTCTCAAGAAACAACACCTGTCACCGGGAAATACACGGCAGCCGATGCCGGTCTAACAGACATCCCTTAAACTGACAACTTTGTATTCGTTAAAAATTTGTTTAATCATTTATTCACCCTCATGTCATTCTAAACTTGTATGATTTTCCTAATTCTGTGGAAAACAAAAGAAGATATTTTGAGAAATGCCACAGTGATTTTTTTTTGTCTCCACACTCAATGGTAACCAAAACATTCTTCAAAATATCTTCCTTTATGAACTGTAATTTTTTTGGGAGAACAATCCCTTTAAGATATACTTTCAGGCAAACCTTTAAGTGAACCACATTGCCAATGTTGACATCCGCTTTTTATAATGATCACAAACCACAGCTGCCTATTCAGCGCATATGATCCACCACCGCACAGGATGCTGACCCTTGCTAATGCATGTAGATCTAGAAAAAAAAAAGAAAAAAAAAGCACTTTAAATGAGTTTCCAGGTGAAAGTGGCTCATCACTTTGCTATCTCACGGCAACAGTGTCCTCTCCATCATGTCATTATGTTCTGGCTCCGGTAATTACCACGTAAAATCCAACATTTCAGGCTCCCTAAACCAGATATAGCAGGATGGCGCTCCATCAACGTGGACAGAGAATATTTTACTTGACAGGCACGAATAAATTAAATACTCATGTCACCTGGAAAGGCGATTTCCCCAGATTTAGTGACTATTACAGCACAAACCATATGTCGACCCAGTGACATCATCGGCAGCAAGCGCTGTCCTCCTCATCCCGCGTGGTAGTCATGGTGATGATGTAAGGTCACGCTATTCCCATCCATGTGTCCAGTCATCTAAGGGGCATGACACAGGCTTAAAGGGTTAGTTCACCCAAAAATGAAATTTCTGTCAGTAATCACTCACCCTCATGTTGTTCCAACCCCGTAAGACTTTCGTTCATCTTCGGAACACAAATTAATACATGTTTTGATTCAGGATGGATGGCGTGCTCAATTCCTTTTGAGTTTGATTTGGGTGCTCTTCGGTCCAAGGTAGAACATCTAAGGTGCAGTGTGGAGAAAAAATCTCTGGTAGCCGAGGCACTCCTTAGTTAAAATGTCTTTATTAAAGAAATGACATGTCCTAAACGGACAACTTTAAAATGCCCACGCGTAGCGGCATGGGGCCTTCTTCAGGGCCCTGAAGAAGGCCCCATGCCGCTACGCGTGGGCATTTTAAAGTTGTCCGTTTAGGACATGTCATTTCTTTAATAAAGACATTTTAACTAAGGAGTGCCTCGGCTACCAGAGATTTTTTCTCCACACTGCACCTACAAATTAATACATTTTTGATTAAATCTGAGAGCTGTCTCACTCCTCCATAGGCTTCTATGTAATTGAAACTTGCCGGCCCAGAAAGTTAGTAAAGACAATGTTTAAAATAGTCCAAGTGACTACAGTGGCTCAACCATAAGTTTATCAAGCGTCGAGAATACTTTTTGTGACTTTTACCTCTGAGTGAGTTCACGTAGATGAATGAAAGTCTTACGGGGTTGGAACAACAAGTAATTAATGACAGAATTTTCATTTTTGGGTGAACTAACCCTTTAATTCCCCAGCGGCCAATCCAGGAGATATTAAAACAATGACAATCCAGGAGATATTAAAACAATGACAATCCAGGAGATATTAAAACAGTGACACAGAGTGGAAAGTGGGCAGATTAAAGACGTAAGCCGCATTCACAGATTTTGAGCATGCAGCATTTCTTCAGACACGGTCATGATATGATGTCACTTGATGATGTCTTTTTTATAAACAATGAATTCAACATATAACAAATAGTCATACACTCAAAATGTAAAAAAACAATACAATCTACCCGACTTTACAGCAAAAATATTGTTCTTTTAATACAGCCAAGAGGTCGCGCCCGTGACGTATCAATCATCTGCTGGTCACACGTCGTCACGTGATGCGACTTTGCAGCTCAGAGTTCACCAAAACTTGAACTTAGGAACGCATCAAAATGCTAAACTTTTTTCGCATTTTGCATTTGCATTGCATGCGTATGAATGGAAGTCGATGGAATGAAAAGTGTAGTGTGACCGCCCCTTTAAGAAATAAGTGAAAAAACCAAACCAGCCACATTTGAAAGGGAACTCCAGAGAAAGAAGGAGAGTTACAGCTGAAAGCTAGCGGCCCACTGGAAAGGTCAAAGGTGACCGTGCGAGGACAGGGACAAAATGGGACACAGCTGTCCATTTCTGACCGGAGAAGATGACGGACATGACAGCTAAGAGCACAGCTCAGAGGACATGAGAAAGAAAAAGAAAGGGAGAAATTCGTCATGCCGATTTCAGTCTCTCCGCCAGGGAAGGTTATGGATACGCAGAGATGGGGAGGGTGACACCAAATCGGTGCTTTTGTTGCTTTTGTTAAGAGAAAAGGTCAGCTCGTTCCTAAAGGACACCTATGAAGTGGTGTATCACAGCGTGAAAGTTCGGGAGAATGTTAGAATGATAAATGCTGGAAAAACACTGGTTTGATAAATTTATATATAAATATATATAGCCATATATATATATATATGACCAAACAACAGAATGAGCACAGGCAGAGTGGTTACCATGCCAACAGCAGAGTACACAGACAGTTGTCTTCTCTTTTTCCCCCTGTTGAGTGAAATCCTTCTGTCTAAATGCCATACAGTCTGCATCGACACAAGAGGAGGAGCTCTCCATCTCACCTTGATCTTGTTTTATTTTAAATTGCACTTCTCGCTAATAGATGTGTAGGCCCAGCGTGTTTGATCCACGAGTGTGCGGAGGGGAAGGCCGCGTCCACGCATCTAAACAGGCCGTAAAATTCCCATCATCTCCACCTGGATCGAAACACACTCACACACACACCCATGGATGCTAATCAATAGCAGAACAGCATCACTCGGTGGGCAGCGGGGCAAAAACAAACCCACCTTATTTACTGCTAATGTGAACTCAGCAATACTACACTTGAGCTATGCCTCATCCTCCGGGCCGTTCAAAACACACCGTGTTCTCGAAGTCAGTGGGAGGCGTTGGTGACCCCTATGATTCAGTGGACATGCTAAACTCATGAAACGATCCATCAAATTGAGTCACGGCCCATAATCTTTCCTCCTTCCAGCCATTCAACTCTTCTCGCGGCTGCAGTCACATGCTTTCACACAGTTTGATGGTAATGAACAAAAAGGGTTCAGAGGCAGAGAAATTTGAGAGCGCAATGAGAGCGAGATAAAAGGGGTGAGAGTGGGAGCAGGACGGAGCAAGGAGAGAAACAAGGAATACTAAGAGAATGGAAGAAGATAAGGAGAAGAAATGACAGGCAGTAGAGGGTGTGAGTGATGGGGGGCAGAGGGAGAAGAGAAGGAGAGACAGATGGACAAACAGAGACAAGTAAACAGAAAGAGAGAGGGGTGCCACAGTAACAGTCTGGTGTTACGTCAAACGCTTTGCTTTAGATCCCATACGATTTGAACACACACACACACACACACACACACACACACCGCATATCCCTTTTCCAAACAAATAACTATAGGCTACCCTTTAATGGAAAGACATGGAGAAAACATGCACGCACATTTGGTCTAAAAATACACATGGCCAAAAAAAATATATATATAATTGAAGGCTTCAAAAACAGCAGGCGCAGATTCTAAATGATCCACACAGACAAATGCAACACAATTGCGGTGACGTCCTCGCTCTTGAAACAAACACACTCAGAGAGAAGTGTTCTTCATGTTCGCTAATGGACTTCCTTACTGCCCACACGCGCAGGCTCAGTGCTACATCAGCACTCTACACCATCCCGTCTGGCCATAATGTTCTAGCAGGGTTCGCTCAATGTTCCCCTGTTCCAACTTGGCTGATGAGACATGTCTTAAGTGTTTTGGAAGACAATTTTGAAGGGAAAGAGTAACAAAAGAGTAGAATCCGTGGCTCTGTGATGCTGGAGAATTCGATCAAAGTCTGGCAATATAAAGATGCTTTCAATTTGTGATGCACTCACTGAATGATTGATGATCATTGGCATCTTTGCCAGTATCGCTTTTGTTGCCCAAATAAGAGCAAAAGGCTAGATTCTTTTGTCCAAATATTGACACACCTTGAACTTGACTTAGATCATCAAAGATCCAATTTTTTTTTCAATCAGAAAGTTCTAATGCAGGGATTTACAGAGCTAACACAGTGGATCCTTGTCTTTAACTTATAAGATGCAATTTGTCTTTGACGTATGACGACAGCAAGGTTTTTTTTTTCAAGTTCTAGGTTTTGTTTTGCTTTTTTTGTGTCAAACGTTTTGTCTTTGAGAAAACCCTCTTATAAGACTGAAAATACAATTCCTCTTTGATGTTTGACTGCTGCCAGATTTGTTTTAAAAGTTTGTTTCGTTTTTTTTTTTTAAGTTTTCTTTTTGTTGAAAGTTTTGTTTTGCAACAAATGATGCTGGATCCTAGTCTTTTGCTGATAAGAGTGAAAATACAAATCCTCTTTGATGCATGACTCCCGCAATATTAGTTTTTTGTTTGTTGTTGTTTGTTTTGTTTGTGCGTTTGTTTTGTTTTTTTGTGTGTGTATTGAAATTTTTGTTTTGCATTCACACCTCTTAAAAAATATGTTCTATATATGAATGAAATTCGGATGTAGCCTACTACATCTGCCATGTTGTCATTGTCATGTCATATGGCGTCAGTTGCGTCGCTTCAACTCTATTTACAAATCCTCTCCCGTGGCCTCATGGGATAGTAAAGTGTCCATTGAATGCGCACTTCAGAATCTAGAAGCAGTAGGTCATATGGGTACTTTTCGCCTATTGTTTTATGAATACTGTGAATTCGGGACATACTCAGCTCACATTCTTTTCTTTTTTTTTGCCTATTATATAGTATGGAAGTAGGCATATTCTGACGCAGCACTTGTCTTTAATTCACGAGTGTGAAGATACAATTTATCATTGATGTATGACTGCCACAAGATTTATTTTGTTTTGAGTTTTATGTTTTGTTTTGAAATGCTGGTGTTGTAACAATCTGCCTAATAACTGCTGATATCCACTGAACATTAAAATTTCATTTTATTTTTAACAATTCATATCTAATTGTGATTACACTGGTCTACAGACAAAATACTTCTGAAATAAATGTAGTCAAACTTTACTTCTGGGTCACTGAGAACAAAAACGATGCTTAAAATTGATGATTGGCTCTAGTTTTCAAGAAATGCTATTGGGTCAGTGTATACGACCCTTGACTTGGGAATGGCAGAGGAAAAGTGATTTATAAAGGGAAGGGATCTCATTTTAATTCAGAAATGACTAAAATACATCTTTGACTGGATCTATGAATTAATCTATGACTGGTTTTGGACAGTACTTGCTTTTTAGGCAAAACAATAAATAATGCATGAAGCTGGTATTGTGTCATACATGCTATACATTGCATCATGTTATTCCTAAAATCCTGGATGATGCATCATAATGAAACTTACATCACTCTGCTGAACACATTTTTTCTGCTGAACAAGATTTTAAGTCCAACCCTGCTCCAATACACATACCTGTAGTTTTCAAATACTATCTACAAAATCTACATAGATCTAAAATGTAAAAACTCAAATATTTTGGAAGCAGTAGTCAATCAGTTGTTTAATGATCATATTTGAATTCAGCACATCAAAATACATAATAAATAGCACATTTTATCTCTGAAGCAGACGACTTCTAAAGAATTGTAGACCAGTTATTAATGAATATCTACTCATCCCCTAAATATTTAAAATCAGATCTATAACAAATCATTTTTGTAACCTTTGCCACCCTGCATTTTGTTTCTCAAATTATAGCATCTATTGCAAACATGAGCTGACTTTTATTCTTCACTCTAATTAAATATTACAGACGTTCTGATTGAATGTACATTCTGAGATGTACTGCCACTGGAATAAATGAGTTAACATAGTCAACAAATCTTGTTAGGCAGAAAATATCTATCAGGATTTTCAACCACTCTCACATTTTAATTCTATAATAAGGGACTCAATCATAACCCTTGCCACAATTTGTACACTGCCGGCTGTTGTTTGGCATGTGAGGACATTTACTCTGTTCTCTCTCAGCCATCTATGTGAGCGCTGGAAAACTTTAAAAGCTTTCTCATTACACACATACCACCTGCAGCCTCTGGAAAATTCCCTAAACTAAAGGTGATGTGGTCAGGGTTCGCCTACTATAAACAGATTACTACCTAAATACCAGTCCATCATCCCTACCCTCTACTCTCACCTTTTCATTCCCCGCTCTCTCCATTTCAGTGCTCCTCTTTTTCAGCCACTGCCTTTTGCTTTCAACCTTTTCAACCTCTATTAAATGTTCATCAACCTCTTTACTCACCTTCTTTTTACAGTGTCACAAAATGAGTAAAACTTAATTATGAGATTTAATGAATTAACAACAGTTAATTCATTAAGTATCAGCAATTAACAATAGGCTACTTGTATACCATTTATTCATGTAAAAAGGATAGTTGACACACACACACACACACACACACACAAAAAATTTAGCTTTAGAGCATGCCACTAACAATGGCAAGGCATTTTGAGTGAACTATCCAAGTGTAACAAGTTTATAATTAATGTGAACTTGATAGTAGGGTATATTTATGCATTACAATTAACAAAGAGTAATGCTTTACATATTGCCTAATATATACCTAATGCACTGACTAATGTTATGTTGTGACTGTAGCCTAACCATCAAATCTTTCAGTAGCCTATGTTTCTGTGACACCCAAATGATGTCCTTTGAGGGAAGGTTAGTGGTTCAGTATAAAATGGATTAATTTATGAAAGAAACTCCATGTATTTGGCATGCAGTGCATATAGCAGAACATTATAATCTCATTATGTAAGCCACAGATATGCACAGATTTCTAAATACAGTAATAACACTTGTGCTGTGACAGTTGGTGTGTAGGTGGAAGTTAGAAGGGAAAAGCCCTCAGAGGTTGATCTGAATGATCTCACACACACACTTCATTAGTGCATTTGTCATTCTATGCTGGCCTGCAGAACAACTTTGATTCTACTGACTCAGCTGGTGGAAGGACCTTGTGTGTGTTTTTCATGGGAGGGTGTGCTGTGTGACGACCTGCAATGTGCGAGCAGTCTTAAATGTTTCGATTCAGGGCTCAAAAGTGACAGCTGTTGCGATACATCATGCCACGAGCACTGAGAGAGCAACACCCATAAACACACAATGCTAATAGCGTTTAGTGACCTTTACTTTAGTAGCCTATAGCCTACTCATTAACCAATAGCAGTTAGCTTTAGTTCCGCGTTTCCCTGTTCTTTTCACCTGAGGCTTTCCTGCTACCCACACTTCATCTTCACGTATTCCCTCATTCCCTCTTCTCATTCATTCTTCTCTCGGGCATCGATCACCTCAATTACACGGCGTATAGACCAGACTAATTTTTCATATACACGCTGTGCTCTTGTTTGACATATCCGTCGAAATATTCGCGCGGACCCGGAGTAGGCCTACAGATAATGACTTTTATTAGCCTAGTTGGAGTCTGTGACAGACGTTTACAGAGCGTGCGACGCGACAAAACCAGCGCTAGGCGTCGTGGACACTGTGTATGAACGCATGATGTGGACGTAACAGCTGTCAGCGTGCGTTATTAAGCTCAGGTTAATATAGAGAGACTCCACATGCTCTTTTTAATAAAGTGTGAAATTATAAATAAATGTCACTACCGCAGCTGGTGGTATTTTACTCATTACCCATAGAAATGCTCCCAGACAGAATCAGCAGACTTTCCAGTGAAATTAGTGAGGGGAAAACGAATAATTTCACACTAATGTTCTCTCTTTTACGGCAATCTCGTCCAGTGGTTTGATCTTCTCAAACCTGTCACCTGTGAACTACACGAAACAGGGAAAGGTCGCCATCCAGCGGTTGTTTAAACGGTACGTTGTGACAAGTTTTGAGTTTATAAATTTGAATTCCTTTCAATGTCACATTTACGCTATATTTATTCTAGCTGTTTGGTAAACACACGTCACTGGCATACATTTAGGCAATAATCAACTAAGATGAAACTGTGTTAGGACAAGTCTTTGATATTTATTTGCTTTTATTAAATTGTTAGGCCAAGGCTGTCACCTTTTTAATATGTCATTTCATACAATGATGTATTAATTACAAAATTGCTTGATATTTTGAATTAACTTAGATGAAATGCTTAGTTAGTTGTCTAATCAATTCCACAGAGGCATACAAGGAAAATAAACACACCCTAAATACTTATTTCTAGTTAAATGTATATATGGGCCTATAAGATACGAGGATACTCTGGCCAAGAGAACCCCATCATTCCAAAAAAAAAAAAAATCAAGGATTTTCCTCACAAAATTAAGAATTCTGAAACTGCTAGAACAGGAACAATATTATTATTTTTTGTTTCATTGCAATCTTGAGGGATGGATGTCTCATTGTCTCAAAATATTTGTATACACGGTTATTTTTCCCCTAGTCATTTTTCTGGCCTTGTTTTCAAGATTCAGTAGATAGCAGAATATTTATATTTTATACTGAAATATAATTATTTAATAATATATACACACACAAAAAAATAATTAGGCATATTAGTTTGAACTATTTTCTCCTTGATTAGAGGTAAAGTAAATAGCAGCACTCTGACCTATATATCTCCTTCCACCTCTCCCAAGGATAGACATACCATCACAATTGTACTATAACCAGAGCGCGTTTACCATTTGCTGTGAAATGCAAAAACCACAAGACATTAATCTGCAGCTCATGGAAAGAAAATGCTCTTTTACTTTTTTTAATAGAACAGAACTTATCTTAAAAGAATTTGAGTAGGCTTCAATGGTTTGATGACAAATGTTTGAGGCATACAGATTCACATTTGCTGGAAGAAGGAAACAGAATGTTAGTATTGCTTTAGTCTTGAAGCAGTGCATCAATTAACAGTGTCTGAATACATGAAACAAGCAATGCAGACTTGAGCTTACAATATAAAGGGCAAAATAATATTCCAAGAAATAGTTCAGATCCACAAAAGGTACACACACACACACACACACACAAACAAATGTGCATATGAGTGGTTTGTGCCGTTCACCCATAGCTTTCACCACTCAAAATGTAGACTGTTTGGCTGCATGCATTATCTACCACAAGCCCCCCACCCCCATCCCCATGTATAACAAACACTGCACATCAACGATAGTCAAAACAGAACATACACATCTCATATAAAATTACATCCTAATAATTAAAAGATAGAAAATAAATTGGATTTCAAAGTTACGAATCATTACAAAATATATACATACAATATATACACATACATAAACACACACGCATATGTATAAACTCGTTCAACAGACCTTATATATACATCTGTGTGCATATGTATCTGTATGTACATTATGTATATATTTCAAGCAGTCTAGTCAAGTGTTGGTATGTGGAACTTCACATAGTGCAACAAAAATAAAATGAATTTAGTAAGTAAATACAGAAGCAGTTTATTCCGTGCAGATTTAAAGCAAACTGAGCATTTAAATGGATAAAAAAGGTGGGTAAATGACCAATTGGTACATGATGAGCAACTTAAAAGTGATAGTTCACCCCAAAATGAAAATTCTGTCATAATTTACCCTCAGGTCATTCCAAACCTATATACATTTCTTTTTTCTTTTCTTTTTTAAACACAAAAGAAGATATTTTGTATAATTTTGGTAACTGAATGTTTCTCAAAATATCTTTCTTTTATGATATTTCACAGAAAAAAATAATAATTCATACAGGTTTGGAACAACACTGAGGGCAAGTAAATGAGAATTTTCATCTTTGAGTGAACTAACACTTCAAAACTCACAAATGACCCTTTGCAACCGAACTCAGATAAAAGAGGTGAATATCAGTAAATATCCCTGACTAGCAAAAAAAAAAAAAAAAAAAATCTGTTATGAAAACTCTCTATTGAATGAAATACCTAAACGTAGAATTCGAATCAAAAAGACTACGAGAGAGAGTAAGAAACAGAATCATCCCTCAGCTATGTGGCCACGCAGTCACATAACAGTATTGAGATGGTCGCAAATGGGAAGAAAGAAAAAAGAAACCCGCTAAAACAAATGCAACCCTGTAGTTAAAACTTTCAACAAAAAAAGAGAAGAAAAAAAAAGGGCCAAGATTCTACTTCATGTCTCATCAAGTCCAATTTGCCTTGGGTTTATGGCTCTGTTGCCATGGTAGCATCCTTACTGCTTTGTCATGATGGTAAAAGTTCAAATCCAAAGCCACAGGCTTACCCTGTTCCTCCCTCTCTGTACCTCCTCAATTCTCTCTCTCTTGCTGCCAGGCACTCTTCCACTCCATCCATCCCTTAATTTGTTCTCTCTTCATCTTTCTCTATCCCCTAAAAGCCCTGTGCTGCAGACTGTAAATTGTTGTTTGAGCTCAAGGAGCTATTGGGGTCAACTGCGCAACCCGGAGCCCGAATGTCCCCGCTTCCTCCCCTTAGCTCTGAGCCTCTGGCTTCTCCCTCGAAACTTTTTTCTTCTAAGGGCTTCCCGATCCAGGAGCCATATCCATGTTGGTTCAGCGCCAGGAAGAACAGCCTCTTGGCGTCCTGGAATGAAGTGGCAGCCATCTTAGCGTGGGCGTATGACGGCAGTGCCAGCAGATCGGCTCGGCCTGCACGCTGACACAAAGCTTGGAAGAGACGGAACAGATTGGACTTGGAAACCCGTGATACCTCCATCTTGGTACTGGCATAAAGAGAGAAAGATAGATCATGAACGAAAGCAGGTGTCTAGGTCTTGAAGTGCTTCGGTTAAATATTCAATTAGCTTGATAAGCTGGAGTCCCTTTTTACAATGATGTATGACGGATGGGTCCGTCTCTCACCTGTCCACTTTGCCCTTGGTGCCATCCAGTACTTCAACGCTGACCTGGTCCGGGTGACTCCAGTTAACGCTGGACTCTTTGGTCTTGTTTGTGTGGCGTGCCGAGTCATACACACTCACCCTGCCCACCTGCAGAGAGCAATACAGAAACAAAATGAATGAAATCAAAGTAAAAACAAAATTTTCATAGTACTAAATGCATTGTGTTGTGCGTGTGTGTGTGTGTGTGTGTGTACCTCAGGGTGGTTGAGAGTAAAGTTCGCTGGTAAACTCTTTTTGAACGCATCACCGTCTCTAGCCAATCGGCAACATACAGCTCGAGTCAGGTGACCATGGCTGTAGAGATACCCTGAACAAAAGCATATTAAAAGAAAAAAAAGAAGAAAAAAAAGTCAATGAAGTTCAAACTTTGACGCATCATAACACAATTTATAATAAATTATTATTTTAATATTATTTATTTTTTTATATATAACCATTTGAATAATAAAAAAAATAGTGAATTTTAATATAAGAGCAATATAATTTATATAATTTGCTATTATTACCACTATTAATAAAAAAAAATTACATTTATAATGAATCGTCAAATAAAATATAATTTAATTATTTATATTATTAGTTTTAATTTATAGCTTTCTAAAAATAATATAATTTTTTAAATAATTGTATACTTTTTAATAATTATTCAATAATAATAATAATAATAATAATGCATTTTATAATTAATATAATATATTATTACAAGTTTACATATTTTAATTATTATTAATATTATACATTTTTCAATCAGTTTCAATTTAAATACCATCATTGTAAATATAATTAAATAAAAACAAACAGATGCTTGAAAACACTGGATATCATTACTCAAAGCATGGCAGCATTTCTTTACCAAGGGTGACTGAGCGCAAATAAACGGGGTGGATGAAGTGGCTAAGGAGCGCCCCCTGTAGGCCGAGCACATTCCAGCGCAGGATCTTGTCGCTGCAGCTCATGGTCCTCAGGCGCTCACCATGCTGAATGCCATCCCAGGTGGGCACAATGTCACTGGACTCCACTGGGATGGTGCCTTCACCTGATAAAAGGTAAGGTTAAATGAAAACAGAAAAAGGAAAAGGTGAGAAATCTTGGTTTATTCAATAATATGCAAGAATGTATGATGTGACAGACATGCAAATAGAATGTACAGTTGAGGACCAAATGAGAAGACTGTAGTATTATCTACGGTAGCTCTAGAAAACTAGCCAACTAAACAAATAGCATTATCTGTAAGCATAATCTGGCTTATCGCAGGACTGTCAGAAAAATATATGTCGCAATACATCATGAGGCCGTTTTTTTTTTTTTTTTTACTTCCTTGTCAACAGCCAGGGTCAGCACAACAGCTAACCAAGCACAACTGCCAACATCATGTGCAGACTTGTCAAGTTGAATTCAAAGAAATACATCCGCTTACCTGCCAACCGCTTTTGCCACGCAATTGCTTTTCTACTATCCCACTAGACAATGGCTGTTTTGCCTGGCAAAAGGCCACGTTCACGTGGCTATAGAGAACCTCTTTGGCAAGATAACTGCAACCAGATGGTACGACAAACACTGCTGAGTGCTTCTTATTTAACCCGACAGTTAGCAGACTAGAGTTGTGTACCTGAGGTCCTGGAACTACGCCACAGCATGTGCATACAGTAAATGGCCATTTAAAGTCACCATGAAATCAAAATGGACAATTCTTGTTTTATTTATCCGTGAATATCATTATATTTTTAATTCATGTGCCCTCATAATCTTTAATCAAAATCACTCTCCCTCCCACTTGCAACATCTCTTCTCTTCTCTGATAATGTGTTTACTAGTGCGAGGTCGAGACAACCACTCACTCACATGAGATCACAGTAGGGCTGCTTAAAAAAAAAAAAAAAAAAAAAATATTTGTACATTTTAACCCATTCTCATTTTGAAGAACCGATAACGATTCTTAAACAGGGTATCTGCACATTTTTGATCAACAAATTTAATGACTTTTAAGACCTTTTTATGACCTTCAAGAATAAAAATTAAGACCCTTACCACGGCAAAAATATATATAAAAATTACACTCTAGGCTGTTCAGGTTAACAAAGCACATTTGTATTTGAGCAACAGTGCAAATAGTCAGTGCATATTTAGCAACATAAAGTGCATGTCAGGCAACTGCCTTCTCAATACAACAACAATACTGCTGTAAATAACATACAAACAGTGCGTAAACAAATCAAATTGCAAATGACAAGTTAAACACAGTCCAAAAAATGGACGGAGTAAAAAAAGGGAATTAGTTTCCAAACAACAGTAAAGAATTTGAAATTGTCAATTCAAATTGACAATTTGAACTTGTGTCCCAGCAAATTGCTCAGCATGCTCTTGACTTTTTGCAGGAGATTCACAAATTTCCAATTAACAGAGACAAGGAGAGCATATTCCTGAGATTTAGTTCCTTTGTACATTCCTAAAAATATGAAAAACACAACCCCTAACCCTACACAAACATAAAAACTGCCGACTTATTCCTAAAGCAATGATCCCAAGAGAATTTTATTAAGATAGCCTATGTCTGTCAAATATTTAAATAAAGTACGTTTAGTTTACCATAAGATAAGGTGTGCAAACATAAACATCCAGAAAAATTGCCTTATGCTAGTGCTGGGCGTTATGACCAAAAATCCACATCACGGTATTTTTCTAAATTATACCGGTTTCACGGTAAATTACGTTTTTTTTTTTTTTTTTAAGCATGACTGGGTGTTAACCACATTTTCTACTGAGTGAGAGAGGAAATACTGCAGTAGATTGACTTAGAATGCCATATTTTACTGTAATGAGGGAATATTATAGAAAAACTCCACACTAGTATTAATGCAGGTTTGTAAGGCTGTTTACAAAGAGGTGCCAGCAGGAGGCGCTTTAGGAGCGGCAGAAATAGTGGTTTCCCCGGTAACAGCTGTACACAAAGCAGAGCTCAAACGCTGCTTTATCAGGAAAGATAAAGAAAGATTCAATCGTAATAACAAAGACACTTTTCTAAAGACCGTCAGTTTACTTCAGATACATTCATATAAAAACACCCGCGCAACGTGAAATAGGACCCTCTCAAACAGTGTCGCGCAGCGCCACGTTCCGATCGTTATTAAAGCGACATGCCTACTGTCTTTAGACAGGGACGTGCGCTGGTGAAATAACGTTAGCATGGAAAATAGTTTCTCCAGACATATCTTTCTTTCATTCCGCCTAGATGCCACTCTTCGAAAATTAGCGAAATTTAATACATTTTAAGACCTTAAAAACCGTATATTTTATTTAAGACGTTTTAATACTTTTTAAGGATCCGCGGAGACCCTGTTAAATCCCAAGAATCAATCTTTCAGTCTATGCTGTTTTTTAGTTGATTATTTAACTAAACATTGTAGTGCGCCTCCCATCCAATAAATCTCAATAAGCTTTGCTACTTCTGATATGAAGCTTTCAAATTCTGTCAATTTTATAATGAAATTCAAACACTAAATGCTGTTTTGGCGCTCTTTAATGTGGCGCTTCAGTTCGAGCCAAGCAACAGCGCCGGGCACACATGAACTGTTTAGCTCTTCTGCTTTACTTCTAGTTACAGCACGAAATAAACATGAATGAACATCAGAAGGTATGTTAAACGATACAGTACACCTTACTGAATGTCACATGCAATCGTCGTTTTTATAAAGACGTAAAAAAAAACTAAAAAAACAGCTTGTAAACAATATCACGTATACAATATCATGTTACTTTTACCTCAGAAAAGTCACTCACTGGCAGCTACAAGAAACTGGCATTTTGTTAAATATATGCACTATATTGCATATTCATTGTATTTTTACTTGCCTGTTCTTCAATATTTAATGCGTGTTTGAATTAATTCATCATGTTTTTATGACAGCCACCATTTAAGTGTAACAATTATTTATTAAAAATGTATTATTAATGTAAAAACTTCCTTGTGTAATTTAAATATAAGTAGTCTACAAATCAGTTAATTTTAACATTTAATATTATTATTATTATGAGGTTCAAAATCAAGCCACGCCCACATTTTTTCTTGTTCGAGGTGCCGTGTCACTCAGATGTGAAGAAAAGACTATCGCAACTTCCGTTTCATGCTGACTTTAAGATCGGGAATTTCAAACAGAAACTATGATAGCATGTGACAGTTGACACTGATAGAAATGTTTTTTCAGGGGTTTCTGCATTAAGACAGATTAAAAGATTGATCTTTGAATTTTAAGGATAGGTATCAAATCATTCAGAAGATCCTGATTAACCTGAAAAATCCATTGATTTTTTTTACCCCATTGATGCAGTTATTTACAGTTCTTTTTCGGTCGCTTACCGTTCTCCACCTTGGTTCTGAGCTTGCCCTGTTTTACGTTCTCGAAGAGAGGCATGTGTCCAGAGAGATTTTCTTCAGCAGCCTCACTGCACGACTTATCGAACAGAGCGCCATCGCCACATGGAGCAGTGCTTTGAGACAAAAGAAAAAGGCATGCGTTATCATGTTTGCAGATTAATCTCTGTTCTAAAACCAGCTCGGATGAGAGGAAGTGCATGTCTCACCTAATGTAGAGATGAAAGGTGATGTCAGATTTGATCTTCAGCTTACCATCATCTGCCACCTCAAAAATACTCCCATCACCAGGGCTTTCCCAATGTTTCATCAGCTCACCATACAAAAACCTGAGCCATACAGATTTTACAAATAAGAGTGTTTAGTTAATATATTGCTTTTTATTATTTCACTAATAGGGCTGATCAAAATCGAATTTGTGTAACAGTTACAAGTTGGTGCTTTTTGTGCATTTGTCTCACTTTTTTAAATGCTAGATTAAACTATTAACTGTGTAAAAAAAGTTACATATATAGTTTATTACTGAAATATTAAGAAATTAAATAACATTAAAAGTGATAAGTAACAATACAGTTAAAAATGTATTTAAAATATTTATATACACATACATACAGTAGTCAATATTTGAAGTGGATCAAAACCTTTCAAAGTTATACATGAATTTTGACAATACTTGTCTTAGGACAACTTTGATGATCTTTTTTTGATCCACTTCAAATATAAATATATATAAAAAAAAAATATATATATATATATTATATATACATACATACACACACACACACACACACACACACACACACACACACACAATAATCATTGAGAAAGACAGAGAAAAAGAAAGACTGCAGGCATAGGAGCAGACGCTCTCACAGTAACATCTTCAGGACACCGAATATATAGTCAATATTATTTATGAGCTGCTGTGAAATAAGACTCCTTCATCTTGAAGAATGAGAAGGAAAAATCTGTAGAATGAGAGGAAAAATGAATTATGGGATTGAGAGTGAGGAAGAGAGAAATTTCTGCTGCAAGCTGATACCGGATAAAGCCTCTCCTGGAGATGATTTCTGCGTGGCAGTCATTAACGGTGTCCCCTCGAAGACTAAGCTCCTCTCCCTTAACACAGCGGTTTCCTACAAGTGTAAGACGACAATTATGGCACATCTCTAATTACAGTGCATACATAATGTTGGCTCTGTCTGTGTTTAAGTCTATGGGTCCATGTACCTGTCCCAAGGCTGACAACTGTTCCAAGTGTATCTGATCCGTTTCTCATAACAATGGTGGCAAGAATCTTCCTACCCAGAAGGCTGTGCTGGATGCGAGCTGTGAGTGCATTAAAGCGCTGATGGCTTAGCATGGCGATCTGATCATGCATCGTACTGCCTGATACTGGCAACTGAAACATACAAAAACTATTTTAGTAACAATTTTATTACACATCTCTCTTTAAGATTTTGATAGGTCAAGTGCAACAATGACTGGTCAAATACTTCTGAATAATGACAGTTGTACAGGGAAATAATGTACAGCTGTCTCTAATCTAGGAAATCTGTTTCCTATATAATAAAAATATCAAAAGAACAGCATTTATTTAAAATAGAATATTTTCTAACATTATAAATGTCTTTACTGTAACTTTTGATCAGTTTAACTCATCCTTGATGAATAAAAGTATTGATTTATTTTATTCAAAAATAAAATTAAAATTCTTACTGACCCCAAACTTTTGAACGGTAGTGTTTAATGTTACAAAAGCTTTAGATTTCAGATAAATGCTGTTCTTTTGAACTTTCTATTCATCAAAGAATTTTGAAAAAAATTTGTACACAACTGTTTTCAACATTGATAATAATAATGAATGTTTCTTGAGCATCAAATCATCATATTAGAATGATTTTTGAAGGATCATGTGACACTGAAGACTGGAGTAATGATGCTGAAAATTCAGCATATATATATATATATATATATATATATATATATATATATATATATATATATATATATATATATATATATATATATATATATATATATATATATATATATATATATATATATATATATATATATACACACACACACACCTTTTTTTGCAGTTTTTTTTTTGTGATTTTTAATGATTTAACACTACCGCCATTTAAAATTGATGTTAACATACACATAATGAATCATATAATTTATAAATGTATAAATCAAACAATATAAATTATAAATATAATATTTATATGAATCGTTCTATATAAACCATATAAATATATGAGTTATATATACACATTTACATACCTAGTACATGTAAAACCCTTTCAAACGGTTCAAAAATACCAACCATTTGTGAGTAAACTTTTGTTTTGGCAAGTAAACAACATAATGTTTTCTTATGTTGCAGTTTACAATAAGTTCTCTGAATAAGTAAAATTGTAGGAATTATAATTACCCTGTGTGATGTAAATGTTGTGCACAAAATAGTTATAAACAGACAAAAAAAAAGTTTTTTTTTTTTAATAACAATTTAGCGTCACACACAGGGACACGTGTAGCAAAAAAAAAAACCAAAAAGTTAATTTTGTACTGCTTTCAAATATTATGACACCTCAATATTTAATAGTAACTTTGTTAATGCATAGTTAAAAGCTACTGCTTATTTTATTATGAACTTTTATTAAAGTTTCTGCACGTTTAGTACCTCTGGTGTGAGCTCTCCAGTACGTGCTGCTTTCTCTGCTTCTCCGATGAGCACTCGAAGAGCAGCGTCTGCTGCCTCCTGCTTCCCCTGCTTCTTATTACTAGCACACACTGCAGGAAACCACCGCCCTCCCAATTTAGCCTGGTAAGTAAACCTGTAAAAAAAGGGAGATGAAATAAAATGTGATATGAACTTTTTATTGTGTGCCAGAGCAGTGGAGAGTCAGACACCGAGATGAGAATCTGCTGCTTCTGTACTAAGGACATAAAGATCAATAAAACGTGACAAAGTAAGAGTGCAAGTGTACTTGGGCTCGTGTGAGAGTCCGGACTGGCCCACAAGGCGGATTTCAGCAGCGAAGCCTCGAGCACGGGCGTATTCGAGGAGGCCGGACACCGCGTTGTTGTTCAGGTGGTTGATGAGGTCACCCACACCTGCTTCATGTGCCGCCTGGAGCTCAGATGCCGTCAGGGGGGGTAGCGAGGGGCACGCAGGAACGGCTGGCTGAGGCTCATTCTCGCCCAGAGCAAAGAAATGACCTGGAGGCTGGAAGAGAAAGATCGAGTTCAGTCTATCAACATAAAATTCTCTTTTTCTTTCCATCTTTCAATGTGCTCTTTTTCTTCTTGTACTGTTGCCAAACCTCTCTTCACCTTGTTAAGATGTAGTAGTCCATCTCCCATTAGCTCCTTCACGGCCTCCTCCGCTGCCAGCTGCCTCGCTGCTTTCTTACTGGGCGCTGAGGCTTCTTGGAAGAGACGGTCCCCAACCTTTACACGGAACATAAACCTGACAGAGGAAGTAAGAAAAAGCAAGAAAGATGGTGGGAGAAAGGAGTGAAAATGACAAATCAGTCACAGTGGACACTATATTTTCAAATATATTGAGGCAGAATATAGAATGGGTCATTAAGTTTTTTTTTTTTATATACATTATTTTTATTCAGCAAGGATGCATTCAATTGATCAACAGACTTTGTTACAAAAAAATTCCGATTCAAATAAATGCTTTGAAATAAATGAAAAAAGTGTGGTTTCCACAAAAAGTAACAACACTTTTCAACATTGATAATAAAAAATTGTTATGTTATGATGCTGAAAATTCAGCTTTGTTTGCCATCACAGGAATAAATTATATTTGAAAATATAGTAAAATAGAAAACAGTTGTTTTCAATTGTAATAATTTTGCAATATTGGTTTGAATTATTTTTGATCAATTAAATGCAGCCTTGGTGAGCATGAGTGAACCTAACAATACTAAGATTTCTCATTTAATAAGTTTAACAAGAAATGAGGAGAAACTACATTCATCAACTTCAAGATATTATACTTACAGTATGATATCTGCAATAATATTACACCATCTAAAGAACTGTAACTTACTGCTCAGTCCTAAAGTAAAATAAAGCTTTTTTCCTCAACAGAGATCAAGTTTCTCTTATTTATCTATTTTGTGTTGTTAATTATGGTGTGACTGAGGGTTTTTCCTTCCACACTTGTACACCCTTCTAGTGATGCATTTGCATGTGATTTAACACACATTTAACATCTCATATTGCTGCTGCTTAGATACCAAGGGTATAAAACAGGAGAAGATCATATTGTATTAGGGACTACATCAGCAACAAAAATGTCTTATTTTCAATTAGCACCTCATATCAAATCTGACTTAGACCAGTTCCTGAGATGGGGTTTGTGTTGAGCGCTCTGAGATCAATGAAAACACTCTGAAGCACGCATGCATACTATCTATTAATTTCCATTAAATATTCAGTTTAATGATCACACTTAGGGCTGTCGCGGTGAAGGAATTAGCGCGAAATGCGGTATTATCGCCATTTATTATTATTTTTATTTGTTGCTATATAAATAAGTGTTACGATGTGGTCAGCAATGACAAAAACGTTTTCAGTAACCAATTACAGCAACGGACTGTTCTTTGAGTGAGTCATTAAATCGTTCATTCAACGAAGACGTTAAAAAACGCTGATTCATTAAAAGATAGATGTAATGAAACGAGGTGTTAATTATTTGTAACTTTGATCTCCACTTTTCAAGGCTCAGCTGACCAGCAATGCATCGCATGGGTAACGCTGAAGCTGATGCTTCACTTAATAGAGACCAATGGCATTGATTCAATGCGTGACTCGCTGATTTTCTTCCCGCGGGTTCCTCGCGCTGTGAATGCTGACCAGCGCTGACACTGTCGCCAATCACGGTAATACATTCAACGTTAAAAGGATGATACGACAAATATTTCGCTTTCCTTGGACACGGAAACCTTTTCACGAATATATATGACTTGACCTCAAGGTAATCGCACACGCTCAGTCGATCTCTCTCATTCACTGTCTGTTTAGACTTAAGTGCAAATCCACGAAGCCTCTGTAAAAATCACCATGATAAACAGTCGTTATCATTATTAGCTTATTTAACATTTAATACACATGGCACGAAGTTCAAAACAAGAAGGGTATAGCCTTATGAAAAAAGAAAACACGCGAATATTACTGCGGTTACTTGCATTCCTCTGCGGTTGGCTTGTCAGTAGCGCGGTACTGCAATATTGTGGTTATCGTGACAGCCCTAATCACACTATAGTCCAGTCATTTTAAGCCAAAATGGGGGTCAACCTTGAACAAATTGCAACAGAAGCAAACTCAACTGATTTTGTATCCTCAATATGTTCTGAGTCAGGGAAAAAAAGCCCCTAAGAATCCCATTAGGGGAAAGTTTAGAAAAAGACCCAAATATAGCCTATTCATACGCCTAGTCATTCTTTTTCTTACATGAATATAGGGTAAAAATTTTAAGCTTTAGATATCACCATGAAAATTACTGAGTTGATTACTTGCATCAAGACAAACAAAAAATGTTTTACAAGTTTTTTTAAATGGTTTGTTAACATGGACAAATGGTGCATATTGTAATTATGTATGTGCTAATTTGCATAAATACCACAACAGATCTAAACATTGGATATAGCCAGGTGAAAATGTCTATTTAAAATGTTAAATTAAAAAAATTAACATTTAATTAAATGTTACATTTTTACCCTATATTCACGTAAGACAAAGAATGAATAGGCGTGAATAGGCTATATTTGGGTCTTTTTCGAAACTTTCCCCTAATGGGATTCTTCGGGGCTTTTTTTTTCTTTACTCAGGACATATTGAGGATACAAAATCAGTTGAGTTTGCTTCTGTTGCAATTTGTTCAACCTTTTTTCATAAAATGACTGGACTACTAGTCCATATCACAATTTCAATTTCTTTTTTTCAAAAAAATAAAATAAAATAATTCACACTGTAGGGGTAAAGGGAAGAAAGGACACAGAAAAACACAAAAGAGGAACAGATAAAGAGAAAAGAATAGCGCTACCAAACCGACAACATAAAAGCTCAGTAGGTTCTGTAGAGGCAACAAAGTGATATGGGGAAAAGAGTCGAGGACTTTAAAAGGAAGAGCAAGAATGAGAGGAGATAGTACAGAATGTGCTTGGAGGTGTGGAGAATGTGAGGAGGGCAAGGGGACAGAAGAGCCTGGCAAATAGAGACACATCAGGACAAAAAGCATGTGACTTTCTGTAGCAGGATTAAAGGGATGTAACCTAAAGTTCTTTACTGTGGGACGCATTTTACCGTGGATCATGGGGGGGCCCTTCCTGTCCTGTTTTGATGAACTGGATGGCATGCCCACTGCGCTGACTGTGCTCCATCAGGACAGAAACGGGATTCTTTCCTCCAGGTAGAGACCGAGAAAGAGCCTGGGGCGGAGTATCGGTGCCACCCTTTAGAAATGATATGAAGAGAGCGAGAGAGGATGAATAAATAAACAAATGAACATTTTATTGTAAATTAAAGGATTAGCTCACTTCAGAATTGAAATTTCCTGATAATTTACTCACCAAGTCATCCAC
Organism: Rutilus rutilus; assembly: GCF_951802725.1. Classification (NCBI taxonomy): domain Eukaryota; kingdom Metazoa; phylum Chordata; class Actinopteri; order Cypriniformes; family Leuciscidae; genus Rutilus; species Rutilus rutilus. Next base: position 19,591,292 of record NC_140230.1, on the reverse strand, counting down.
AATATTCATGTCTTTCTTTCTACAGTAGAAAAGAAATTAAGGTTTTTGAGGAAAATATTCCAGGATTTTTCTCCATATAGTGGATTTCAACAGTTATCAACAGGTTGAAGGTCCAAATCGCAGTTTCAATTCAGCTTCAAAGGGCTACACGATCCCAGCCGAGGAATAAGGGTCTTATCTAGCGAAACTATCGGTCATAAAAAAAAACAAAAAAACATTTATATACTTTTTAACCACAAATGTTCGTCTTGCACGTCCACGACTTCACGCATTACGTAATCACGTCAGAAAGGTAAGGTGGTAACCTGACGTAGGCGGAAAATGTAGGGTAGGGCAAAAAACTCCTCATTTTCTTCTCCTACTACAAAATCGTCCGACATCATTGGTTTACCTTTCTTTTTTGTAAAGGGTGTCTGACTTCGTCTTTGCATGTTCGCTTTGTAAACACTAGGTCGATACTTCTGCCTACGTCACGCGTGACCTTTCAACGTGATTCCGTAATGTGTGGTGCATCACAGCTAGTGCAAGACAAGCATTTGTGGTTAAAAAGTATAAATGTTGTTGTTTTTTTAGAAAATGACAGATCGTTTTGCTAGATAAGAACCTTATTCCTCAGCTGGGATTGTGTAGAGCCCTTTGAAGCTGCAATTTGGACCTTCAACCCGTTGAAGTCCACTATATGGAGAAAAATCCTGGAACGTTTTCCTCAAAAACCTTAATTTATTTTCGGCTGAAGAAAGAAAGACATGAATATCTTGGATGACTTGGGGGTGAGTAAATTATCAGGAAATTATAATTCTGAGGTGAACTAATCCTTTAAATCAATATTATATTTAAATGAATATATTTATATTATATGTAATATACAACATACATATATTATATAAATGTACAATAAAATAGGACAAAGATATTATCTGTAAGAGATTGAATGATCAAGTTTCATGCAACTTTGATACATAAAAAGAAAACAAACATACTAGCATTTCATCTGACAGGTCAGTGGTTGACTCAGCTCCCTCAATGCTCGGTTCTTCCTCTTCATCTCCATCTGCTCCCTTCATCTCTTTCCAAAGAATCTTCAGGGTTGTGGCTGCAGCATCTTTTTTGGCCACTTTTTTGTTTGAACCCTCAGCTGGTGGAAACCTGCGACCATCTAACATGACCTGCATCCGAAACCTGGAGACAAAAAGAAAAAATCTCAAGCTATAAACTGTGTTTTAAAGTTTGTTTCTACTAATTCTTAATCATGCAATCTCATTTCACCAAAATTCACTAACAAGAGAACATTACTTCTGTAACATCTCCAAAAAATACATTAGCTGTTTCACAAATTCTTAAATTAATCACAGCTGTGTATCTGCCTTCCAAACACATACACTGCCAAAAAGACAGAGGCAAAAACTGTCTTAACACAGGCTAACAAATGCTGACATGCAACCATAAACAAACTTTTCATCTACTAACCGGGGGTCATGTGAGGGTCCAGACTGCTCCAGAAGTAGGAATTCACAAGTGTGTCCAAGATGCTGAGCAAACTCCATCAGCCCACTAACTGGGTTCTTACTGCGGGCCTCCTTGAGTTTCTGGAATCTGCTTGACTCCAGGCTTTGAGCTGGGGGAGGGGGAGCAGCCAACGAAATGGCAACCTCGGAGCGGATCGTGTTAAGGAATTCTGGAATATCATCAGATGCCCACTGTGAACGTTCTCCTCCATTACTGGCCGGATCCTGATAGTATGAGAACTGATGGGGAGGAGGTTGGAAGTAGCGGAAGGTGGAGGAGGAAAGGTCACTGGGTTTGGGGGGTATTGGCTCAAGGCCAGGCATGTCAAGCTCTGCGTTACCAAAAATGTTATTGTTGTCCAACATCTCCACCAATGGATTTTCACCCCCATCCATCGGCACTGCTCCAATATCACCTGAAAAATCAAATACATCATCTGCTTCCAACTTGACCGAAGCTACGTCTGCAATTCCTTCAGCTGCCAAGTTCAACATCTCGGCACTGTTCACATCCCGTTTTGCAGTCGCCGCAGCTTTTCGTTGGCGGTCCATCTTTTCCTGCCGGTGTGCACTAAGTGACCATGTAGGTGGAGTAACTTCGGTGTTGCGCCTTACATCACCTTGTTTCTCCATGGCATAGAGTGTGGGATTAACCTGCTTGGCACTGCGCAGGCCGAGGTTCTTGGCGATCACAAGCGAATTACCCGTACCCACTTCGTAGAGGTACTGTAGGATCTTCTCTTTGCCATCTTTAGAATCCGCCATTGTTGACAAGGTTACCAACTGGACTGCAGGTAAAAGAGTCTGTTGATCCTGGACAGGAATCAACGTTTCACAGGTATCGTCACCTTCAGAGTCCTCCGACTGGTCACTGATATCGCCGTCAGCCTCTACGAGGATCTGTGATGCAGAGGGAGCGCTGGTGCTGGTGAGATGCTCTCTAGCCTCTTGTTTTATGGATGAACTCCGACCTGGCTCTTTAACCAAATCCTTTGAAGACTGCGATTGGTCTCTCCCTCTGATTGGCTCACTGTCCTCTTCCTTGCAGAGTCTCCACAGAGGAGGGGTCTCACCTTGCTTCACTGCTTGGTTTGTCCTTAAGAGGGCATATAACGCCTGATTAACAATCGTTTTGGGAAGACCAAGCTTTTTGCTCAAGGCTCTTGCCTGAATAGTCTCGTCTGGCCCGAGTGATGTCAAAAAAGCAAAGACCTGTTGCTGGATCCCAGGGGTCAAATACAGAGACTCTCTGACCGAGCCAGGAGAACTGAAAACCTTGCTAGAAATGCTACTGCAGGACAATATATCAGAGTTGTCTACCCTTGTTATCCGGTCACTTAAACTCAGACTATGAAGGCCAGAGGACACATCATCTGCCTGTGCATTCCAGTAATGCTTAGTCTGTTGATTCGGATAATACTGTCCCTTCTGATGAGGGTGATTCCACCCTGACTTTTTCTTAGGTCCAAAGTTATGCTCCCTTTGCCAATTTCCTCGGCCTCTCGCGTAGCAGTCTCTTCTACCAAAACTGTTACCACTTGTTTTGAAGTCTCGATAACCTGTCTGGTAGTGGAGAGGCCCAGTTGAGACCTTTTCCCCTTGGCTGGGGGTTTGGGACCCTCGCTGCTGGGGTGCTTTGAACTGCGGAGCCTGTGCACTTTGCCCCCTGAGGAACTGCACCTGGTATTGTCGGAAACTTAAACCATTTGGGTCAGAGATCTGATCACTGCTGTGGTGGGGGGATGCCCACAGGGGTGAATCAGAGGGACTAGGGGGAAAAGGATGACCACGTGGAGGCACGCCAGGAGCACCCGGGTAAGAGGAGTAAAGAGAAGGGTGCGGATAGGTGCCGGATACAGAGCCGGGGCTTGGGACACAAGGGCCCCGTTGGTGACCAGTGGTCGTGTGGGAATGAAACTGAGGTTTTCCCTGTTGGGGAGGGAGGGAGAATCGCTGACAATCTTTGTTAAACCCTCCTCTACCTCTGCTCATAGCGCAGGGGTCGGGGGCGAGGAGGGAGTAGCGTTGGGCTTGGTGGACGTGTTAGGATGAGACTCAGCTGTCTGGATGTAATGTCACAATGATGGCAAAGGCTTAGTCTGTGCACTGCTTCTTCTGCAGAGAGACATAGAACAACAGAAAAATCCATTAAAGAATGCAAAGTGAAAGCAAGCTTTTTGATGTTGCAGTGTCACTGTACAGACACACAAATTCTGTTGGCACATTTCTTGGCAACAGAGGAGACTGTAATTTGAACACTTGGTAAAAGGCTCAAAGATTAATTATTCATGCTTATTGTGACACAATCAATTTATTTCTGGCTTAGCGAGTAATTTGCGGATCCTTATGGTGAGGGAAAGTGGTCATGGGTATTAGAGGAAAGCATTTTCAAGGACTTTCTCACCCAATGTGAGCAACTGTAGTAGCTAAAGCACAATGATGAGTAAACTGTTTTTTAAGAGACTGGAAAAACATTGGAAGACAGAAAAAAAAAAGTGAACCTAACACTCGTTTAAAAAATGCAGTACTCTGTCTACAGCATAGTATATGTCTGGTGAATTGCTGTGAGAGTTTAAAATAAGTAACTTATTAAGATTCAACTCTCAACAGTGCTCACTCCTCACAATACAGCAGGTCAATAGAGAGTTTAGCCAGCAAATTCATTATTTTTAATAGATTCAGGCAACAATAGCCCAGAAAAATAGCAAGGTTATCACACATTACATAAGACACAAAGTAAAAAAAATTAATGTGAGACAGTGAGAGATACATATTTCTAACCACATCATTTTTGCATGTTACTTTTTGTTACATTCCAGTGTACAATGAAAATTAATATTAAAAACACACATACTTGAACTCATATCCTCCTATCAAACCCTAGCATAGACAATAAATAATTCAACACCTTGATGCAGCTTCAGATTTAACTTCAGACATAATAGCACACTCTCTAAATAAGCTTAAGCAAAATGGAAAGTGATTCTGCTGCTCAATCTCTTTCCATGTGCTCCTCCATGAGCATTCTGAAGTGACAGTCACACTTGTCACTTTGATATCCCCAATACAAATCTGGCATTTTAGTGGCCATTCCTTTCAAAATACACTGAGGTAGCACAGGGTAGAGATGGTACAAGATTGTAATTCCATGTTATATTTATATATATATAGGTAGGTACCAATACCACGGTACTAACATGGCACTCCAAGGTATTTTAAAGAATACCATTTTCCTTTTACCAAGGAAAAGCCTGTTGTAAGAGCAGAAAGTTTAGCCAATTAGCCATTTAAATAAATGTATGTCTTCAAAACAATGACTATGATTAAAAAAAAGAAAAGGAAATGTTACATTTAACCTCTTAATCAAGGGATTTTCACATTATCATAATAATGAGTTTAAAAAAAGAGAGTGCATTCACACAAAATTTCTAACGAACACAATATTTCTAAGAAAACAATTGCATATGCTTGACACAAATGACTTAGCGGACTACTTAAGATTTTATACATTCCCATGACTTTGGAAAGCGGTCAGGATTCTGTTTCTGTTCAATTTTAAAATTCCCTGATAGTTCTAGCTAGGTGTTCTATGACCGTGGAAAGATGGGAACCCTATACAAATTTAGTATATCACCCAAAAGCATAAGTATGAAAATAAAAGGGTGTTTATTACAATACTCTTGTATCTAAAGCCTTCTTTAAAATGAATCACTGACTTCTAGTTTTAGCACAGATTCTACAGTAACAGTTCAGTCACTTTGGCAACAAGGGGGTTTTACCTACACAAATAAAAACCCATTCAGACGAACCCAAAAAGTTATACATACCACAAAACACCTGAAGGTAAAAGACAGATGAACTTGACAATCAAACTAGATAAGGCCCAAGACTCGTGCACCGACTAAACACTGTTCCGCATGCAAAATGAAAACGAAATAGACTGATTAAACTCCAGCAATACGCCTACGGTTTTCCTGGTGGCCTCTGCAAATCGTTTAGATCCACAAACTCCACAGCACGAGATGATCCTGAAACTTGTCTAGACTTTTGGAAAGTGTGTTGGAAAAACGATATCAGCAATAAAAGAAAATAGAAACCATGCGTAAACGCGGGATGTTGCGAACTAGGCACAGGCCACTTTAAGTTTCGTTTTCTATTCTTCTCCAAGCTCTCAAACGAGTGTCTCTAAAATTCATTAATAACCCGCATTTCGCTAAACTGACAGCAGGCGGCGCCATTAGTCAGAAGCGCTTGAAAGTTTCATAGGCCTATTTTACAGTTTCACAAACTGTAATTACACCATTTAGCCTAGTTATAACAACATCCCAATGGAGTAAAACGTATCTGAAAACACAAATACCAAGAAATCGTTTCTAGGTTAATAAACTGTGAAACTCCTCGTGCGGGGGACGACTGTATTCATATGACTGCATATCAGTTAACAGCGCGACATATTAATACTGCATCGCACTACTCATTTTATCATAGCCGTTGAACTATTGGTTTCGTTTCAGATTTCACCAGCCAGCAGACGGAAAGCAAACCTCCACCTGCGACCCTCCCAGATGCATAATACATGAGGTTACAGTACTGTGACCGACATGAAACTGCACTGCAGTTTATAACCTCCTGCTGAAGCCTGAGGTGGCTAAACATCTTCAGGAGCTCGAAAGTGTAAAACGGCTCTGAGGATGCGCGTGCCTCGACTTCACTTCTCTAAAAGAAAAAGTCTGGAAAAATACGGGTCATGTACAGACAAATGTCTCCAGGAGGCGCTTAATAACACAGTTTATCCAATACACACAGTCACGCAAAGTTGTAACTTAGTAGCTCAGGGCTTTAGGCTACAGAGCTTCATAGACAGAATGACAACAACTGCTTTCATCACGATAGTGAATAGTTGATGTAACGTTATAGCCTAAGAGTAGGCTATTCTTTAAAATTCATGCTAATCTATTATTCATATTTTTGCCATCTTTACTATTATTATTTTGCGTCACTACATTTATTGCGAGTTAAGCTGTGAAACGAATAACGTAACGTACTTTTTAATTTAACGTTAAATGTCTTCATTCAGCATTATTGTGGTGATAGCAGTGTGAAGTGATTGTATAAATAATTATTATGGTACTTACTTTTTTTGTGTGTTATTGACCGGAATACCTATTAAAATTTGAATAGTTTGATTTTTAAAATTGTATTTAGTAAGTAACCGCAGAGATATTAGACTGCATACATACATTATACAAAGGAGTACATTTCAAGAGTCCCGTATGAAAAGGGAATGTGGTAACGTTACTGTGTTTGCGTTATGGTAATATCATGGTATTATTTTTGTTCTTACTCAACAAAAACATATATTTTTAAACTAATCCCAAAATAATAGTCTTGGTCCAGTATCAACAAGCCCTTTAAGTTATGAAAACCGATAACGTTAGTTACAAGGACATCGGAGGTTGCTCAGTTTGAATGAAAACATCGCTGCCTACGCAAGTAAGCAAATACAACCCGCTATAACCATTTGCTAATCTTTATTTTAACTGCAAGCATGCAACAGCATACAATTAGAGGTAACTAGGGCGAAAAGACTCAACGGACACGGCATATGGACTAACGTTGTTCTTTCGACAGCCAACGACAAACCGCGATCGGAGAAGCTTTGAAGCATTTCTCTCACTCCAGGACAATCCAGTTCCCACTTCGTTCCGAAAACGTGTTGATATAGTAAATAACATAAAGCTGTGTAAGTTACATGGAGTAAATATACTTACATGCGCAGACGACGTAAACAATCCTGCAACGTCCCTGCAAGAGGCCACATGCAGATTGAAAACACAGCGCTGGTGAATGACAATGAAATGTGGCGCGTAGCGGCGACGGTGTTTTTGACGCTCTCTGATGACGTAGTGTTTCGCAAGAAGCCGCAATGTGATCCTGAAAACACGATCGGTTATTAATGAAATGAAATAGCGATTTGTGTAATGCATGACTTGAAATTGAAATTGAAATTGTTTTAGTAAATAATGCTCGTTTATGGTTTATATCTAGTAATATTCCCAGTGTCGATGAGTATGAAAGAATGTAATATGATATCATAATATAAATAATAATATTCAGTTGCCTGATTTCCCTGCCCTTTTCCTCACTCTGGAGCTTGAGTTTTCAAACTGGGGGCCGCAATGGTAGTACTAGGGGGTCCGTGGACAAGTTTAGAGAAATGCAGTGTAAAAAAATTAATAATAATTCAAATAGGATTAAACCAACCAATAGTTAAATATAAAAATAAATGTAAAATTAAATCAAGATGAATTTAAATACATATTAAATTAATCAAATGACATTAAATAACTCAATGAACAAAACGTTTTATTAAAATAAAAAAATAGTACATTAATTTAGATTTAAATAAATAAAAATTGATCTGAGAAGAAAAAAAAAAATCAATGATGTAACAGCACAAATAATTTTCAATACTTTACACATTTAAAATAGGCCTATATTTTTCCACAGTGTTAATTGGTTCTTTTACATGAAAATATGTAGCTGCCTTTAAAAATGTAGGATGAGGATCACAATCGGGATTGCAGGAGTCATAGCCTATTTGGCAGTTCATGGCATCTAAAAGATTAAAAGATAACCTGCTCTGGAGGTAGCGATATGTCCAGACTGTCCACCGCAGCCTTGTTTTGTCTGATTTGGTGAGCAAACCTAACCAGACAGTTCTAAAGGTGTACATGACAGACTCTGTGACTACTTAATAAACCCGTATCAGCAGCTTCAGTGGCAGGTTGAACTTCCTCAGCTGGCAAAGGCAGTAGAAACTTGTACTAGGCCTGACGCTCACGCTGCTGCTGAAGTGACACAAGCCGTCTTGTGTTTCAAGCCCCATTTGTTCTTTAATTGTTAAATGCCTGATAAAATCACTGGGGTGAAGGTCAGTGACATGATCCACAGAGAGCAACACTACTGTTACTAATCCCATTCACAATTTATACGGCTGCTAAATTATTCCCGCGTTGGCACCTCTGCCCACATCTTTTCGATGTGTATAAGATACACTTTTCAGTGTATCTGTCACTGGTTCTCACTGAGAGGCCACCAAAAGGTCACACAGACAGAAGCTTTGGGTCAATAAATCAATTTATTTAAAAGAATATGTTACATTTTATTATAATGCTATGACCAAACATTTTGCTTTTACATTAATTCTTGAGATTTCGATTTCAAAACCTCCTCCAGGTATACTGTTTGTTTTGTTTTATTTGTAGTGTGTCCTACATTGCTTCTTTCGGTTTAAATACTAGTCACTTTGTGCCTGATTTTTTGGAAAAGGTTACCCAAAAACTCACATCGCTGAAAATACTGTACAGAGATATTTGAGTTTGAATTCCATATTCAAATAAATTAAAGTTTTAACCAATAGAGAAAAACAACCAGAGCAAACAAACGGAGAATGAAAGAGTAAAGAATGAGAGAGGGGAGAGACGAAGCTAAAAGTCTAATCTTAAATCTATGACAAGCCATCTGACAAGAAAGAAGAGAGATTTGTTACGTGTGCTTGCGCAGAGGCTTTGCGTGAATCTGTGAGATCCCATGATAACCAGCATAACTGTTATATAAGACAGCTGTAGTAATCCAACACAACATAAATCCACTGATGGTTCCGTTCAAAGTCGTTGCTTACACAATTTGTCTATTAAAGGAACATTCCTGGTTGAATACTAGCTAATTCATTTTGATTCACCTCTTAAGTAAAAAAAAAAAAAAGTTACAATCAAGGATATGTTGGGGCCAATATTTAGAGGATTTAAAAGCAGAAATATGAAGCTTATAAAACATGAATTCTTCTGGTAAAACGTGTGTATTATTTGAACTGTAAAGTTTAGAGCCAGGTTGTTCAAGCTATGAAACTATAAAGCTGGATATAACATTACACAGAAAACAAACAATTTGACACACACACACACACACACACACACACACACACACACAAACAAAAAACTTACATTATGCATTGTGACTGTATTAAAAGTCAGTATTTTACTTTTCCAGATTGGCCCCATTCGTTTCCATTATAAGTGCCTCACTGTAACCCAGATTTTTATTTTAAATTACTCAAGGTAATCAACATTGTGACAATTGAGATTAATTTGTATTGAACCAGGAATATTCCTTTAAAGTCAATGAATGTGATGAAATTTTTAAAGGAACAATGCAGTCTTTTAACACACATCACACATATGTTATTTAAAAAGTGCAAAACATGTCCTCCTGACTGGTCTGGTCTGACAGATTTGTATGCGCCTGCGCTACAATAAGTAAAATTGGGGTGGGAGGGGAAGGGGGGAAAAATTTAAATGCTCACACTCACACATGGTTTGATGCAGGCGGCTTCCTGTGCGGTCAGAGCCACCTACTGCTGGATGAAGGCATGACAGCCTAAAGCTCATAAAACAAGCAGCCCAATATTCACCATTGGCTTTCCAGTTCAGTGCTTCACATTCATAACACTGTTAATACTGTTAAACTGAAGTTACATGAGCTGAGTGAACACCCACACAGCTCTGTTACAGATGATTTGCGCGCAGGTGTTCAAGATTGATGGCCAGATCCACACAGACTCTCTGCAGATTTACAACACTCGTAATTCACAAGTTTTTCAGCCCTTGATTGTTCACATTAAATGAATCACGCATTTAGCTACCAATATAGGTACTTTTAGCTGCATGTGTTTAGGTCAATGACATGCATGAGTGTCCATGAGGAGAAAGCTTAATTGAAAAGAAAAAAATCTAAGTATAAAATGTAAAACAACATTGTTTTATTGAAATATGTATGTTTTTGAAAATTCTGGAATCATAAATGATTTTGGTTCATTTATTTAATATGGACACTCCCAGTTTTGACAAAAAAGTTTGAAACCAAAACATGGGCTTTGTGATAATTACAGCAAAATATATCAGTAAAAATATCGCAAATATAAGGGGCCAATTTAAAACTTTTTTTGAAAATTTCTTTTTTAAATAAAAAAAAAGTATTGTTTTTAACATTACTAGTTACACCACATAACTTTAAATCAGGAAAAAATAAATTAAACTTTCAAAAGATGTGTATTTAATATCTTTATATATGAATCGCATTTTTAACATTTTGATTTGAATAAATAATAGATTTAAAAGGACTGTTACGTCATTGACCCATTTAACACATTTTACCAGGAGAAAATTCCATTAAAATCTGCACAGAAATTCCATCTGGGCCTGGCCCCATTGGGCCTAATGCAACCAAATACTGCTTTGAAGAATAGAAGACAGATGAGAGCACAAAAAAACAATTAAATTAAAAACCTCAGTTCAGCTAAAGGGCTGAAAATCTGTACAAACCTACTACCAACACAGTGGCAATAGTGAGGTAAGAGACAAATTAATGTGGAAAAGCATGGAAAGTATTGATCTGTCTCTCTTGCCCTCGTTTCTACTCGCTTGAAAAGCCTTTTTTTTCTCTTTCTCTTTCCCTCTCTCACTCTGATTGTCCAAGTGGAAAATGTAGTAATGTTTTTGTTTTATATTCTTTTTGTTTAAAGGTACACTATGTAACTTGTTGGTTTTCAAAATATATAATGAGCGAGTACATCATGAATCCATCTCCCAAACCGTGTTTTTGTCTTATCCTGAATCACTTCGTTACGCCTATAATAAGCGTTTATATTCTGACTATTTTAGACCGAGCAGGATCCCATTACCTGCGGGACCTGTATAGACATAAACTCCGGCCACAATGTTCTTCCGCAAGACTCATGCAGTTTTGTTTATTAACCGCTAGAGCACTAAAAGTTACATAGTGTACCTTTAAACTGTCACATTCTGAGAGAGCATCTCTGCCCTCACAGGTGCCTGTGTTAGTGTCAGGATGATACATTAGTCAGTTCGCTGACGTTTCCATGTCTTTAAATTGACACACTCCCCAGAAGCACAGTTCAGTCTCTCAGTTTTCAGCATCCGAAGACCTCGTCTTGTGACCAGTCACATGACATGAATTAGTCGCAATGCTGGTGCCATGTCAATGACCACGTCTGTCTCCTGGAGCATTACAGTCTTTGAGTGTCGTCTCTTCTGTCCTGAGCTGGCGGTCAACTCCAGTACGTCCAACATAATTCTGTCCAGTCCAATGAAATGAAATGATGACGTAAGTCTTTAAAAGTCTCTTGTAGTTTCTTATTTTCATCATTGCACTGTGACTGTGTCATTTCCCGCTTCATATCTTCGTATTTCAGTATGTGTGTATCAGTGGTGGAGTGCATGTAAGCATATGGGACTGGTTTGAAATGTTTTCTGAGTCACGGTATGCAGCTTTTAGTGTACGTGTGCATGTATTCGAGAATTCAAGAGGAGATGATCTCTTCATTCATGTGCCTCCATCCCTTCTGTGTCTCAACAGCTGGAAGATATTCTGTCAAAGATAGACAAGCTTCAGAAGAGCACACATTATAGATGGACATTAATGTCCACAATTCAATATGGAGGCAGGCAGAGCCTTACCTTACCGCACATACCATCTTTACTGCAGTTTTTATTGTCCTTGTCCGTGGCCTCCTCTTCAACCTGAAAAAAATATATATCAATCTTATAATAACACAGAGCAAAAGACAAGCAAACACTCATTTAGAATACAAGTACCCACCTCTTTTCTCCATTTGAGCTCACAGAAGACTCTCTCAAAGCACTCGTGCATGTAGTTGAACTGGGAAAGAAAAGGCATCTTTAGTGCACAAGAATAAATACAAGTTGCAAGATCACATGGAAGTACGAGACTCACATAAGGAGTAAAGATTTTGACCCAGCGAGGTTTCTTCTCCCCACGCGCGTACTCGAAACAGAAAGCCATTCCCTCTTCATCCGTGTCCCACCTCTGCATCTCGGGCCATTCGAACGCTATCACCTGATTCTGTAATGACACAAAGGGCAAATCATTTAGCAGCTGAACTGTTTTTTCTTACTTATAAAAGTATGTTTCTGAGTGGTATCAACAACATGTACTACAATTAAATTATGACACCTAGCAAGCAATGTTTCACTCCTTCAAAGCAAACACATTCACCTCTAGAGTGCCATCCTCTGTGCACGCATGGAGTTTAAAGTGGCGGATGCTTATCGCTGTGACGACGTGACCTTTCCTACGTGAGTCACAGGAGCAGTGCGGGAAAGTGATCTCATTGTAACCCTCACATGTCCTCAGAATACCTAAATACTACAGAGGAAGATGGTACAGGAAGATTAAGATTCATTTTTTCACAATCACTTTTCAATTAGGGATGTAGTGATATTAAAACTCTTTATTATCAATGGTGAATATTTTTGTGGAAACTACGTATAAAAGCAATTATTTGAATAAGAAATCCTTAGTAACATGTCTTTATGGCCACTTAAAAAAAATAAAAATAAAAATAATCTGTGCTTTCGCACAGATGTGTACATTCACATTACGTACTAGGCAACATTAGTTATACACTACATTGCCTAAATATTAAAACTATTAAAAAAAATATATACTTTTTTTGATTTGCAAATCTTACATTTAACAGTGTTATTAAATTATTACAGCTATTAAAGATTAACTTGACCAAGATGATGGTCTAAAAGTAATAGACAAAATGACAATAATCAATTAAATCCTTTTTTTTTTATCTAATACAAATAATCTAATTTTATTAAAACAGAATATGTGCTGTTAACCTATTTATTGCATCCTTTTTATCTTCAAGCCGCTTCAAAAGGAAATTCAGTCATATACTTCTAATGTAGTTCCAAACCCATACACTTATTTTTTTTCTACGGAAAACAGGGGAAAGTCTTCTGAATCCTTAAGTTATTTCACTATCAAATCAAATGTTTAAACTTCGTGATATTAAACTTACGCCATAGGTGCGATATTTGATTTGAGAGCTGGATAATAAAAAAAAAATGTAAAGGATTTCAAGATTCAAAACTTTTGCCTTCCACAGAAACCATAACAGCACGCACACATTTTACATTTTTGGATGAACGATCCCTTTAACCCCCAGACCTCCACTCATTAGAATAACTGAATTGTTTGGAGACTGACCATGGTCATTTTCCTCTGTTCAGTGAGCTTTTGGAGCTGGTAGGATGTCTCTCCCACTTTGATAAATCCCTTTTTCACATCATCCAGAGCCTGAGAAAGAGGAAACAAGTAAACACCAGTACAGACTGAAAACGCATAGCCACAAACACACATTTTCTTGAAAACACACACACACACACACACACACACACACACACACACACACACACACACACACACACACACACACACACACACACACACACACACACACACACACACACACACACACACACACACACAGAGACCTGATGGAAGCAATAGTTGATAGCCAGCTCGTTGTCATTGAGAAGAATCTCTTCCTCTGTGGTGAAGAGCCACTTGCGGAGTGTGAGGCAGGTGCCTGGGATGGCAGATGTGTAGTTCTGCACATACAGCTTGTGTGGAAACTCATTAGGGGCCAGCTTGCGTGCTGAGAGATCGAGAGACAGAAATATAGAGGTAGATAAGCAGTAAGAAACCAGGACAGAGAGAAAGTGTGAAAAATGATGAGTCAGAGTATTTACAAAATCATAGAAGGACTTTATTATGTACTTCATTTATCATTATATATTACTTTATATCATTAATATTATATATTGAGGTATGAAAGTTATTTAAAAATAATCAATAAACATTGAGCTTGATTTGAACACAAGACCCTGCTACTTAAACACATGAGTTGAGACATGCTGGTCAAACATGTTCAAAGCTGCTCTATGAAACCATGTATTAATACAACACCAAATACAAAGCACCCACAAACGCTCTCCTATACATACTAATTAACTGTTTGGCTATTTTGGGAGCAATTAAAGATATAAGTGCAGCAATTTTGTGACATCAAATCATAAAATGTGGATGGGGTTTTGAAGATATTTTAGCATGAATCACACACGGGAAAACCACACGTACTGGCTGAACACATTTTGGCTTCATTAAGTGACTGGATAAAAAGATTAGTAAACAAAGAGGCTTGTATAAATCAAGAGTCATGAGCTAACAAACTCCATACATACAGATACATATGTGTGTGTGTGATGTTGACAAGTGTGAAATGATGATGTTTCTGCTTCAGAATAAAAAGGTAATTAATTAGGTTTACAATCAATAAATACATTTACATTCTGTGATATCGGTTCACAATTGTGAGATACAAAGTAAAAATTTTGTACAAAAGTAAAAATGTATTTCTTAATCTGTGAAATTAGTTTCCATTAAGTTCCTAGTTATATGAAAATTCTATGAAAAATATACACAATGACAGAACAGTTTGATGCATGTTTGCATTGCATTTCATCTCATATCTTAGGACGCATCTAAAAATATGAATATTAAATGTGAATGAATTGCGAAGCGTTCATTTTCAAGAGTAATTATTGTAATTCTGCATCAGTGAATTGCTGTACATTCACAGAGAAGAAAAAGAAACAACAAATCTGTATAACAATGAACTATTCTGCTCTATGCCAGTGTGCTCTGCTTAATCACTCACGCCCAAGCAAATGCTCCACTCATGTACCGCTCACCGCTAAAGCGACGTTCTCTCAAATCCTGATCTGACATTACATTTGTTGGTTGTAATGAATTTCTTGAATAAATGTCTCAATTACAAGAGGCCTATAGATAACAATTATGATATTAGTGGCTTTAAAGCAATATTTTATAAAGTAGCAGGCTATAAATAAATGTGATGTGCAAACATCCACATCACTATGATCAGATGATTTCTTAACTGTTGTTTTCTCATCTATTTTGTAAGTTTATTTTGTTATTAAAAGGAAAACATGATGTAGCACATATTTACATATTCGTCTAAACCGCACTCCATCAGCGTGGACGTCGGGATGTTCGTTAACTCGGGTACACTTGATTTAACTTGAGGAGAGCAAACAAATGCTTATTTATTTTGATTCACTACTGCATAATTTTTAGTGATTTGCTTTACTTAAATACTTGAATATTAGGCTACCTTTTATGCAGTGTGTAATATAGCTGTTTGTGAATGTAAAAGGTCTGCAAAGTTTTAAAGATCAAAGTGCATGACAAATTAAGTTATTGTCTCCTAAAAGAAATAATCGATTCGGAACTACCGAAACGAGTCTTCAGTAATTTCAGTCTCACTTCCTGTTACATACCTACGTCACAATGTAACACATTTGCATAATACCAGCCTATGATCTTCATGGGCTGTCTGCGAACAACGCCTACATTGACCCGACCTCAAACACTGTAGTTGTAGCTGAGGCCTGGAAGAGTTTGGTTAGTGTTGTTCATGTCAAAAAGTAACCGTTTTCTGGGATGAAAATGCACTTCAAAAGGATGAGGATTCGCTAGAATTGGTACAGAAAAACCAGACGCCTTTGTTACTGTTCGTATCATTGTGTATCAAGTGCTAAGGAAGCCTCTGGAGCTGAAGTTCAGATATGGTAATGGGCGTCCCCCCCACCACAGAAAAGCGATCTAAACTGAACGCGATTTCAACCAAAATCACCTCGAAAATGAAACAAATATCAGAACGATTACACCCTTAGTTATTAGGAATACTTAACACATATAACAGGCATATAACATTGTCATACAGGAAAAATGATGAAGAGCTCTCACCAAAGGAGTGGTTAATGACTTCAAACAGAGCAAAATAACTTGCAGTAATGCTGTCCATCCCAATCTTCGTTACTATAGCCTGGGGAAAAAAGAGACAGCGAGAATGAAATGTGTGGATTTAGAAACTGATTTAGATAACTCAAATGAGTTAAATACATTACCTGGTAGACCTGATCTGTTGTGCAATTCTTTCTCACCCGGACCGTTACTGTAGTTTTGTCTGGCATTGCTATCCTTAGCTCCACATCAGAAACGCCATTATAGTTCTAGGAATAGAGGAAAATGAGAGAGGGACCTAAAAATACAGTCCAAACAGATAGAGCAGCGCTGCAGGCAGCTTGTCCTTCGTGTGCCTGAGAAACACCCCGACAAGGTACAGATTCACACTCACAGCCGAGCAATGGAACATGCAAATGGGTACACAAACAACGACATGACTGCCACATTTTCAAATTAAGGAAATTCAAAATTCCTCCACAAATTAAACAGATATAAGACAAGATCCATCTGGTTGAAAAGACATACAGGCCATTTTAAGCCCTGAGCAGACTGTTCAGAATGACTCTCTCTCTCTCTCTCTCTTTTAAACAATGTTCTATTATTGCCAGTAGCTGACTTGCTAATGTTTTGGTATTATAAATGTAGAGTTCCTGTTATGTCAATCATGCCACTCATATCAAAGACAGAGGGCGCAAGAGAAGTGACTCTCTGACAGGATAAATGCATGGATGGATGGATAGACTGACAGGCTTGTAGTTTTGGGGCCATTAAGGGGTGAAGGATCAATTTAAGGCAGTGGTTCTCAACATTTTTGACTGCAAGGCCCCCCACTGTCAAAACCAATATTTGAAGGCCCCTCAAGATATTCTTATACTTGTGTTAAAATGGCAAAGCTTTTAATTTTTATTTATTTAGAGAAAGTAAATAAAGTGCTCTTTATGCTTTACACGTTTTATTACAAATGAATTTACATTACTTATTACTTTTCTTGTTTCGAACCAGCCCCAGTTTTTTGCGATTCCGTGATCGCTGAATACAACGCAAAATCAACGGTCGTATTTTTTTGCGAGCTTGCATAATTCGCCATTTCACCAGAAAATAAATCACAAAAATAAAAAAGTCTCACAAACAATAAATTATAATTATCTAATTGAATTATACCTAATTTAATTTGGGTTGGGCTGTTTGGTCAGTATTGCATCTGGACATTGCAGGTCTTAAAGTGACAGAAACCTAATATACCCTCTGCTGTCTGTGTCGTTAATGCTAAACAACAATAAAGGGGAAAAAAAAAACAGTACTTAAACCATTTGTATCTGTTTATGTTGTATTTATTTGTCCTATTGTTCTTATTTTATTACTGACTGTTCACTTGATTATTTGAGAACTTTGTACTTACATTAGGCAAGTATTTGTTTCGCTGTGGATTGCTAATAAGATTTTGGTAATAATCCCACTCTAATGGATTATATTATTAAAGATAGATAGTAGGCCTACACCACTAGACTAGCCTTGCTAGCTATATAATAGGCAAACAATTTAGAAAAAATAGTTTTATTATTTTTACATATTTGTGGAGACTGGGTAAGGTCGTGCACCACACCCAATATCCCCCTTTCCAAGTCTGAAAAAATAAAAGTTTTAAAAGTTAAAATGTATCAGAATCTGATAAGAGACCAAAATAAACAAGATTTATGCAATGTATTTGTCCTTTGTGTGATGTATGACTATTGGGCATTTTAACATAATATGGCAAATGTGATATCCTAATTATATATTATTTTTAAAACATAGCAAATTTTTATCACAGATTTCTGGAAATTACCACCACAAAATTTATTTATTTATTTTTAAACATGAAATCCTGGTGGGACTGTTTAATTACACCCCCCCCCCCCCCCCTTAATTTGTTAAGGCAACAAATAAAAAATATGATTTCAGCTGGTATCTTGACTTTTAGCCATTTTAGCTGATTTTAAATGTAGCTTTTAAATCATTTTAAATACATTTAAGCCATCTTGCAGTCCCTTTAGAAGTGTGCTGAGGTCCCCTGGTTTAAACCACTGCTTTAAAGGGATAGTTCCCCCAAAAATGAAAATTCTGTCAGTAATCACTCACCCTCATGCTGTTCCAACCCCGTAAGGTTTTCGTTCATCTTCGGAACACAAATTAAGATATTTTTGATGCAATCTGAGAGCTGTCTCACTCCTCCATAGGCTTCTATGGGACCGAAACTTGCAAACCCAGAAAGTTAGTAAAGACATTGTGAAAATAGTCCAAGTGACTACAGTGGCTCAACCATAAGTTTATCAAGTGACGAGAATACTTTTTGCGCACAAAAACAACAAAAATAACTTTATTCAACTATTCATTTTCTTCTGTGTGGGCCTGAATGAATTCACGTAGTGTAACAGTGCAGCGCTTCTGTGTTGTACGTCACACGCATCACACTAGTCACTTGGACTATTTTAACAATGTCTTTACTAACTTTTCTGGGCCGGCAAGTTTCGATCCCATAGAAGCCTATGGAGGAGTGACCCAGCTCTCTGATTTCATCAAAAATATCTTAACGAAAATATAAACGAAAGTCTTACGGGGTTGGAACAACATGAGGGTGAGTGATTACTGACAGAATTTTCATTTTTGGGTGAACTAACCCTTTAAGGAACACTTCATAATCGACTGATACAGTATTGTAATTCGATAAACACACTGCATTCAATACAAAAACAACAGCAACAGAAAAAGGAATTGAGTTGAATAGTCTGTAGTTGAATGCATTGTGATGTATGAGATCGTCTCTATCAGTTTGTCCTTTTTGAGAGTCAGAACATGTGTTAACAAAGGAATGTTTTCCTTGCTAACTTATCAATCACACTTTGTCTTTGAAGAGTCTTTGTGACTCACATTCTTTTGTCACATTCTTTGATCGGTGGCCATCGTCCATGATTCAATTTTTGAGTCAAGTGAGATTGCAATGCTGTAAATATGCTCCTTTTGTTTATATGCAGTTATAATCAAGATGAAGAAGGTGTTTGCAGGACTACAGTCTTCTCTTTGTCCAAGTACATTTACTCATTTAGTGGCCTTTCAGAGTGTGTGCACAACGCAGAGGCCAGCTGTCGTCTGATTAACTGTATACATGAGGTGAAGTCCAATACAGTGCTGCAAGGAGGCCAAAACACATTACAGAAAATTACAGAAAAAAGATTATTCAAGTTAGATTATCCAACTCTTTTGAAACAGTCCACAATGAGCAGGTGAATTGGTAATGGGTGAGGGAATCATGTTTGGGTGTAAACAAGCTTCTCAGTCTTTGCAAGCAAAGATGGGTCATGGCTCACCACTTTGTGCCAAATATCATGTGAATTTTGAATTGTTTGTCAATTCTCTCATTTCTCAAATTCTTTGCAATCTTGCATTATGTCTTTCACCATCTTCCATATAATATTTTGAAAAGATTCAGAGAATCCAGAGACATCTCAGTCTGTATCGGGCAAGGCAGGAGACCTCTGTTGAATGTGCATGACCTTTGAGCCCTCTGACGGCATTGCATGAGAAACCATCATGCTACTCTGTTAAATACAGCCACATGTGCTTGGGAGTACTTTGGAAAACCATTTTCACTGAACAGAGTCTGATGTTGCATAAAGGAATGCCACTTGAATCTCTGTTACGCAAGGAGAAAGCTATCCATCAGTTCAATGCAGAGATGCTGCCGAGTTCTCTGGCACGAGCTCATCTCAGATGGTCTACAGGACAGTGGAAATGTGTGCTGTGGTCAGAGGAGTCCATGTTTCAGCTTATTTTTGGAAAAAATGGACATTGAGTTCAAAGACGAAAGGGACCAACCAGACTTTCATCAGCAACAGGTGTAAAAGCAAACATCTGTCCTGGTATGGAGGTGCATCAGTGCAAGCGGTATGGGTGAATTGCATTTGTGTGAAGGTACCACTGACATGGAGGCATATATTTGGATTGTACAGAGACATAAACAGCCATCAAGATGACATCTCTACTGGGAAGCAAGACAATGCCAGGCCTAGGGCTGGGTACCGAGTTCGATACTTTTTAGGTACCGACCAAATTGCCTCGATACTATCGAGTATCGAAAAATGACTTGTTTTTCGGTACCAGATTTCGATACCTAAGGGGTTAACTCGTCAACGTCAGTGCTCAAACAAATACATATGAAATGCACAACGACACGCCTAAATTCACTCACGCACATACACGCAAACTCTACACACACGAGACGCGCGGAACTCTCCGCACATACTCTTATGAGACGCGCGCGCGCACACAAACTGTCCACGCACATTCTCATGAGACGCGAGCCTATGGACGCGAGCACACACACACAAACTCGCGCACATACTCAATGACACGCAAGCACACACACTCACAATACCCTAAAGATGTGGAAAAGTCGATCAAAAGTGTGGCTACATTTCTCCAGGCTCGATGCCAACAGCGTGCGATGCAGTATTTGTGGTAAAATAATGGCTGCAAAGACGGTACCGCGACAGATATGATGAAGCCCTTGACAGTGCACGGAGTAAACATAAGAGCAGAAAGTTGCTGCGTCTTCGACTGGTAAATGAGGAGATACCTTGTTGATCACTCTGACTGTGTTTATATTGCAATAATGACCTACTGAATGTACACTGCCGTTCAAAAACGTGTTGGTCAGAATTTTTTTTCAGTAAGCATGCATTAAAGTGATCAAAAATGACCTTCCAAAAACTGTTTTCATATTTCAGCTTTGACAACACAGGAATAAATTACATTTTGAAATATATTCAAATAAGATTTTAAATTGTAATACTATTCCACAATATTACAAGTTTTACTGTATTTTTGATGAAATAAATTCAGCTTTGGTGAGCATGAGCTCTTTATAAAAAAAATATTTTGTACCTTATGTATATGTATAAGGAATATTTTGTTCCTTTGTGCTTTTTTTGTTCCTTTGTGCACTGACTAAGGAGCATGAGTCAAACTGAAAAAATAAAACCAAAGTTTTTCTGAGGTAATGTGTTATAATCTTGTTAAAATGGATTTCATAAAATTGGTATCGAAAAAAGTATCGATCAGGAACCGGTATCGAAATCAAGGTATCGGTATCGAAATTTTTTGAACGATACCCAGCCCTAGCCAGGCCTCATTCTGCTAAAACTAAATGGTTTCTAGACACTCTGCACCATAGAAGGGATGTGTCAGCAGTCCAGATCTGTCCTTATTGAAAATGTATGATGACCCATCATGAAAAGGAGAATCAGACAACGATGAATACAGACTGTTGAGCAGCTGTCTTGTATCAGACGAGATTGGGCAAAGATTGCACTTGCAAAACTGCAACAATTAGTATCCTCAATTCCCATTTAAAAAGTGTTATTAAAAGGAAAGGTGATGTGACAGTGGTAAACATGCCTCTGTCCCAACTTTTTTGTAGTGTGTTGCAGCCATCAAAATCAAAATTTGTTTATATTTACAAAATAAAATTAAGTTGGAAATATTTTATTTGTACATTTGTCAGTTAAAATAAGGTTCAAGAGAATTAACAAATCGCAGATTCTTGATTTTATTGCATTGTACAAAATGTCCCAACTTTTCTGGAAATGGGGTTGTACAACATAAAATCGATCAGTCATTTTAAAAAGCTTTTACTTGTCTTGAAAAAGACGGGTACTAACAAGTGGCTAAATGGGACTGCAGAGGTTGTCAGGGACATTAAACCATGAAACATCCGAACGCTGAGCAGGAAAATTATGTCCTGATGCCTACACAATGCTACAACAAATACTAAGCCCTAACCCTACCCAATGAAATTGCTGAACTAGTTTTGGGAGGAAAAACATACCTTGCAAAATATTCTTACTCAAACTTTGAGTTCATTTGTGAAGATTATCATGATTAATCAAAATTGTGTAAGAACCATAAATGTGTTGTTTTTGATGGTCACAATAATCCAAAAGCCAATGAAAAAAATCCTACTGGATTTTTGTCGAGGGAACCAGGGTGATGCTAACTTCTGGGTTGACCTACAAAAATACATCACTGCAGTCTGTTGGGCGTGAAATGGCAAACATAGGGAATAAATGGAATAGAATAAAGCAGGGCAAGACACATTTTTATAATCAGAAGATGCTTAAAACCAGGCCTGGCCTCCCTGCCCCAGAAGACAAACTGTGAATGTGAGTGTACTGAGGATGAATGGCACCAGACATTCCTCCTGGTACACAGATAGGGCTGGGTATCGAGTTCGATACTTTTTAGGCACTGGCCGAATTGCCTCGATACCATGGGGAGTATCAATAAAATGCCTTATTGTTCAGTACCAAATTTCGATACCTAAGAAGTTAATCTTGTCAACGTCAGTGAAACAATAAGCATGCAGCATGTATGATGTGCCCAAATCAAGTGCTGGTGATTGGCTGTGGCGAGGCATCAGGGAAAAACACTAGTTTACACCAGCTTGATGGTAACAGCACGCAATGTAACGAATGGCGCAGACGAGCACCGCGTGAGTCACGCGTGCTAGTAAACGGAACCGCGCATCTGCGCCATTCATGACACAGAGACACGCAGAACATGCAGGATTCATATTTAAATAGTCCTTTTGCAGTATAATATTCTCACTTTGACAACATTTCCTTTGAGAGAAACTATCATCACATCACAGAAGAAGGTCTACACAGCAACCCGTCAAAGTTAAAGTTTGGTTTAACTTAAGAAACTGCGATAGAAATATATTACTCTTGTACAGTATAATGTACGTCTTAATGTAAAACTACTACTACTACTAATAATAATAATAATAATAATAATACAATTATTATTAAAACAAATTTTCTTCCATGTTATAATTTTAACAGTAAACCACTGTTGTGGAGCACTTGTTTGTTAAAAACTTTAAGGGTTTGTTTAATTTTCATTTGATTAAAAGATAAATTAATGGGGTTTTTTTTGCCTTCATTTGATTCCCAGATAAATTAAAATACACAACACAGAACTTCTATAAAAAAAAAAACATTTCATAGGGCCCTATTATCGTTTAAAAATTTATAAATCAAGTTGTTTTGTAAATGTAATATAGACAAAATAAAACGGAAAGCACAACTGGTTAAAAATACATTTGAAATAAAAATTCAATTTCTGTAAACTTAATAAATTGCTGTTAAATTGAACATGTTTCATGATTTCAATTAATTACACATGCTTTTTGATTAATACAATTTTACTTAACCATCCTGAAAAAACACGAAGGTATCTTAAACTAGGTATCTTGTAAAGTGTGCTTATCCTTAAGGTTGGCTGCATTAACAGTTTAGCTTTCTTGTTTTTTTCCCCCTCTTCACATTAATGTTACAGCCTCTGCTATAACATTATCTGTTTATAACATTGGTATCAAAAAAAGTATTGTTCAGGAACCGGTATCGAAGTCATGGTATCGGTATAGAACATTTTTGAACGACACCCAGCCTTTTACACAGATACTTCCCATTTCTGTTTGCAATCACCCACTGACTGTAATCACACAAATCCGCCTCTAAGCTATCCTTCCTCCTACTTTCTTAAGATCAGATGACCCTAAGGGTAAAGTTCGGTTAGACTTTGGATAAATTATATCAGAAGGAAAGGCACAGTTTGCCTTTTATACAAGATATGCCTGAGAATATATATATATATATATGAGATACACCCCAGTCTGCAGAAAAGTGCCAATCAACAGTAAGTTGTTTTTGTATGCTTTTATACAGTTAAAGTTATAAACACTATTGCAGTAATATCATTACTGTTATCTGATACCCTGACATCCCTAATATACACAATGCCTTACCTCATCAGACTCCGACAAAAACTCCTGCATGACGTCGCTCTCTCCGATTACCCGAACAGAACATACTGGTGAGATGAAGAGGGAACCACAGAGAATGAATGTTGGAAACATCTGTAAACAGCTATTTTCTAGATTTTCATCTCACGTCTCCTTCCTGTGTCGTTCCCTCTTACCTTTCTCCAAGTATTCCTCCAGCCCTCGCCTGCGAGCATCTAGCTGCTGCTCAGACAGGGAGAAAGGCCATTTCCCTGGCAGCTTGGGAAATGCAAAGCTAGCAAATTCCCTCTTCAGATTCTGATGCAAGATGGCAAACTCTCGATAGCGCTTTGAGCACAACTGCCGGCCTGCCATGTACACGTTGTAGACCTGACACACACACACACACACAATCCTTTAAAAAATAATACTGAAATTAAAAATAAGAGAAAATACCAGACATGCGTAAGCAGGGACAGAGGATAAAACACTCACAACAAACTTCTCCCCGTTCTGCTCCACATGTTTGTAGGTGGGCACGGAGATGGGCACGGCCTGCTTGTCACTGTAGTCATAGCAGGACTGCGAAGAGCCATCGTCCCCGGGATCAAGACTGTCCGTCTCTGGCTGAGGAACCGACAGGATGGCCAAGACCAACTCTTTCTCTCCTGCTCGGATGAGATCTACCACCTGCTTATGAGTGGCCCCTTCCACATTCACCCCATTTCTGCAGAGCGAAAAAGAAGAGAGAAGGATCTGGTTACAGAATTAAGCTTGTACTCTCAGCCAATACCTTATACCAATGTGACGTTAAATGGTTAATGCTTTAAATCTTGACTTACCAGGACCTTTTAGAAGGTTAAGGTCAGATCAGATATCTCTTAATCCTGAATTACTACTTAGGTGGAGTTCCTGGAGCTCCTATTTTATGGTCTAATCTTTACAGGACTCAACAATAAGGGTGTGAGAGTTTCGGTTCAGTTGACGGAACTGTTACTTGCCCTTTCAAGCCAGTGCTGTGATGCCACTGAAAGTTAGTTTATGCCTTGCCAGCAAGAAAACCAAACATCTCAATTTGAGCAATCTAGCTGGTTAATGTAGATTGTAGAACGTAGAAAACATTGTGTTGCAACGGTATTATGTTTCAACTGTATATAAAAAAAGGCGCCTATTTTGTTGTCAATCCCCTTATAGCATGCGCAAGTGACGATTCTGTCAACCAATCATCGTTCTGCAGTTGAGTCTAGCTCCACCCTTTAGGTACCGTACTACTGTACAGAAGGATCCCAAAAAAGTGGTACGATACGGTTCGGTATGTTGGTACCATTCACAACTTCTGACAATCGAAACGTAAATAATTGCGTACGGTACTGCACTGTACTGTACCGCTTGGTGGAAACGAGCCATTACTAACATTCTTGCAAAAAAAATTATATTTCAAGTAAATACTGTTATTCCTTTGTAAAGAATCCTGAAAATATTTTCACAAAAATATTTAGCAGCACAACCATTTTCAACATGGATAATAATAATAAATGTTTCTTAAGAACTTTCTGAAGGATCATGCGAGACTGAGTAATGATGGTGAAAATTCAGCTTTGCCATCATGGGCATAAATTACATTTTAAAATAAATTCAAATAGAATAGAGAGCCTAAGTCCCTCCCCTTCCGGTTGACCACCATGGGACCTTAATTCGGAAAAATATTGTATGGTAGTCAATGGCGAGAGACAAAAAATATTTTGATCTCGTTTGAATTGTGCCCTGAATTACACATATGATGTTTGTCAATTTAAAAGATAGGCTACATTTTAAAGTAAAAAAAGTCGCAGTTTGATGTAAAACTGTTGTGGTATAAGACTGTGAAAATGCGTAATTACAAAGACTACAAACTCAAAAGGCGCACATGTGACGTCATACCTTTTCTCTCAACGAATGAAGCTAACTTTACTGAAGCTAACTTCAGGAGGGACTTAGGCTCTCTATTGAGAGTGAGGAGTTGTCGTCACGGTATAGAGCCCCTCCCCTCGATCCGCCATGTTGGCAGGATTCCAGCGGCAAAACATCATTGTTTACGTGTGTTGTTAACTCGGTAGTAGAGGAGGTTTTCGCAATTCCGCACTGTTTTACCATGCCTGGAAGTAAAAACTAAAAATTATTAACTAATAATAATAGCCTAATAAATGCGCAAAAATGAAAGAGCTCTGGAATGTTTAGTCGCGCTTCTGTGTAGTTCTGAAGGCGTTGCCCCTGGCAACCGATAGCGTCTCCTACCATCATGGCCGACAGGCTCAGACCCCGCCCAAATCAACCCAAGTCGGCACGTGACTCCTCACTCTCAATAGTTATTTAAAATTTTGAATAAAACAATATTCTGAGGAAATGAAAAAAAAGAAAGAAATTTGACCTATTGGCCCAACTGATTAGTAGAAAAAAAATCCTTATATTTGAGCTCTGCTAAAAGTCAGGTTTTATTTAAAAACTGAGCAGGTCTTACTCAAAGTCTCATATCTTCTGCCCTGATAACCTGAGTTTGACCTCAAAATCTGTGCTGTACGTGGTTGATGCGTGCGAGATGTCATTCTGACTGTAATGCAGATTTCAGAGCAGAAATCATTCAGGGCAAAAAACAAACCCTGATACCATCATGTGGTATCAGTGGTACGACTTTGTGGTCCAAAAAGAACTGAAGAGTTTCAGCAAAAAAAAAATAAAAAATTCCAGTAAAACCACTGGAACAAAGTACTTAAGATTTATTCAACAGCAATCAGCAGTGCATTGACATTCTCACTCGTCTGTTTCTCGTAGACACTCAAATACGCTCTCAGTCAGCCACTCAAAGAGCTTCACTGAACGTTCACTCTTCCTCCTTACTGTACATAAAAAAGCGGTAAATATCGTGCCGCCACTGAATCATAGTTTTGCATTGCCTACAGTGTGTCCTCACACCATCTCTCTCTTTATAACACAATCATGAGGGTTCTCAACTCTGGCCCTCGAGGTCCACTTTCTAGCAGAGTTTAGCTCCAACTCAAATCAAACACACCTGAACAAGCTAATTAAGATCTTCAAGATTACTAAAAAGCTACAGGCAGGTGAGTTTGATGGAGCAAAACTCCGTAGGTAAGTGGACTTTGAGGGCCAGAATCGAGAACCCATGCTGTATCAAATACAAGAGAGTAGGTTAACCTGCCTCCAGACCGCCCAGTTCCAAATGGACTCCCACTTTCTGAAAGCTGAGGCCTCCATTATATGTTTGACATGACATTCTTTTAGACGTTCATAACATGGTAACTGGGGAGCACAGAAGATTGAGCAATTTGAAGGTCTAGGTATTGATACTGATTTAGAAACCATCCATACCAAGTTCTTGAATTGATTCTGATTCAATTCGGTAGGCCTATATTTGAGGGGTTTTCTCTCTCCCTCCGCTAAAGGTGCAGTCACATTGCAGAAGACGTTCAACGAATCTTCACAGGCGAAATCCAGTTGTTTCAATAGGAATCCATGGGATCTGGAATTTTGCGCGAGGACAGGAAAAAAAAAAAAAAAAAAAAAAAATCTTCACGAAAGTGACTTCTATAAGCTGTTTCATACACCACTATATTATTGACAACAGACATATTTTGGCCAAAGTTTCAAAATGATCAAAACCGGCAACTTGTCTTTTTGAACTATTCATTAAAAGAATTGGCTCATGAGAGTCATTCATTCCAAGAATCAAGCCATATTTGTAATGTTAAACCTTTTTGGATACATCAAAAAGAACCGGCTCATAGAGTCATTTGTTTGTGAATCAGCAAACAAAATACGTATATCATTTCTTGCCATTATTTCGAAGTACAGTCTTTTTTTTTCATTTTTTTTTTTTGAGAGAATGCAAACTCACATTCACTGTATATATTACAAAACTATTAATATAATACGGCCCAAACTATGCAGTTAAGTGAATTATTTCAGTGTAATGCAGGGCGAGCAGATTTGTACACATTTTAATGTAGCCACTAAAAATAGGCATAGTGCAAACATTTTCTATTTGAAGTTTACGAATAGATGTCGGGATTGTTCAAATGAAGAAAATGTATACCTGTACACATTCCTATCGATTTGGGGTGCATGTCTCTGAGTGTGCTTTGCAAAACTTTGCATTCTGTTTCAACTGCACGTAGAACGTTTTTTAGGTGTAATATTAAAATATTCGCTAACAGTACATCCATAGTACAAAAGGTGGAGATGGCCTTCTCATAAGATGGATGAGAATTGTTTTGCCTCCCTCTCTGTCTTAAGTTTACACTGGCTGATGCTGAGCTGTCACCTTCAACGCCACGGAAACCACTTGTCACCATGGCAACCTATGCCAGCATCAATGAGGTGCCCTGTGAATATTAACATGCAACCAGAACCATTCCAGTGCACATTAGAGACACGATACCATCAACAAATAATAAATCGCAACAAAAAACAACCCAGACATTCCTCCTAACAGACATCCTCTAATGTAGTCCACAGACAACAAGTCTGCGATTACATAATCATGCTGCAAATGTTTGAGATCACCACAGTTATAAAAAGGATGTGCCGATCACTGAGGAGTGTGAGAATAAAAGCTATTGTTTGCCAAATTGTCCACTGAGATACATTTCGATTTTGACCCAGTATTGCTCAGAACAGTGCGCAGTCAAGATGAGAAGGAATGAGAGAGCTTGTCTGTTCACGGTGCTGTATGTGACCTGAATCTGCAATGAAGACAAACGCGTCCAAACACAAACCTCCTTTATCTGGTGGAAATGAAGCAGCCATTCACGCAGAGACATACACCGATGCATATGACAGGCAGAGACACTGTGTGCAAAGACACGGATGGTTCAGCCGGAAATGAAATGTCATCATTTACTCACCCTCATAATGTTCCAAACCTGTATGACTTACTTTCTTCAGAGGAACGTAACATAAGAGGTTAGCCTGAATGTGACAGCCTCCATTCACTTTTAATTAATATTATTTTATCCATACAATAAATTAAAGTCAATGTAGTTCTCTATGTAAAAAGTCAAACAGGTTTGGAAATACATGAGGGTGAGTGAATGATGACATAATGAATAATGGGGACCACATTTGTAAAACCGAACAAAGCCAATTCTGTGACTTTATGCAATTAGGTGGCCTTGAAATTAGTTAATAAAGTCAGCTTAATAATAATAATAATAATAATAATAATAATAATAATAATGTTTGACGATATGGGATGATTGCGAATGCTAGATGTTTGAATGACAAGCTCTGATGTGTTTAGAATATGAAATCCTTCACATAACTGTAACCAAGTGGACAGATAGCCTATGTTTTGAGGGAAGCACTATTGCATTTGTATGCCATATAAGTGTTATGCATTTTGAATATACTGTATATTTCGAGACTTCACAGATGATATGTAGCACTGCAGTGACATGGTTGGCTAACTTTCAGCTAACTTACTCAATCCAATATACATCAACCCACTTATTAGCCAGGTTAGCAGTTGTACTGGATTACAGAGTGATTTCTCTTATCGGAAGCCTTTAAGTGTCTCAAAAACACTGCTGCCTTTCGCCGCTGGTATTTTTAAGACCGAATTAGGTCCCTTTCTGTCTAATAAGGGACGGCGCCGTGGTGGAGGTGGACAGCGCGGTTAAGCGGCTGTTCGCGCTCCTCACGTGCGTCCACAGATTATTTACATAAACTTACACTTCAAGAATACGGTCCCCTTTTGAGATTCCAGCTCGATCTGCCGCACCGCCCGGTAACACGGCGCTGACGTGCTGCAGCGGGGCGTAAAGTTCGCCGTTGATGCTTCTCAGCTGCCCTCCTTCGCTCACTTGACCGCGGACGTTAAAGCCGTAGCCCGAATCCGACTTGACGATGCGGACCAGCCGAGGCCCGGAGGTGACCGTGGTCGTGACGAGGCCGCCGACGCACGTCGCCGAGCTCATGCCGGAGCCGTTGCGAGCCGCCGAGTGAAGCGTGGAAGGGGCAGCGGAGCGAGTGCCGTCTCCTTCGACAACATCTGCCATCTTTATTTGAAGAAATCCTGCCTCCACAGCGGGTACGGGCGCCGAAGTGCTACATGAGCTTATTGGCTGGCGGAGTGCGTCAGACTCCAGACGGGAAAGACTGACGCCAAACCGCCCCCATCACGAGACACTGCTGCATTTGCGTGCCTTGAAAGTTACTTCTGTCACGTAACAACAAAGCAGTGCACCATGGGGTATGTAGTTTAATTTAACTGCATGTTTTGCATAGATTCCAGTTCTATTAATAATAGAAAATATATTTTATGTAGATTATATACTTATAATAATATAATGATTTTATTAATTATTTTTCCCATTTGTTTCAATGAATTGCACTTTAAACGCATTTTTAATAACATTCAGATAAATTAAACATTTATGTAAATCTATTTAACCCATTACTGGATCACACCCTTTTTGAACATGAATGCTTCTTAATAAAGACACTTGGCAGATTAGTGTTGAAATGAAAGCTCTTTAAAGTGTAAACAGTCGATAGCACACTTACATCAAGGAGACGTCTATTTGATGTACGTGTTTACATCTGGAAGACAGCCTATTTTTTAGAGTGTTTGCTCATCTGCAATACGTCAATAGGACATTTCTTGTCAGATGTCAAATAGACATTTAGAAATGTGTTTAAGATGTTTATGACTTAGAAAATATGTAAAACTGACATCTTAAAGATGTCTATCAGATGTTAGTAAACCGCAGATGCTTTCTAGATTAAAGGGGTGTTATAATGCCCTTTTTACTAGATGTAAAATAAGTCTCAGATGTCCCCAGAGTGTGTATGTGAAGTTTTAACTAAAAATTTCTATATAGCATGTTAAAATTGTCACTTTTTGAGGGTGAGCAAAAACGCACCGTTTTTTTGTGTCTGTCCCTTTAAATGCAAATGAGCTGCTGCTCCCGTCGCAGAGGGCGGAGCTTCAAGAGCTGGTATGTGTTTGTGTGTTAGCAGCTCCGATTACCTCACACAGACACACTGCAAATTTCAAAAACTTTTCATCTTTTATGTTCAAACCGGAGTCAGACAATGATGGAGAGACTCAAGAAGAAGTGGCAACATGTAGAATGCAACAGGACGTTTCTGAATGGTTAGTTGATGAATTTATGTAGCGTATGTGTAGTTATCTTCTAGTCATTGATTGGCATATTCTGTCATGATAATGGTTAAATACATCGCGTTCCCGGGGGCGGGGTTTATGTAAATTTAGGGTTAGTGATGTCACTAACCTGGGAGGAATGTTTTGTAGTCCCTACCAGTCGTTTGTTGTAGTCCTTAAAAAGCAATTTCTTTAAAAGAAATGTCTTTGCTTTGAACTTTGAGGGTTGTAACTTTGTAGATGTTGTTTATGCTCAAACAGCAACATTACACACTAACTAAAGTTAGAAATTTGTAATCATAATCAACCATATATATATGTATATGTGTGTGTGTATATATATAAATATATATAGCCTATATATATATTATATATATATATAATGTTATAATGTTGTTGGACACTAAATTTAGCTATAAAATGATGTTTAACTAAAAGCTGCGTTTTAAATTTGAGGTCCTGTGAGAAAATAGCCACCGTGACACCCACAATTTTTTTTCAAATCACCTCACAAATGAATACATTTATGTCGCAATATGTTACTATACTTTGAAAATTCTTCTGCTTACCTTTAAGTCACTCAATGGTCTTGCTCCTTTCTATCTCTCTGACTTACGTTCTCCTTATATTCCTCCTCGACCTCTCCGATCTTCTGGCAGCGAACTCCTCTGTGAGCCGAGATTTCGTCTTTCATGGGTGGCAAGTCTTTCTCCGTTGTAGCCCCTAAACTATGGAACTCTCTTCCCCTGGCTCTTAGGACAACAACCACGCTGCATGAATTTAAGTCTAAACTCAAAACCCATTTGTTTAAACAGTAGCCTATGTTTTGTTTGTTATTTTATATTGTGGGCTGTATTGATGTGTAGGCCTACTAAAGTGCATGTTTTCTTTATTGTTAAAGGGGCAGACCAGCCACTGTTTCTTGTTTAAGTTTTATATTGTGGTTTATTGTTTTTCTTTTATTTGATATTGATGATTAATGTAATTATATTAAATATTGTTTGTCATTTGCTTTTTGTTTCTGTGGTACTGCTCTCCTCTTTTTGTGTGTCAGTGACTTTGTAGCTACAGGGCCGGGCCTGCATCGACATTAAACCTCCTTCGGTGTAGGTGATTTGGGTGGTGTGGCACTGCTGTGTGGTGTACTCAAAGGTTGGCACTGAAATGGTGATTTAAAGGTTACTTATTTGCGGTGTATGCTGTGGGTTTTCTTCTGTTTTCTTCTTCTGTCTCTTACAGGTGGTAGGAGGTCCATAGGAGCAGAACTACCATACAATGAAAAAAATCCATTCACTCCTTTTTTTTAATCCTCAAAAAGCCTAAACACTCTCAATAATCAAGCTGTTTGATTTTCTGAGCAATATGATGTCATATTGCTCATATGATGTCATATTGATCATGCTCCGCCCATGACCACTGAAGCATATTGTATACTGTCTGTCTGTCAAGGGAGGTTGCCATGGCAGCACTTTATGTGTCTTGTGTCAACATGCCCCAGGAAAAGAGAGGTGGGGTGAGCAGTTGCTCATTATCATTTAAAAAGACATACACCGAAACGGTCGCTATGACCAGAGCTGTTTTTGAGGAGGTAAAAAGGGTGTTGTTTTACATGACCATTGAGGAATTTAACCAAAGTATGTTACAAACTTTACATGAAGACCCTAAGGAATCATACCAACTTGTGGAAAATGGGTATCCGATGACTCCTTAAAGGTGCTGTATGTAACTTTTTTTATAAAATGAATCCTTTTTTTATTGCCCGTCTGTGAAGGGGTTGTAATCACACATTACAATGATCCACTTTTCGCGTTTTGCTATTACCTCTGAAGGCCAGTATTCCTATTTTTATGTGAAGTCTCCGGGTCGGATTTTCTGCGAAATCCACCGGATGTGACGTGCATGCGCGCTCCCGAGCCTCTCCGTTTTATATATACAGTCTATTGCGACGGCACTGCAGCTAACGACATGGAGTCTGATAACACCAAAAAACGACCTGCCTCCAGCACAACACAGACTCCAACACAAACTCCCAAAAAAAAAAAAAAAAAAATTTCTGCTGAAGCTCGTCAGGCCAAACGTCAATCGGATCGACTCAGGACGAAAACACGGATCAACATTGGCAGAGCGTTTGAATTATGGAGAGACCTCCGCTTTGTTTTAGGTATAAAAACAGACCCTGAGTTGGCTTTCATCCTTTTGGACAGGTAAGCTAACAATAAGTTACTTCAAAGCATGTAAAATATATTGTGATTTTGTGCTTTAGTTGGCTCAAGTTAGACATCATTAGTTCGCCAGGTAACGCCGACCATTTGCTAACGTTATCTGATGTGAAAGACTACAGATGTAACTTTATTGCTTTTCACGAGCACGAGCGCTGTTGTTGCAATCTGAAACATCACCGCTAGAGGCCGCTGGATCCTACATACAGCACCTTTAAAGATTAAAGATAAAGTTAATTCTTTATGGCTCTGAGTGCCAAAGTATGAGTTCAAAGATCCCTTATGAGGGCCACCACAAGATGGAGACATTTTCTTCAAATATTCCATGTGCTGCTGTGAAGATGAATGTTTAGTAGTTATTTGCAACTTGTCTGATCACTGAATTGGGAAACTTGTGCTTTTTACACCAAACGAAGTCTATAAATTATCCAGA
Organism: Rutilus rutilus; assembly: GCF_951802725.1. Lineage (NCBI taxonomy): Eukaryota > Metazoa > Chordata > Actinopteri > Cypriniformes > Leuciscidae > Rutilus > Rutilus rutilus. The sequence continues at coordinate 19,557,430 of NC_140230.1, read as the reverse complement.
AAACAACCCAATATGTGTTGATGTAATGGTTATGGAACATATTCTACACGTTTGCTGTATTACAAATTTATTAAATATTTAATTTAGGTTCCAATACAATAGTATATAAACTGAGAAAGTTTAGTACACTGAATTTAGCATTTGAGGTATAAATGATGATTACTGAGTTTCCAGCAAGAGATTCCTGCCAGACCTGGTTTCTCTATTGTAAGTTAAATGAGTCAGATTACTTGTTAATTTTTTTTTAAAGGGTCAATACACATCAATTGACATTTTTTATTTACACTCAAAATCTAAATTTTATAAAATAGTTAGCAGAAAAGCTCATTTTCATCTGTAGTCCCTTGGCAGGTCAACACATCATCATTACATTAATAATAAATAAATAAAAAATACATGAAAGATAGAAAACAGATTAAGAAAGAAAAAGGAAGATAAAGGAGAATTGAACAAATAATAAAATTAGTACAATACAAAGAAGGGCAGTACCTAAGATAAGGTAAACCAACTATTGATGATTGCAGTTTTGATTATTTTTAATCCATCTCTTGAGTGTGAGTTTAAATGATAGATAGATGGTGCTTTCTCTAAGTTCAGTAGGGAGGCTGTTCCAATAATTTGAGGCCCGTACTGAGAAGACTGTTTGGCCAAACTTACTACGTCTATACTGTACAACACAGTCTCCCCTAGTGGCTGCCCTAGTTGCCCTGCCACTGCTGTTCTTTTGTTGTATAAATTCACCCAATGGTGGAGGTGCAAGCCCATGTAATACTTTGAAAATGAGGCAGGCATCTTGAAACTGTAAGAAACTCTCAAAATTGAATAAGTTGTATTTTGTAGTGATATGGCAATGGTGATAGCTGATAGGTTTTTGATCTAGTAAGTTAGCTTATAAAGGGTTTCTATTGGTTTAAGAGTTGTCATGTTTGCTTGGGACCAGCTTGTGAAACAGTATGATATGAGAAAAAATCATGGCATGCATAAAAAGTTTGGCTGCCTCTGTGGTTAGATATGGCCTTATGTGTCTGAAATTAGCCAGATTATATCTGATGGCATTAGCCACCCTTTTAGCATGCTTTTTAAAAGTTAAATTAGAGTCTAAAATAATGCAGAGGTATTTAAAATCGGACACAACCATGAGTTTTTCTCCTTCATTAAAAACATCAGCCTGCTGTGCACTTGTGGATTTATAAACTGTTTTGTTAATGTTAAGATGCAGATCTGACATTTTTAGCCAGTCAGAAACACGTACCAGTGCTTCAGTTAATTTAGATGCAACCTGTTGTTTGTTCTTAGTATGCAAATAAAGAACTGTATCATCTGCATACATTTGTATATTAACAGACTGACAAACTGAAGGTAAGTCATTAATGTACAGGCTAAACAAGATAGGGCCCAATACTGACCCCTGGGGTACACCAATATTACAGTCGAGGTATGAAGAATAAGAATTACCAATATGTACGCTCTGTTTCCTGTCAGTTAAGTAGGACTCCATCCATTTCATGGCCTCATCCGAGAAATTAAAAAAAGATCATTTTGATAATAGTGTCTGGTGATTCACAGTGTCAAAAGCCTTCTTAAGGTCCAGAAACACTGCACCTACTATACCACCCTCATCTAATTTTGACTTTATGTTTTCAAGGAGAAAACAGTTAGCTGTCTCTGTAGAGTGGTTTATGCGAAATCCAAATTGCATTGGGTGTAAAGTCATGTGGCCCAAGTTTAGATTGTTTTTCAGCTGTTCTGCTACCCATTTTTCTGCCACCTTGGATATCACTGATAGAATACTAATGGGTCTATAATTTGACACCATTGTTTTATCACCAGACTTCGGAGATACTGCTGTTTTCCAGGAGTTTGGAAAAGTACTTTGCCTAACTGACAGGTTGATCAGATGTGCAATGGGGCAAGCAAGTGCGTCCCTGTGTGATTTTAAAAATGTGGTATCCAAACCATATGAATCCTTTGCTTTTGAATTCCTTAGTGAGGTTATAATTTTGATAACCTCTGATTCAGATATTTCCTTTATTTTAAAAATAGGTTTAGCTTTATCAATGAGTTGGGATACCTTGAGACAGCTCTCTGACTATTTTCTAAATCATTAAATGTACTTGCTATCATATCATTATCTTGGGTCAGGATTCCATTCACTTTGAGTTTATCAGGTAAAGTTATCCTTTGTTCTTTATTCCTACCAGTTAATTTATTAAGTTTTCTCCAAATAAGTTTCCCATTTCCCTGTGCTTCGTTAATGATTCTGATAAAAAAAAACTCTGCCTTAGCCTTTCTTAAATTCCTTAAAACCTTATTTCGGAGAGTTGTAAAGGTAAGCCGATCGCTACTATGCCCTGATTTTAGAGCCCTCTTTAAAGCAGAATCTCTTTCTTTCATTTGTTGCCAGAGAGTGTCATTTAGCCATGGTAAGGTGGTCTTTTCTCCATGTTTACGTTTCACCTTTCTTGTGAAAGCTGCTCTTATCTCGGTAACAGTAGAAAAAAATTATTCTGCAGCTAATCTCAGTATCCCTGCTGGTTAGAAAGTCAGACCAGTCAATTTGGTTAATAGCTTTTTCCAAGTTTATCATTTCATTTTTAGGAATTTCCTCATAGAAATGATTTCTTTTGGTAGAATGTACAACTTTGGTAGAGTTTTCTGGTTAGTTTCCTTAGCAGTGTGATATTATGGTCGGACAGACCAGTCAGCATATTATGCGATATAATATGCTATCTCTCAGATAGCGTCTCATATTCTCTCTGCAGGCCTGTTTGTAAATATCAGATCAATTTGTGTCTGGGAGGAGTTGGTTATTCTTGTTGGACCTTGAGAGATTGAATTTGCTTGTTATCTCTTTAAGTTTTTTTGTCTCTGTTTTTTTGTCCCAGTTTATATTAAAGTCGCCCATTAATATTAACTCCTTTTTACCATCACATTGCTTAAGAATATTATGGAGATGCTCATAAAATATGTTATTGGTTGATGGTGGTCGATATAAACAAATGACAATGAAAGACATATGAGGAGATAGTGACATATTCAACTCAATATACTCCATGTCTATTTCCTGTGACCATTCAACGAGGTTACATTTAATTGTGTCTGAGACTCTCACTTTGGCCTTAATGGCTCTTGGAGCCCGAGCCCCAGTCGTTGAATAGTTAGGCTGATTGGATTAGCATCTATACATTTGAATAGTTATGATGATTGGATTAGGATTGGTAACACTACAGTCTAGGGCAGGTTCCTAAACCTGTATACTTCATTTACATGCTTTGTTCCAAGTGTATCCACCTCTATGTAAATCCCTCCCCCTAAATGTATATAAATTGCAATGTAAAGTTCCTTAGTTTAGACTTGATGACTACAGCGATGCACAGCGAGTTCTCAATAAAGAGTAACTTCTGCTTGAAAGATATCCCAACGTCTCCTGATCTCTGCTTCGACGAAGGAAAAGTTTCCAACGCGTTTAATATATCGAATTACACAAAAATGTTTAAATGTATACATGAAGTGACCATATGTGTGCATCTTCCCCTTTATTTCCTGACTGCACTGTGTTAATCTTAATTTCCTGTCTTTGCTCCTGCTCTTTCCTTTTTTGCATTAATTGTGTTTGCATGGGAGAGGTATATTTCTAATACACTCTGATTAATTTCATTTTTGCCTTTAAAATCACTTTTATACTTACATTCTTCTTATAAATCATATTTATGACATTATTTTTCATGTATGTTTGATTTTTTTTATGCTTCCGCTTTAAGTTTAATGAATTTTCTGTCATCTAAGTTTTGAAGCACATGCTAATTCCATTGCAGCTGAAATTTATTTTATAGAAATGTTGAGGGAGAAAGCACACATTGTTTAAGTTCAGGTATGTTTTTTTTTTTTTGTTGTTGTTATTCATGTTGTTAAATCCTCTCCTCTTCCCTTTCTGCATTGTGTTTGCATGGGAGAGAAATGTAAATGGCGAAGGAAGGCAAACATTGTACAAGACTGTTTTTTATCTCAGTATCAGAGTAAATGAATGGTCAACCCTTGTTGTACGTTTATTTTATTTTAATCCAGAGAAAACTCACAACGCAGACAATGAACCAGTTACACTAAAACACTCCATAATAGAGATGTATATATATACATATAAATCTCTATTATGGAGTGATTATATATATATAAACAATTCATACAATATGTGTATGTGTGTGTATGTATGTATATTTATATATATATGTATCTCAGTGGTTAAAATCAATAATACAACTTTGGTGTTAGCTTAATATTTTATGCAGGGAGAGAAAATAACAGTTGTTTTGTTTTGCCTTTCACCTCTGGTGTTTAAGACCAAATTAGGTCTCTTTCTGTCAAATATGGGATGGTGGTGAAGGTGGACAGCACGGTTAAGCAGCTGCTCACGCTCAAAGCAATGGGCTGGGATTCAGGAATGATGCACAAAGACTGTTGGCTGGTTTAACAGAGGCTTAAGCTATTCCCAGACTAAAATGCATGTTTGAGTTATCTGAACTGAAAGCAACGTGCACTGACATATCTTAAAATATGTCAGTGCCATTGTTTTGTCTTAAGATGTACGCCAGTAATGTTTTTTTTTTTTCCACGTTTATAAGCCGTATCCCAGCTTAATCTAAACCCTGTCTGTGAAACCGGGCCTAAAGGTTTAAGAAGTCTGATCTATGAACTCTTCATAGCATGATGTCTACCAAAATATACATCTCTCTCACGATAATCAATGCTTGTGAGCCCCCCTTTGGTGTGGTGTGGTATTGTTTTCACATTTCCTGAAATGATCAGTCCATATGCATAAAATGAAAATTGAAAATGAATGAAACACAAAATGAAAATGTAAATATGTGTCACTGTAATTTTAGAGTGTAATTTGACAATTCATTGTAAGTATGTTATGTTAGCATTGTCAATGGAAGGTGAATGTTTCCATATAAAATGAAGCATTTGAATATATCCCTAGGATTTAACAGTTTAATTAAACTGCAGCCACAAACACACATTTCCAGAGAAGAACACTCACATCCACATTTTGTAAGTTAATTCAAAACATTAAAAAAAACTTTATTCTTTTTTTTTCCAGATGTACCATACCTTTACAGTCAAAAAATATCTGTAAGGACAAAATGTAGCACTTTATTTTACAGTCCTGTTGCCCATGTGCATGTACTCATTATAGAAATGGCAAGTAACTACTAACCCTGAACCTATTCCTAAAACCTAACCTTAACCCATGTAGTTATATTAACCTTATTACCCAGTACTTTCAAGTGCACGTACTGTAAAATAAAGTACAACCGGACAAAGTTATTTACTCTTTTTAAAGGATTCATTGCAAAGCATAGTGATGCAGGAAATCAGGGTGACGTACTCCTGAAAGTCCACAACACCATCAGCATTTGCATCCAGATCCTTAAATATCTTGTCCAGAGCTGCCTTGTCTTGGGATTTCTTTAACAAACACACAAAAGCGCAGTCAGAGACACGATCAGTGCAGTGATGAATCAAACGGCCCATATTTATTAGCTCAAAATATATTCATTATGAGAATTAATACAAAAGAATGAACCTTAATTTAATTTAAAAGTAAATATATATATATATATTTAAAGAAAATTATAGAAAGGAGCCATTTTAATACCTAACTTTTTCAAAAATATCATAATGAAAAGAAAAATTATATTTCAAATGTTCAATGTATGAAACAAATACTCAGAGACTCACTGTAAATATGTCTCCTAGCTCTGCGGTGAGCAGGTCCTTCAGCTCGCCTTTGGTCAGAGTGAGCTTGTCTCCCTCTTTTCCTGAGTATTTGTGAAAGACTGCAATCAGCTGAGCCATCGCTTTCTGAGTTTCTGTGAAATTAGAGTGATACAAAATAGGTGCGTCATTAATAACAATAATCAAACAAAGGCTATCTGTCCACAACATCCAAAATACAAGAACATACAAGAAACGTCACGTCCAGCAACAGCATAACATGGGGTGGTGTGGCGCAATGGATAAGACACATGCCTTTGGTGTGAGAGACCTGGGTTCGAATCCACTGTGAGACACCAATGTGTCCCTGAGCAAGACACTTAACCCCTAGTTGCTCCAGAGGCGTGCGACCTCTGACATATATAGCAATTGTAAGTCGCTTTGGATAAAAGCGTCAGCTAAATGAATAAATGTAAATAACAAACAGTTAAAAGTTACACCCCTCTGGAGTCAAACATAAGAAGGAGGAGAGAAGGGATGGACCTGTAATTGTCTACAGAGTGGGAGTTTTCAGAAAAGGGGGGATTAAAAACGACAGTTTTGATCACGGCCAACACCCTGCACTTACCCTTTAATTAAGACAGAAGTGAAAGATAGAAAGAAAGAAGGAAGGAAAGAGATCTACCCGATTTTGACATTTTATCCACCACCAGCATGCTTCCTCTTCCATGCCTCCATGCTACCGCAAAAGGCACACTTTGCCACCTCATATTTATTCATACGATTTTTAAACAAACAAACAAACAAACAAACAAACAAACAAATAAACCACTTTTATGATTTAATTTCACACAAAATCGGTTACTCCATCCATGTTAAATAAAACCTTTTTTTGTTCTGCAATCAAACACTAGAGTAGTGAAAAGCGAATTTCTCTTAAGATGTGCCTTTAGCCCCTTTGTACCCTAAACTAAACTATAGCCAGTAACTCAATATCAGAAAATGAAGGCTGCAAGAATGCTTAACCCATCAAATACAGCAGTAGTGCACTACATTAGAGTGCAGATCATTAGTTCACTTAGTATCACTGGTAAGGCAGCAGATAGTAAAAAAATATAAAGTCTCTTACGTGACATGGTGTAGCAGAAGTTCACGGTGAGCAAGAAGTAAAAGAAAAGGAGACCAAGCGAGTGAGGACTGAAGGGACAGATTGAGTGTTATATGCAGTAAAATGCCACACCCCCCGAATTCACCCTCCCACCATCCCAACCCTTTAACCACAAACACACCTACATTCACATCCCTCTCTCTTTTACTCTGCCCTATATGCTCTCTTGTTGTTCATCCCCTTAAACCATTGAAACTCTTGTTTGCCTAGTTTGCAAAAAATGAAGCAGGTGTGTTTGACATCTCTTGTCCTTGTAAAGTCTCTAACTCTGGTTAAACCAGCTCCTGCAAATAAACTGACAAAACCTTATACTTGAGCCTTTGGGCAAATCAATACTTGCCTCTGACTGGCGTATCTGAGAACCACTTTAGTGAAACAGGAATCACTGAAATAATCTTATACTACAGAAATTAAATCTAATAGTAATTATGTTGAAACTCCAGTTGTGAAATAATTTTAAGGCATACTCGCTAATACATGTTTGCTGGTATACAAAACTGCACAAGTTGAATGAAAATGTAAAGTATTCTTTTGCAAAATGCATACAGATATCACCTGTTTTCATCTAAATGACAAAGCCCATAATTTGTTTTCTTTTAGACTGTTTAGACTGGTAATAACGTTTGCATAAAACATAGATAGACACAAATATAGTGAGTGACCTGAAATAGAAATGAATACAACTTTTGAATGTTATAACAACAAATTCATTCTTTGAGATTAAAGTTCTGAACATGAGATAAAGTTCATTCCTTATGGCTCTGAGTGCCAACGTAGCAGTTTAAAGATCCCTTATGAGGGCCACCACAAGATGGAGACATTTAGTTGAAATATTGCATTCCATGAGCTGCAGTGAAGATTAATGTAATTATTTGCAACTTGTGATCACTGAATTGGGAACAGCACTTAGAAAAAACAAAATGTGTTAAAAAACACTCCATCAGTGGTTAAAGCTAAAACGTATAATAAAACTTTGGTGTTAGCTTAATATTACAAGGAGGGACGGACAATAACAGTTGTTTTTGTTTTGGAACATCATTTCAACATTATAATAACAACAATAAAAGAGAATGATGGGAATATTTAAAAGAAAAAAATACAATTTCATGAAAAATTATTTTGACTCTAACATGCTAACGACTCGGTTACTAACGTAACCTCGGTTCCCTGAGATAAGGGAACGAGTATTGCATCTGCTAGACGCGATGGGGAAAACTCCCTTTTCTCTGATTACTGAAGCCTTTTATAAAATAACGCAGTGCTACTTCACAGCCATAACAGTGCAGTGATCTACACGCACGCTTATTGGCTGGTCAGTGGGAACTGCACGAACCTATGGCGGAGTGACGTAACTGCGCGAACCAATCGTTGCACAGCCCGCCGATCCGAGCGCAGATCCCGCCAGAAGGGGGGACATCTGCCTATAAAAGCAGCTAATTTTGCCATATGATTCAGGTTAAATCGACTGAAACAATGAACGCCGTATACGCAATACCCTTATCTCAGGGAACCGAGGTTACGTTAGTAACCGAGTCTTTCCTTTTCAAACGGTCACTTCGTCTTGTGTCTGCTAGACGTGATGGGGAACCAATCCAATCATGCCGTGCTATGTTCAAGCAGAACGACGCCTGGCATACTTGGACAAGGGCCCGCAGGGCAGTAGGGCCAATGAGGCAATCGTGCCCTGAAGAGGGTTCAGAGATTGGTTGGACCCTCCAAGAGTAATGGTGGGCCGGGCTCGTTCAGAGGCCAGCTCCAACTATACAGAGAGGATATGTGCCTGTAGCGCAGGGACTTCCAGGTTATAAAATCTGGTGAAGTTGGACAGCGAGGACCAGCTGGCTGCCGCACATATATCACCAATAGACACCCCACTGGACCACACTCAGGAGGAGGCCATGCCTCTGGTGGAGTGTACTCTGACGCCGATGGGGCATTGGAGACCCATTGAAGCGTAAACTATAGCGATAGGATCAACTAACCAGTGGGATAATCATTGCTTCGTGACCAGAAGCAAGTTTGGTGTGGCCGCCGAAGCTCACGAAGAGCTGCTCCGACTGTCTGAACTGTGCGGAGCACTCTAAATATGCTCTTAGGGCACATACCGGGCAGAGCAGGTGTAATTGTTGCTCGTCTTCCGACGTGTGAAGAGCAGAAAGCAAAATTACTTGTGCACAGTCAAAAGCACTTTGGGCATGTAGCCGACTTGGGCTTGAGGGCGACTTTAGAGTCCAAACTCAAGGCAGGTTGAGCCTCCTTGCCCCCTTCAGGAAGCGAACAATAAAGTCGCTTTTACCCAACGATTGGCCGGCCAAGGGAGCATAGAAAGCTGCAATGGCCGCCATGTAGACTTTGAGCGTGGAGGGGGTGCAACCCGCGTCCAGTAGCTCTTGTAGAATTGAAAGTACCAGCGGTACTTCACAAAATGCAGGGTCTTGGCTCCGGGCTGAGCACCAGCTGGAGAAGATGGACCACTTAAGGGCATAGAGGCGTCTCGTGGACGGCGCTCTAGCCTCACAAAGGGTGTTTAGGACTCTTGCTGGGAGCCCCCGCCGAGGGGCCACACATGGAGGGCCCATAGTGTGGGACGGGGTGCCAAATCAACCTGTTCGCCTAGGAAAGAAGGTCTTTCCTCAGGGATATCAGCCATGGGGCTGCTGTCAGCAGCTGAATCAACTCAGGGAACCAAGGTTGGGTCCACCAGAGAGAGGTCACTAGAAGGACTACGTGTCCGCCCTCCCTGATCCGTTTGATGACCTGAAGGAGGAGCGCGACTTGGGGAAAAATGTAAAGAAGGAGGCTGGGCAATTCGTGGGGAATACAAAAAAATCCTTTTGAGATGAATATTGGGCAGTGAGAGTTGTCTTCAGAGGCGAAGAGGTCGAAAATACTCAGAAAATACTCAAGATCATTTGAACCGTCTGGGGATGAAGGGTCCATTCTCCTGGGGACAGCTGCATGTTCGCTCCCTGGTTCAGTTTGCCTGGCACGTGCGTCGCTCTCAGCGAGCGCAGGTTGCCTTGTGCCCATAAGAGGAGGCTTCTGCCTTTACAGAGGTCTCAACCTGAGTCCGCCCTGGCGGTTTATTCAAGATTCTTTATTATTTGTCACATACATATACATGAGATGTAATGTAGTGAAATGCTTTTCCCCTAGTTTGTTTACAAAAATACTAACAACAATAAGATAAAAAGAAAAAGAAATCCAACAATAATACATATAGAAAAACAAGAATAAAAATAAAATAAAAATATGATAATGTCTGTATCTGTATGTAATGTATGTGTTTTTACGTGGCTTAAAAGTTCTTCAGACTCATCAAGTGTACTAATTTAATAGCCAGATTTCCGGAGGATAAAAACTCCTTCTCAGTCTCTCTGTATTAGTTATTTCAGTCACGGCACACTTTGAAAATGTTAACAAATTTGTGGCACCCTACACTAGTGTTGTCCCGATAACACTTTAATACGATACCTTGAAATGTATAGATTTTCAATACCATAGGGAAGAACCGCCTACTGTCATATAGATATTTTTAATATTATCTTCTTTTTTTTGGTCCATCCATTGAAAGTCTAGGAATCAGTAATTTCTACATGATGACATATTTAATTAAGGCTTTTATTAATTTATAAACATTGCTCAATTACCATTGCAAATCTCACCTATATGTTTGTTCACTCAGTGCATTTGTGTTTTTATATTAGAATAATTTTGTTGTAATTGCACAAGATAGCTTATTTTTTTAAATATATTTTATAATATAATTATTTCACAGTTAATCTCTAAATTAATGTAGAAACAATAAAGACAGTATATTTTAAATAATTGTTTAATGGCATCTTTTTATGAATGAAGGCCAGTATACAGCTACTGATGTCTTCAATGATTTTTTAAACATTAATTATCGCCATTCAACATTACAGTGTAATTGAAAGCTATCAATTTTAACATGTTATTACGCTCCAAAAAATATTGCAACTTTTAATTTAAGTGAACTTAACCCTCAGACGGTCTTCGTTTCGGAGTCACATCCTGGGCCTTCCCGGTCAGAAGTGAAGATAAAAATGAAACTTCCTCCATCCCAGTAAAAAAAGTATTTTTGTTCTATAATATTTATTCTTTTTAATTTTGAATTTTGAGATCATTTTATTGAATTTATTCATATTTATGCATAATTTATGGTCTATTTTTGCCATTGAAATTAATAAAAAAAATTATATAAATATATGTATTTTTTTATTTTTTATTTATGCAGTATTTTAGTTTAATATAGAGTCTAGGCCTTCAAAAAAAAAAAAATGTTTGAAGCAGATTAGCACCATCTGGTGAGAGTATGGAGAGAAAGCGTAGAACCATGGTGTAACCACTAGATGGCATCTACAGTTCTCTATGGAGAGGCATGTGAATTCCCCAGCTGTTTATGGACACATTTACTTATTTTTTTTTTACAGAATTTGTAACAAAAAATGCAATTCATTCAATTAAAACACTTTATGTAAAATTTTTCTCAATTTCCCATTCATTTCCTATGGGGGTCATTTTTGACCGAAGACCAAAGTGTGACTATTTTTTTTACGACCACTTAGCATGCTCGAATCATGACCTATTTTTGTGTGTGCACATACCTAATGCCATACAAGTCACCAAGTTTAGTAACATTCCGATGAAGCTGTGATTTTTAAAAATTCAAAACAGATTTTTTGTAATCAAAATTTATTGGTGTGTATGTGTATAAAAGTGTGTTTGTATGTGTGTGTGTGTGTGGGTGTGTGTGTCTGTTTTGCACTCTTGATGTTGTAGAGTGTCACCCCTTTACAGCGGTGTACTTTTTTTTAGGATTGTGGCCGATTTGTAGATTGTACACACAAAAATTCGGAGAAATTTTTTTTTTGTCAATTTCCCATTCATTTCCTATGGGTTGGTCATTTTTGACCGAAGACCAAAATCGTCACTATTTTTTTTACGACCACTTAGCATGCTCGGATCATGACCTAAAAAATTTTTTGTATTCACATACCTAATGCCATAAAAGTCACCAAGTTTCATAACATTCCGATGAAGCTGTGATTTTTAGAAATTCAAAACAGAAAATGTTTCGGTCAGAAATGACCGAGGACCGTCTGAGGGTTAAAACAATCAAATGGACAACAAAGTCCATAACCCAGCCAACATTTGTATGTGGGATTATATATAGGATTATGTAGGATTGTCCGCGGGTTCCATTATAATGGCCCCATGTTAATTGCCCAGATGGATTTCATGGAGGATTGGACTTGGTACTATGTGGGACCCAAGTGGGTAACATGCACAAGACTCATCTCGGTCCCAGCTTTAAATGTCATATTTACCTGTGCCCTTCTGTCTGTATACGAAATACACAGAAATTGAATAAAGTTATCAAACACTTTACAGCCTTCACTGCATAAATTATAAATTCAATATAGATGAATCCTTATTAAACCCTTATTACCTGTGTTCTTTGATTCTGCTTTCACTGCTGCACATGTGGATCTCACACGCATCCCATTTTCTCACAACTCCTTACATTCATTTAAGACTTTATTTAACTAATTTAAGACTGCTTTTATGAGGATACTCAACAAAACAGACATTTTGGCATAATTGTGTGTTATTATTCGTTCAAGTGTGAAAGAGAAGTCAATTCTGGTGCGCGTCTTTCTGTGCGTCTTGTGTGTGTGTCAGCAGGACATTCATAGACAGCGCGTTCTCTTTTGTCTTAACGCGCTTGAATGGTTTAAAAGCATTTGCATGAAGAAGAAAGTGATCATATAATGTAACGCTAGCCAAAAGATGACAGAAAAAAACGGATGCTGCGTTAAATGCGTTAAATATTTTTTACGCGTTAAAGGCACAATATGTAAAAAAACACTTGCACAGTGTTATATATTTCTTTCAATTGTGTACTTAAATTATCCTAAATGTTTCTAAGAATTTGTAAATTCAGAGAAATTCACAATTTTAAATAGTGCCCATCCCTTCACTGTCTTGTCGCCTGCCAAAGACATAATATCCGTGTTATCCCTGGTTTCCGCTTGTACTGCCATAGTAACCATGGCGACAGACGTGGACAACTGCATTACGTCTAGTGGCACGTTCACGCTGTTGTTCTTTCGTTCAAACATTATGGACCATGGCAAGCAGACAAAAGTAGTATTAAAACGAGGATCAATATCTGAGTGGCGTTTCCGAGATGCCGAGAGCTCCACAGCAAACTTGGACTTGACAGAGCTCTTGCATGTACTTTATTATACAGGTGAGCAAATGTACATAAAACTAATCAATGTTATATAGCTCAACATGATGAAATGTTAGAATATGATCAGTATGTTATTCTAATGTTGATCTAGCTTACAGCTAGTCTCATATAGCCAACAAATAACTGCATGATAGTAGACAAAGTGAAACAGCGCTGCGTTACCTCATAAGGTTAATTCATCAAATAAACTGACCTGTATGAATAGTAATTCAGCACTTGCGGGTAGTTTGGTAGAATGAAATGTCCTTATTCCTTTATATCCGCGGGACTCGCGTGTGGCACTGATATCTGTCTCTCATTAGCAATCGCGACCTGCTTCATACCACTCATCCATAAACATTATTAGATCCATCTGCATGACGGCAAGTTCCATGATTCCGCTTATCATTGCGCCACGCTCGGAAAGGGACCTGGGGTTTCAGCCAGTACTGCAAGGGGCGCATTTGTAGCAGACCCAGCGGAAGTACTGCCGATGTGAAGGCCATGAGGCCTAGCATCCTTTCAAAGGTTCTGAGGGGGAGACGGGCCCCTACTCTGAAAGAGGTTGCAAGCTGCTAAAAAGTCTGGGCGCTCTCGTGTCTCAGCCAAGCCTTCATTTGGGCTATATCTGCATCCAGGAATGAGATCCTCTGACTGGGGGACAGTGAGCTCTTGGCTATGTTGATTCTGAGTCCCAGGCATTTCAAATGGCTGAGGAACACAGATCTGTGGGAATTTAATTCCAATTAGTTGAGAACTCACTGTCCCCCAGTCAGAGGATCTCATTCCTGGATGCAGATATAGCCCAAATGAAGGCTTGGCTGAGACACGAGAGGACATAGAGTTTAAGTGCTTTTTATGATATGTTTTCTATGCCCCTATATGTTGGTTTTGCCTTGTACTTATTTCTTTGTTTATGGTCAATACATGATACTTGTCTTATTTTCCTCTCCAGATAACCTACTTTGAGGGAGATTTCTTTGGAGATATTTTTCTTTATTTTTTCTTTATTGGTTCCGTGTTATTTTCACCTGCTGTGTTGCTCATTATGTTGGTTTTCCCTATCCTGTAGACCTGATTGCCTTATTGGGTTAATTGATTGTATTAGGCCTTATTAGGTTAATTGAATTTTCTCTGATTATGGGTGGTACTTAACTTATAATGTGGTGTTATTCTCATTCTCTGTGTTACTTTGCCCTGAAGAAGACCATTTGTTGGTCGAAACATGTTGGCTCGTGTATTTTTAAAATGATTTAAGCCATACTAAATAAAGGCTTTTTAACTTTATCCTTCTCCTCATTTAAATTTGACTGAGTGCCTGGGACCTGTTTTTTGTTTCTTTGGATGTTTTTCCCTACCCCAAGAGCACCTATCACGGACTTTATAACTTTACCTGAGCGCCTGGTTGAACCTCTTACAGTTCATTGTCTTGGGACAGTTTGGGGAACTGTCCTCAACTTAGGCCTGGCTCCGCTATAGTCTTTAGCGTACACTTAGGCAAGAAGTGTTGCATAGCCTGCAATGCTTTCTGTGCTGTCGTGAAGCGCTCAGCGAAGCCGTCCACCGCGGGGCCGAAGAGACCAGTGGAGGAAATTGGTTTGAGTCGAGGAAGGTGGTTCTACCCGAGTCCTTGATCTCAGTCAGATTAAGTCATAAGTGGTGCTCCAGTACCACCAAACTGGCCATGGCTATTCCAATACCATGGGCGGTGGCTTTTGTGGCGCACAGGGTCAGGTCCGTAGCGCTGCTGAGGTTGCAAAATGCGGTTGTGTCCGGTCCAGACTCATCCATAGACCGAAGGAGCTTTGCCTGGAACACCTGGAGGACCGCTATGGTGTGGAGGGCGAATCCCGCCCGGCCAGAGGACGCGTAGGCGTAAGTCATCCTGCATGGCTTAGATGGATGAGCCACCTTGGATTTCCATCCAATAGCAGTGGGTAGCCAAGGGTTCACAGCCACGGCTTCCTCTAGGGGGGGCAGCTTCTCATATCCCCTCTCCACAGTGCTATCGATGGTCGAGAGTGTGGCGGAAATAGAAGTGCGTAGGCAGGCAGAGTAGGGGGCGTGCCATGACTTTGTAAGTTCTTTGTGAACTTCAGGGAAGAACGGTGCAGATCGCTGACGAGGGGCCTGTTGGAGCCCCGGCAGGAACCAATCGTCCAGGAGGCTGCTTTTAGGCTCCTCAAGGGCAGCCCAGTTGAGACAGAGCTCTTCAACAGCTTTAGACAGGACACAGATCAGCTCGGCGTCCAGTCCAGCTCTGGCGTCGCTGCATTCTCTAGACGGCAAGGGGGTGGGGTCATCCACTGAGCCAGACCAATCCTCCGCGTCCGAAGCTGCCAATGACACAGAGTCATCGTGAAGATCCTCTACGGATCCACCGAATGAGACGAGACCGCTCGCATCAGACGGGTAAAAAGCACAGGCGAAATCTCTCTCTGTGGAGAAAGTGAGGCACACGGGGTCTGAGCCGACGTGAGCTCTCTAACATCCAGTTGCTCAACCCTCTGGCTCCGCTGTCTCTTTATCCAAGGCTCGTGGGAGAAAGGAAACGGGAAGGCGTGAGGGGCGGAGACGCGCTCTGAAAAGAATGCAATCCGAGAGCGGAGAGCTGAGAGAGGCATGCTTTCGCAATGAGAGCAGCTTGTACGGAAGTAAAATAATGGCAAATGTTTTTGAAACAAAAAAGCCTGTTGAATTGCACTACTTGGAAAAATGCTTGCATTTTAATGCATTGTATTTTTAGGGCTTGCATTTTTATGGGCTGAAATTCAACATGGTTGAATATTTAAGCTGTGAACCTATAAATATTCAACAGGCAATTTTCGGTCCATTTTATTTCGCTTTGCAAATTCGCTGGTAAATTCAACGTTGACATCCAGGAACTGCAGGAAAAGCAGTAGATTACCGAGCATACTCCATCTGCTGTTAGTCAACCTCACCAGCAGGGGGTGCAAAAGCGCGTGTTGTTGACGAAGATCATGCAACAGACAGTTAGATCAAGCCATTCATTCATAAAATGAAAATGATTATCTGTGTCAGTACATATGCGGAAAAGATGATAAACACACAAAAGCTGTGTTTATGTTTCATTCAATAACTTCATTGTTACTTTCCCTGTATAGCCTACATGTTTTCAGCTTTCTCTACTATGAACGGGATTATAATCGGTTTCCCTCAATACCTCATTCTCAAGGATTCCCCTTCCGCCGGGACAAAACGCTTAACGCTTAAGTATGCTTAATGGACTAATACAGTGATATGAAAGACCAAACTCGCACCTTATTGGGGATGTAGGCTGTAGGTTATAGGCTACAGGCAAGCAGATGGACTCAGAATATGAACTTAACGCGCAAAGTTTCATGCTGAGCGTTTCGTGATATACTGGCATAAAATCAACACTTGATCAATACTAACACTTTCTCTTCTATTCTATTCTCTCTCTCTCTCTCTCTCTCTCTCTCTCTCTCTCCCTCTCCCTCTCTCTCTCTCTTTATGTATATATCAGAGTATGCCTACGTGTACTGCATTAGCTTAAACTGGGAAGAGTCATAGCACTTGCATATTGTTGTCTTCCTACTGTTAGTTTAACTGTAAATCGCTTTGGATAAAAGCATCTGCTAAATTACTAAATGTAAAATTGCCTTGACATTGAACATTCGCACATTTAGGGACCGTCTCTAAAGTTGCATACAGATTCATTGGCATACGTTTTTAACTTCAATAGCAAACTTCAATTTATTTGAATAAATTTCAAAAATCCAAAGGGAAACAGAAGAGTTTCTTTATTTGAGCGCGGCTGCGGTGCTTCCAACATAATCTAAAGTATATAAATTTACATGGTGTCTTATAGGCATTTTAGGAGGAGGGGCTTTTGAAGGTGGAGACAAATTCAAACAAAGCATGTAAATGAGTATACAGGTTAAGGAACCCGCCCCAGACCGGCAGTCTCAATTTAATCAGCATAAGGCTCCAAGAGCCATTTGGGTCCGAAAGCCATTTGCAGAACAAAAGGTGAGATTCTCAGTGAATCATTTGCGTGCTAATCCAATCAGTCTGAGTGAAACTGAGGCTTCAAGAGCCATTTACAGACAATAAGGAGAAAACAGGAAAGGCAACTTTGCTGAGCAGAATCATTATCTTACCCTTAAACACTTAATACAATATTCTTTACCGTGATGTTATGTAAGGAAGCATATTTGAAATAGATTCTTAAATTTGAATCCTTCAGCGCAAAAGCACCAAAGTGACTGAAGGATTGCCGTAAAGCAGTATCTCTGGTTGTACGATGTGTATGACATCATTGACACTTTAAAAGACTTTTTAAAGCAAATAAGTGACTCTAAAAAATCTAACACCCAGCAATGTGTAATTTCTTTGCATCTCCTTTCGAATACAATATTCAAATTACTAGACAAAAAATTATATCCTGAGAAAAGTGGATTTTGATGGGTATACTGCCATAGACCTCCATTCATTCTGCACTCGTCCTGTGAGCGCCCTCATATGGAATCAAAGTGAAACTGCAACCATTTCAGAAGCCGGAAGTGTACTGAGAGTGAAACTTCTTGCCTTATTAGGTTCACATCTAGCCAAGTCCAGTTCAAATCCCCGGATGTGTTCTTGATCCGCCCCTTTTACCGAGGATGCATCGAGAGGTGACTTGTGCGGACTTGAGACAGCCAGCTATCCCAGAATGCATCTCACACCAACCAGCAAGCGTCAATAGCAGAGGAGAAACCCCGCGTAATTTAAAAATACTGCTGTTATTGTGTCACGAAATGTAGTTTTAAGAGTATTTCAGGCGAGAATGTAGTTGTTTAAAGCTAAAATCTTTGGTTTATTTATAAAGATAGCGCCTATTTGAAAATTTGATCTGACGTTTTCGGAGTTGTGAGATCCAGGCAATCGGACGCTCGGCGCTCATGTACCCCGCCGAGAACAGCCTTTCCTCGGCTAGTGCTGCTGACGTTTGCCGCTGGCTCGGATGTCTCTAGTCTAGTGGTTTAACATGAGATATAAATTGTCTTGTGTATATCTAACGGGCGATTTATTTATTTTATTTGTCTCATTAATCTATAATTTGTTCCCTGGCAAAACGTTTTGGCTGAGGGCAAAGTGAAGTTTCATAGCTTTATATATTTAGTCTATTTAACTTTAACGTTGTAGCCTAGAGAGCTGTCTTATGTTTGACTGAATCGTTTGCTAGCTTCTTATACCTTTTAGGCTACTTATACTTTTATAATGGCTATTTTTGATCATTAAAACTGACATTTAACAAAAAAGGTTATGTCATTTTATTTTATATATATAAAACATATAAAATATTTTATTATACATTTTTATACATTTTATTTGTTGCCTACATTCTCGTCACTGTATATATAATAAAATAAAATGACATAACCCTGTCTCTTTTTGCTAAATGTCAGTTTTAATGATCAATATTATAATGTTTTTTATGTATCATATTTTTAAAATGAAAACAAAAAGAGTCAGGGTTGTGTTTTATATTTCGTGTTGTTACATATGCAGTGAAGATAATCAATTGCGTTGCCTGAACCACATTTGTGTGGCCATTAATATGTTTAAGATTTTTTTAAATGAAAATGAAAAGAGGCAGAGTGGTGGTTTATAACATATTTTGTTTTATTGTAGCCTAAATATATATAAAGAGATAACCGGAGTAGCCAGAGCGAGTTGAGTGACGCTATCAAGTAGGCCTACGCCGCTGTTCCATTTGCAGAATTATCGGACTTGCGTCCTCCCGTCCTCGGGAGTTCGTTCTCCTGAGTCGAACTTGTCAAGTCCGAACTACCAAGGACTCAAGTCCGAAGTTTGCGTACTTGGTATTGAGAAACGGCCTATCACTGGGAAACGCTCAGCATTAAGCTTTGCGCGTTATTCTGAGTCCATCTGCTTGCCTGCGAGTTTGGTCTTTTATATCACTGTAATTAGTCCATTAAGCTACTTTAAGCTTTTATATGCCCAGCAGGGGAATCCTGAAGTATTGAGGGAAACCCTAATAGTCTGCATGCAGCACATTGCCACAATATAAAGTTAAGGCTAAACAACCAAGAGAAATATATGTCAACCTCAAAAATGTAACATTGGATCTGTACATCCGCATCGGGGGAATAACATTATAATCTCGTTCATGGTAAAGAAAGATGCATGTAGGCTACACAGGAAAAGTAACAGTGAAGACACTGAATTTAACATAAAACAGCCGTCATAATAATTACAAATACCCTTACATTTCTGTAAATGAGTTTTATGAATGAATTGCTCTAACTGTTGCTGGTCTTCGTCAACAACACGCGCTTTTGCACCCCCTGCTGGTGAGGTTGACTAACAGCAGATGGAGAGTATGCTCGGTAATCTACTGCTTTTCCTGCAGTTCCTGGATGTCAACGTAGTATTTTCTGTCGAATTTGAACCACTGAATTTGTGGAAGCGAATTTTCAAAGCGAAATAAAATGGATCGAAAATTGCCTGTTGAATATTATAGGTTGTTAATTTTTAAACAGTTTGAATATTTTGGAAGTTAAATATGAAAGGTGAATATGGATTATTGAATTTTTAATAATGAAAATTTGTTTGAAATGTTTTTAATTGAAATATTCACAGCTTAAATATTCAACCATGTTTAATTTCAGCCCATAAAAATGCAAGCCCTAAAAATACAATGCATTAAAATGCAAGCATGGTTAATGCAATGCCTATTTTTTTCAAGTAGTGCAATTCAACAGGCTTTTTTGTTTCAAAAACATTTGGCATTATTTTACTTCCATAAGCTTGTCTCTGTGAGCTTCACCCAGGCAGACGACACACTCGTTGTCCTTTTCATCAGGATGCAAAGGGGCTCTGCATGTGCCACATTTGAAGCAACGTCACTTATGAATATTATTATTAGACCTTTTAAATGTTCTTCCGACTGGTTGCCCACTGAAGCTACAGTAAGCAGGGTTGAGCCTGGTCAGTAGACTTTCTGGATGGGAGACCTCCCGGGAAAGGTTGCTGCTGGAACAGGTGTTAGTGAGGCCAGCAGGGGGTGCTGCTCACCCTGTGGTCTGTGTGGTTCCTAATGCCCCAGTATAGTGATGGGGACACTATACTGCACAAGCACTGTCCTTCGGTTGAGGCATACACTGAGGTCCCAACTCTCTGTGGTCATTAAAAATCCCATGGCACTTCTCGAAAGAGTAAGGGTGCAACCCCGGTGTCCTGGTCAAAATCTCTTAATTGGCCTTTATCAATCATGGCCTCCTAATAATCCCCCTCATTTGAATTGGCTCTATCACTCTCTCTCCTCTCCACCTATAGCTGGTGTGAGCACACTGGCACCGCTGTTCTGTGGCTGCCGTCACATCATTCAGGTGGTTGCTGCACACTGGTGGTGGTTGAGGGAGAATCCTGATATGATAATTTGGATGTGAAGTAGTATATAGTAAAGCGCTATATAAGTGCCTCATTCATTCAAATGAGTCACTGAACACTTGCATAATATTTGTGCAGTTCTAAACCAATTAACATGACATACTGAAAAGGAGATAAACAGAAGGGAATAGCCTACATCACCCATATAATATAATATAATATAATATAATATAATATAATTAATATAATATAATACAATATAATAAGCTCACTAATCTTCCATTATTGAA
Source organism: Rutilus rutilus (assembly GCF_951802725.1). Taxonomy (NCBI): domain Eukaryota; kingdom Metazoa; phylum Chordata; class Actinopteri; order Cypriniformes; family Leuciscidae; genus Rutilus; species Rutilus rutilus. Next base: position 19,536,618 of record NC_140230.1, on the reverse strand, counting down.
ACAAATTTCTTTAGCATTGTTTAGAACAATGAAAGGTAGTGACCACAAGAATACAAGTACAGATACAGAGGGTCACAATCACATTTTTTGAGGCCGCTATAGGGGAGTGGGAGAAAGACATGAGTTTGGCTTCAGCATTCCCTGGCATTGTTCTCAACAGCAGCAGATCACATAGCAGTCAGTGTTCAGAGACAATGGGCTGGGATTCAGGAATGATGCACAAAGTCTGTGACCCAGACTAAAATGCATGTGTGAGCTGTCTGAACTTAAAGCAACTTGCACTGACATATCTTAAAACATGCCATTGTTTTGTCTGAAGATAGTATTGTTTTCACATTTCCTAGGAAATGATCAGTCCATATATGTGTCACTGTTATTTTATAGTGTAATTTTACAATTCATTGTAAGTATGTTATGTTAGCAGTGTCAATGGAAAGTGAACGTTTCCATATGAAAACGAAGCATAGTTTTAATATATCCATAGAATTTAACCATTTAATTAAACTGCAGCCACAAACACAATAAACATACATTTACAGTTAAAGAACACTCACACTCACACTCACATATTGTAAGAATACAGTTTTAATTCAAAACATTCAAAACATTTATTCTTTTTTTTTTTTTCAGATGTACCATAACTTTACAGACAAAACCTTTCTGTAAGGACAAAGTTATTTACTCTTAGCAAAAAATTCATTGCAAAGCATAGTGATGCAGGCAATCATGGTGACATACTCCTGAAAGTCCACAGCACCATCAGCATTTGCATCCAGATCCTTAAATATCTTGTCCAGAGCTGTCTTGTCTTGGGATTTCTTTAACAAACACACAAAAGCGCAGTCAGAGACACGATCAGTGCAGTGATGAATCAAACGGCCCATATTTATTAGCTCAAAATATATTCATTATGAGAATTAATACAAAAGAATGAATCTTATTTATTTTTAAATAATGTTATTTATTTAATAATAAAAAAAAAATGTCATTATAGAAAGGAGCGATTTAGGTCATAATGAAAAGAGTAATTATATTTTAAATGGACAATGAAACGATTATGTAGAGACTCACTGTAAATATGTCTCCTAGCTCTACGGTGAGCAGGTCCTTCAGCTCGCCTTTGCTCAGAGTGAGCTTGTCTCCCTCTTTTCCTGAGTATTTGTGAAAGACTGCAATCAGCTGAGCCATCGCTTGCTGAGTTTCTGTGAAATTAGAGTGATACAAAATAGGTGCGCCATTAATAACAATAATCAAACAAAGGCTATGTATCCACAACATCCAAAATTATTAGTAGTGGAGATGTCAAAAATACGCATATATGAAATGTCACGCCCAGCAACAGCATAACAAACGGTTAAAGTTACACCCCTCTGGAGTCAAACATAAGAAGGAGGAGAGAAGGGATGGACCTGTAATTGTCTACAGAGTGGGAGTTTTCAGAAAAGGGGGGATTAAAAACGACAGTTCTGATCACGGCCAACACCCTGCACTTACCCTTTAATTAAGACAGAAGTGAAAGATAGAAAGAAAGAAGGAAAGAAAGAGATCTACTCGATTTTGACATTTTATCCACCACTAACTACGAAAATGGTAAAATTGACAAAAGACATATCTACCAATAAATTAATGGTTGAAAAACATATAACAAAATACTGAACTAGCCTTCAAATCAATATCAGAAAATAAAGGTTGCAAGAACGCTTAACACATTAAATACAGCAGCAGTGCACTACATTACACTTAGTTCACTTTAAGCAGATAGTAAAATAAAGTCGCTTACCTGACATGGTGTAGCAGAAGTTCACGGTGAGCAAGAAGTAAAAGAAAAGGAGACCAAGCGAGTGAGGACTGAAGGGACAGACTGACTGTTATATGCAGTAAAATGCCACACCCCCCGAATTCACCCTCCCACCATCCCAACCCTTTAACCACAAACACACCTACATTCACATCCCTCTCTCTTTTACTCTGCCCTATATGCTCTCTCATTGTTCACTACCTTAAACCATTGAAACTCTTGTTTACATTGAGCTTGTAAAAAATGAAGCAGGTGTGTTTGGCATTTCTTGTCCTTGTAAAGTCTCTAACTCAACTGGTTAAACCAGCTCCTGCAAATACAAAGCTTATACTTGAGCCTTTGGACAAATCCATTGTCAATACCTTCCCCTGACGGTCAGTGTAAGATGGGCATATCTGAGAACCACTTTAGCGAAATTGGAATCACTGAAATAATCTTATAATGCAGAAATTGTATCTAAAAGTGAGTATGTTAAAAGTTATGTAGAAACTTTTTTTTATGGGCTACTCGTTTATGCATGCCAATGCATGTTTGCTGGTATACAAAACTGCTCAAGTTGAATGAAAATGTGACGAAGTCTTTAGCTAAACGAATACAGATGTATTCATCAAAATGACCATGTCCATATTTTTTTCTTTACGACTGGTATAATAACTTTTACATAAAAACATAGATTGGTCTAATTTTAATCTGAAAAGTAAGACTGATTACCCCATGTCTAACTGCTAGTTGGTCAGACTAGTTCTTAAGACACATTCTTAACATAAAGGGTGGATTTATGCAATTGGCAAAATCAAATTTTTCACAGCTAAAGGGCACAAGTTTAAACCATTAGGTAATGAAATCGCACACTGTATGTGTCATTAATCAGAAAAAGATGTCATGAATATACTGCTTGAAGTTATGTTGCAATCATAATGGAGTTGCTCCAGCAGTCTTAACCAGCCATGCATGGTTTAAATGCACAGGATTAGTCTATTGAAGTGCAAAAAAAGTATTGTCACCGGGACAGTATCCTCAAATGTACACCTTTGTACCTAATCTACCCCTAAAGAGAGTGCATTTTAGAGTCTTAAAGGGACAGTACATCTAAAAATGAAAATTAGGTCATAATTTACTCACCCTCATGTTGTTCCAAAATTGTATGACTTTCTTTTTTTTTTTTTTTTAGATACAGTGAAAGTTAGTGACGGCCAATGTTGTTTTGGACCCCATTGACTTTCATTGAATGAACAAAAACAGTTCTTTACAATCTGCCAGTGTTGTAGTCGAGACCAGCTCACTCGAGTCCGAGTCAAGACCGAGACCAGAGAGGGTCGAGTCCGAGTCGAGACCGAGACCAAAGAGAGTCGAGTCCGAGTCGAGACCGAGACCAGAGAGAGTCGAGTCCGGGTCGAGTCGAGACCGAGCACGAGAGGTTGGATAACCTAAGGTTGGGTCTAAAAAACCAGACCTAAAGATATCTTCAAGAATATGTTAAATATTTGGTGGTAACAATAAAATTGGCACCATACTCAAACAGTAAATCAAATATACCATGGAATCATGTACACTGTAATGGTATAAAGGCCACATAGTAGGTGGTGTAAAGGTAATTTTATTACAATTATTACTTACAATTATTACAATCAGTGAGTGCTCTTGTCCACATTACAATACAAATAATAGAGAGAAATATGTAAGGGATAATGTATAGCGAGGCGGTTGTTATAGCGAATACAACCCCGACAGGCTGATCGGGACTTGAATCAGCCTGTCAGGGGTTGTATTCACTATAACAACCGCCTCGCAATACATTATCCCGCTTATTACATACCTACCAAATAAATCAATAATTTGACGCAAAATATTGATTTAAAAAGGAGCTTATTGATTTAAAAACTATTATATTGCTTCCAACTGCGTCTGCATCCATAGCAACGCTCTGTTTTTCATGGCAACGGTGTGTTATTATACTTCGCAGCGGACTGTTATCAAGAAATATCAAGAAATAACAGACCGCATTCTACATTGGAATTCAATCAAGCCAAGTAATAAGTAGGCTTAGTAGGCTATATTAGTATGGTCCTGCCTATTGTTAATGTTTAGTGTTAAGAGTTCTGTGTTCAGCCGCTTTGTGTTTTAGCGCCACCATCTCATAACATTTTGTAACAGCAGCGGATCATTTAATGCTTGTTTCATCTCACTGCATGTTGCATTTTGATGCAGGGTAAAAATAAAATCTACACACTAGTCGAAAACCTTTTTACTGTAGTAAACCAGTGTATAAGATAATAAGACCATATGATCCAATAGATCTGTGGAAAATCCAAACAACATTATAGCTCAATCTGATTAACGTTTAGTTATGGAGGGCACATGCACATGATCATCGTATCTGTATTCATTTTATTATTTAATTAAACGAGATTTGTTTTTCTCTGTGACACTTTTGTCCTACGTTGTAAATATTAAAATAACACAGTTGAGACGAATAGCATGTGACTTTCTGGAAAGCGGGATCAACACAGGCGGATGGCAGTTGGACAAAAAAAGTAGTCCCTTTCAAACGCGAATAGCGCGTCAGGCGCGAGTGATTTCAATGTTAAGTCAATGTAAAGACGCGTTTACGCGCGTCCGGGGCGTTTAGCGCGGCTCGGTGGACGCGAATTCGACTCAGTCGCGCGTCCTACTGCACACGAAGTCTGTGTAGCTCTTATATGCAAACTGAATTATGGATGATAAGGCAGACATTTTCAATACATAGTTGAGCTAGAGGCTCCACATCACATCTGACCAGGCTCCTGCTGCATTTGCGTGGCGCGAACGTTAGTCTCAAGTCATGCGCAGTTGCGCACAAGAAAGTCAGCAATCATTGGACGTTTCAATCAAACAACAATTTAAAGAAATATTAACATACAGTAGGCTAACAATCATGAAATATTTTGAATGGGACTCGAGTGGACTCGGGAATAAGCCCGAGTCCTAATATGTTCGAGTACGAGTCAATTCCGAGTCAAAATGCTCACGAGTCCATGACAAGACCGAGACCATTAAAATATGGTCTCGAGACCGAGTCCGAGTCTCGAGTAGCCTAGGCTACACAACACTGCAATCTGCACTATCCCTTTAAGGTACTGATATCAACACCTTAGGAGTATATAAGGTACAAATGTATTCCTTTGTGGGTATTGCCCTAATAACAAGATGTTGTACTCCTAAAGAGACAATAATGTACTTTTTTTTCTGACAGTGCACAGCCATACAAAACTAGTCACACAAAATACTATATAAGAGGAGAAATAAGGAATACTGTATTCATTCTGATTTGAATGAATGCTACTAGATGGCATGAAAGTGCGTATAGCACGAATGATATTTCTCGTATCATACGCCAAAATGAGTTTTTGTGTAGGCTACATATGATACGCAGTTTTCGCGTGCATATGATACGCACTCTATGGCGTGTAATATGCACGCCCTCCTCATCCCTAATCCTACCCAAGGGGTTTACAGTGCGTATCATTTGAACGCAAAAACTCGTTTTGGCGTATAAATGATACGAGAAATATAATTCGTGCTATAGATACGCACTTTCATGAGATCGTGTTGGAGCAATGTGTATCTTGTTTTACAGCTGTGATGCGGAAGTGTGGGCTTGTACACTAGCTGCAGCTTTTATTAATAGCAACGCACTGCTGAAAAAGTGATTAAAGAAATAGATGGGAATAGAGAGAAAAAGGGAAAAGGGGAGGGACATTGCATGTCAAACCGACATAGTAAAAAGTCCATGTGAAAAGCATTCAAAAGTACTGGTATTTCAGGACCAGTGACCGATTTGAAGACAGAGCTATAGAAATAAGAGAAGTCAGGGAGGGAGAAAGGAGGGGGGGAAAGGAGGCGGAGGAGAGGACTTGCCTTATTTAACCTCTGTGTTTGGTGACTCATTGGAGTAGAATTTCAGTTTTTTTTTTTTTTTTACCACAGTTGTTCTTTGTGCACGTTAATGCATTTAACTTTTTTTTGGTGCGCTGTTTATTTCCCTTAAAGGGATAGTCAGCAATTAAAACGGCAAAAACAGCAGTTTTGTCATCATCTACTCGATCACCATTCTTTAAAATATCTTCTTTTATGTTTTGCAGAAGAAAGTCATACAGGTTTGGGACTGTAAGAAAGAGTTGATAAAGAATTTTCATGGGTGATCTGTTCCTTTAAATGAGTGAGAAACATACACACATGCACATCTATGTGTTCATGCAATGGCAAGTTTGATGCAGCAGCTGGGAGAAGACAAACAAGAGCTCATGATTAAATCGCATGCACTCTGTGGCCAGTTTCCTCATGAGTCACCATCAAAAACAGTCTCTGAGTAAGTGGGACCTCCCTGGCGCCATTTTGACCACGAGTGTTAGTTAGGGTCGGCTTCAAACTCTCAGTGTATCACAGTGTGCAAGCGTGGATGAGAACATGAGAGAGCAGGACATGGTGGAAATACTTGTTCTGGCCGGAGGTTGGCCTTTCTATGAAGATAAGCGTGTTGTTATGAAGAAATGTGCACAAACTCATTCACTTTTCATATCAAGTATAAAGATGAAAGTTATTGTGTATAGATATGAAAACAAGACTTTCCTTCAAGTCAAAAGACATTATCTTTGCTCTGATTGGCTACAGTTGACATGAGCCACTTATTATACTGTGTTGAGCTAGCATACAAAACACACAAACATCATGACAAACAAAATAAATATCCCTCCCCTTCCTATTCATATATTAAATACAGACATCTGCGTCACTAATGAGAACTTTAAGCAAAATTGGAAAAAGATGTTAGTTTAACAGAAGACACATTTATGGGTTTTTTTTTTCCTGCCATAATGAACAAGCAGTCTTGTTGCTATATGTCACACAACACAACATGTGGAAATATGTTTAAAGCTCACACTAATTTGCATAATATCTTAAGCAGAGACTTTAAGAGAGACCTGGACAAGTTGTCACACAAAGAAATTTGCAAAAGGCCTTTTTCGTAAAGGTCAGGTTGAGGCAAGTTGTCACATGTTTTAAATGTAAAAAAATATATGCAATTTATTAATACATTTTTTTTGGGCCAAAATTTGTTCGATTCTTTAGTATGCTATCTTCTATGTTTTTGCTGTTTTGTGAATTCTTTCGTTCTCTTACGAGAGTTCTCTCGTACTGCGTTTTATCAAAACGCTACGGGAAAAGTCTCTTTTCACGAAACACTGAAGCAAAAAATTATCCTTTAATTTTCATATATGTAAAACGCGTTGCGGCAGCAGCAGTCAGCTATGGCGAGACGGCTTGCTCGCTCATTGGCTGCTCTGCGGCAACTGCTTAAGCCTATCGAGCGAGGCCTGAGATGACGTCAGGCCAATGAGGGCGCTTCGCGCCCTCCTCGCCACTTCCCGCCGAAACGGGCGTGGCTTACCTCTATAAAAGGAGCTCGAGAAGGCTGATTCACTTGATTTTAATCTCTTCAGCGAAGCGCACGCATCGCTGGATCACGGAAGCAAGCGTCGTTCGAAGCAAGCACTTCAGCGGGACGAGCCCTCGAAGCCGCTGGCCAACGCCGCCTTCTACAGGCAGCCGTACCTGCTGCGCTTTCCGACGCCTATATCCTTTATTGCTATTGCTCTGTTTTCTGTGTGTGTGTGTGTGTGTGTTCGCTGCAACACTCACCCCTAAAAGAGCTGCGTCTTTTTCAAGACGCCTTCTCAGGCAGCGCTCGCGCTCGCTCCGAGCCAATTGCCTACGGTGACTCTGAGGACTCGCCAGGCATCCTTTCCGAGGCTGCCCTTCCTGGAAGCGGACGGCGGGATTAGTTTTTCTTTACGTTACAAGAAAAGCTACCCTGCCTCTGCACGCGTCATTCACCGGCGAAGGAGAAAAGAGTGTTCTTAGTCCCACCGTTGGTCGGTCTGAACTCTTTTCTCTCACATTTCTCAGTTCCCTGTTCGGCGACTGGAAATATTATTGCAGAAAGTGAGTCTGTTACACGCTTGCCTGCCAGCAAACGCCGAAGAATACATGTTGACGCCGCTTTCAAAGCCTGTATCCCCCTGTGGCTCAGTGGTGGAATTATAGTGTCTCCATGCGGGAGACCGGGGTTCGGATCTCGGTCTAGCGGCATATATATTTATGCCGCCAATGCTTTGCTCTGTAAGCCCCCTGAAGGCGACTGCAGAGATGCATTTTGCAGCCAGCGAGCGCGTAGTACCCGCTTGCCTGCAACCGAACACCGTTTCTACGGTTCCCGCGCGTCACTGGCGAAAGAGAATGGAGTGTTTTCAGCCCCGCTGAATCTGGGCGATTTCCACTCTTCTCACATTTGCAGGCGTTCTGAAAATGCAAATCACTCTGTTTGTTCCCCGAGAGGCAACTGCAGACGTGTTTTTTGCTGGCCACGAGCACGTGGTACATGCCGTCTATGTATCTTCACTGTGGTCCAGTGGTAGATTCTTAGACTTGCACGCGGGCAATCGGAGGTTCGAACCCCAGGCCGGCCGGCAGAAAATATATATGCCGCCGAATGCAAATCACTCTGTTTGTTCCCCGAGAGGCAACTGCAGATGTATTTTTTTTGCTGCCCACAAGCACGTGGTACATGCCTGACAAGCAAACGCCAGTGCGGATAATACTCGCGCTGACTTTGTCAATGTATCTTCACTGTGGTCCAGTGGTATATTCTTAGACTTGCGCGCGGGCGATCGGAGGTTCGAACCCCAGGCCGCCGAATGCAAATCACTCTGTTTGTTCCCCGAGAGGCAACTGCAGACGTGTTTTTTGCTGCCCACGAGCACGGCCGATGATGCTATATGTGTAGAGAAGATGCCCACTGCTAGTGCCCATCCCTACACACTAGCACAGCCCTTCACACAGGGCCCGCACTCATATATTCGACTCGGGTCGATCACGCACGCAACATAGTGAACGTGCCCACTGCCTAGTGCCCACAAACACTATGTTCTGCATGCCTTGTGGTTTCTGTAAAGACGAAACCTGTGTGCATTCACTCTGCTCAGACAGACAGTGCACTCATTGCAGTAACTGTGCCCGCTCTCCCGCGCCCACACTTACTCACGGTATTTCTGGTGTCCCGGCCACGGCCGATGGTTCTATAAATGTAGTGTCGATGCCCACTTCTCAGTGCCCATCCCTACACACAAGCACAGCCCTGCACTTAGGGCTCGCGCAAATAAAATCGACTCAGGTTGATTGCGCTCCCCACATAGTAAAAGTGCCCACTACTCAGTGCCCACGAACACTATGTCTATCAGATCACAGGCTCTCTGTAAAAACGAGACCTGTCAGCGCGCGCGCTGCTTACACAAGCAGCGCGCCCCAAGCAGTAAATGTGCCCGCTCACAGCCCACATCTACTCGCACACATGAGTCCCACGGGACTCGCGCAGCCCCCCCTCACTCAGCCAAACACTGTTGTAAGGTCGAGGGCGAGCGCTCCGCCCGCTGTATTAAGCGCGCCCCCCGCCTCAAATGCCGCAGGCATAACGCCTATGTTTGTGAGCCCCATAGCACCTCTGTCGCACGGCGAACAGAGCGCGCTCTGTATCCGGCCCTTAGCCAACCATGCAGATGCATGGGCAGCGCTTCCAGGGGTTTCGGACTGGGTCTTAGGCATTATAAAGAGAGGCTTCTCGCTACAGTTTTGTCGACGCCCTCCGCACTTCACAGCGCGCGTCGAAACTTCGGTTCCGCTGAATGTAGCACACCTACTTCGCGCCGAAATATCAAAACTGATAAGCAAAGGGGCGATAGAGCTTGTTCCCCGAGTTCAAAGCGAACAGGGGATATACAGCAGATACTTTCTAGTCCCCAAAAAGGACGGCGGTATCAGGCCCATTCGGGATCTCAGACGACTGAACAGAGTATTAGTGAAACGCCGTTTCAAAATGCTCACAACCAGCAAAATTCTCGCGCATGTTCGCCGAGAAGACTGGTTCATGTCGATAGATCTGAAGGACGCATATTTTCAAATACAGATAGCGTCACATCACAGGCGATTCTTGAGATTCGCCTTCGAGGGTCAGACATACCAGTATACAGTCCTGCCTTTCGGCTTGTCCCTGGCACCTCGTACATTTACGAAATGCATGGACGCAGCGCTCGCTCCTCTCAGACTCAGAGGTATGCGAGTGCTGAACTATTTGGACGACTGGTTGATCCTAGCCCAATCACGATCTCAGCTCATAGAGCACAGAGCCATTTTACTCGATCACCTCGAGAATCTTGGTATCACGGTCATTTGGGCGAAGAGTTCACTGAACCCCAGCCAAACGATTCCGTTTCTGGGTATAGTTCTGGACTCACAGTCTATGACAGCGCGGCTGTCGCCACAGCGCGTGCTGAACATTCAGCGCGCGGCGATGTCTTTCCGCCGCGGCGCTTTCACCCCGCTCAGAAAATTTCCTCAGCATCGTCAGTTCTCCGGCTGGGCTTGCTCCGCATGCGCCCGCTGCAGTTCTGGTTGAAAGCGCGGGTTCCGCGCAGAGCGTGGGTGTCCAGTCATTTACGCCTCAAGGTCGATCAGGACTGTGTCACAGCCCTGGTGCCTTGGATGGCGAAAGACTGGTACCAATCAGGTGTAAGCCTGGGGACTTCCTCGAGGGTGAGGATGGTGTCTACGGACGCATCCACCTCGGGATGGGGAGCGCTGCTCGAGGGCAGACCGTCCTTCGGCCTATGGTCAGAACGGGAAAAGCTCCAAAACATAAACTGCCTAGAAATGCTGGCAGTGCACAACGCGCTGACGCGTTTTTGTCCCCACATCAAGGACCAACACGTCATAGTCCGTTCGGACAACATGGCAGTGGTGTCCTACATAAATCGCCAGGGCGGTCTGAATTCCATACCCCTGTACAGGCTGGCGAAACGCCTCCTGCTATGGGCTCAGCACAACCTGCGCTCGCTGAGAGCAGTACATGTGCCCGGGCTGCTGAATGTGGGCCCGGACAGACTGTCCAGGAACAACGTTCCTACGGGCGAATGGTCTCTACACCCACAAACAGTCCAGCTGTTGTGGGAGAGATTCGGCAAAGCGGAGGTGGACCTATTCGCGTCCCGCGAAAACGCTCACTGCCCCGCATTCTTTTCAAAGACCGACAGCGCTGTCCCAAAAGTGGCCGCGCTGCCTGCTATACGCTTTTTCCCCCATCTCCCTCCTGCCTCAGGTGTTGGAACGGGTCAGGAAAACGAAATGCCCAGTGCTGCTTGTAGCACCGTTCTGGAAGAACCAGGCATGGTTCCCAGTTCTGATGCAGTTAGCAGACATCGCTCCATGGCCAGTGCCGTTGAGGAGAGATCTCCTCTCGCAGGCCAGGGGCTCGATCTGGCACCCACACCTGGAACTATGGTCCCTTCATGTGTGGGCGCTCAACGGATACCCGTTGGTCTCGCAGAGGGAGTCATGAATACCATCACGGAGGCTAGAGCGCTGTCGACCAGGCGACTCTATGCTTCAAAGTGGTCGGCTTTCTCCGGCTGGTGTACAGCTCGGAGCCTTTCACCCCTCGAATGTGAGGTAACGGAGGTTCTCTCCTTCCTACAAGAGCTGTTGGATAAGGGCAGATCCCCTTCCACGCTCAAAGTGTATGTGGCGGCTATTTCAGCGTTCTCCGGTTCAACGCTGGGTCAGTCACTGGGAAGGAATGATTTAGTCATCCGCTTCCTCAGGGGAGCTAGGAGACTGAATCCACCCAGACCTCCTTCAGTCCCTATGTGGGACCTTTCTACGGTCCTGGCGGCCATGAAAGGTGCCCCTTTCGAGCCTATCCAGTCTATTAGCCTCAAACATTTGTCTTTCAAAACAGTGTTTTTGATGGCTCTCGCTTCAGTGAAGCGCATAGGCGATCTGCACGCGCTCTCTGTGAGCCCGGCATGCTTGGAGTTTGGTCCTAATGACTCTAAAGTCATACTCAAACCTAAGCACGGCTATGTGCCGAAATCCCTCAACACGCCTTTTCGGGCTCAGGTTATTTCCCTGGCTGCCCTGCCGGCATCGAGTGAGGAAGGGGACTCGAGTTTTCTTTGCCCTGTTAGGGCTTTAAGAGCTTATATGTCCCGCTCTGCTGTCTTCAGACAGACAGAGCAGCTCTTTGTCTCGTTCAGCGGACGTTCCAAAGGAATGGCTGTTTCGAAACAAAGTCTATCCAGATGGATAGTTGACGCCATAGCGCTGGCTTATACTGCCAAGGGCATTCCATGCCCGTTGGGAGTTAGAGCGCAATCTACAAGAAGCGTTGCTTCTTCGTGGGCTTGGTCCAGCGGGATTTCCCTACAGGATATATGTACGGCGGCAGGCTGGGCCTCTCCGTCTACATTTATCAGGTTTTATAACCTAGAGGTTCCCGCCTTACAGGCTAAGCTTTTGTTGGTGTAATCTGTTCAGCCGTCTAGTCAGACCGCTGAAACCCATGCGCAATGCGCTACCGACTATCTTGGGCAGAACTGTGTAAGACCCACATTTCCCACATTAGTTCAGGTTCCCTACCCTGTCTATGTGATGTTATACTTGCATCTGTGGACATGTCTATTCTACGACGCTACAGTATAGGGAATTAAGGCTCCCACCCTTATTCCCTGACTCTGTGTGAGTCAATCTGGTGATTATGCACTGTGTGCCTGAAATAGCTTCCGGTGATCAGTGTTTTTATCCCAGCACGCACAGCGTTTTGCAAGGGGTTCCCGTAGCGTTTTGATAAAACGCAGTACGAGAGAACTCTCGTAAGAGAACGTACTCGGTTACTAACGTAACCTCGGTTCTCTCTAGAAGAGGGAACGAGTACTGCGTTCTCTGCCGTGCGTACGGTTCACTCTGGTTCGCTTCGGCGATCAAAATCAAGTGAATCAGCCTTCTCGAGCTCCTTTTATAGAGGTAAGCCACGCCCGTTTCGGCGGGAAGTGGCGAGGAGGGCGCGAAGCGCCCTCATTGGCCTGACGTCATCTCAGGCCTCGCTCGATAGGCTTAAGCAGTTGCCGCAGAGCAGCCAATGAGCGAGCAAGCCGTCTCGCCATAGCTGACTGCTGCTGCCGCAACGCGTTTTACATATATGAAAATTAAAGGATAATTTTTTGCTTCAGTGTTTCGTGAAAAGAGACTTTTCCCGTAGCGTTTTGATAAAACGCAGTACTCGTTCCCTCTTCTAGAGAGAACCGAGGTTACGTTAGTAACCGAGTACGTTTTATATAATTGTTTTAGTTTTGAAAGGAAGGGTTATGTTCTGTTTTGTGTGTTTAGTCTAGTTTTCCTGCCTGTTTGATTACCGTGTTTGTTGCCCTGATTGCTGATTTAAGTCACACCTGTTTGGAGTTTCTTTGATTATCTTCATGTGTTTCAGTTGCCCTTTGTTTTCCTCATTATTTTGTGTTGTTATCTTATCTGTGTTTTGTTTCCTGAGTATATGAAGTGTTATTTTGAGTTTTGTAGAATTAAAGAATATTCTGCTGTGCTTAAATCCTGCCTTATATTTTCCGTGTTTGCAACCCAGCGTGACATAAGGTTTGTGCCTAAACATAACCCCTACCCTGACAAATATTCAGTGTGACAACTAGTCTACACTTCTCTTTTAAGGGCCCTACACACCGGGACGAATATCGGCGCGCGTTATTCGCCAGCGTTTTTCAATGCGTTTTTTGTGTTCACACCCAAGCGATTTTCGCTGACGATGAGCCGAGTGAACATGCAAATTCATTCCCTGACATTAGATGGCGCTTAATGTAAAACAGAAACCACTCCATAACAATTCTCTTTTATCAAGATTTTTGTAGTCGCTGTCGCGTTTGTCATATAGTTCTTTATGTTCCGAGACCAGCAGCTCTACACTCATCTTGCCTTGCATCTTCCTCGTCTTATTTCTTCCCGGCAGTGTAGACGCTACTTGGTGTATATCTTCTTCGCCGTTACGTACGTGTGCACGGCAAGACCGTTTGTGTTTGCGCGCCCCCAAGTTGTGTTTTACTGTAACTTCAGAAGCTCCAGACACGTGAGCAAAAGCGCCAATCTCATTGGTCGGATCGTTTTTGACGCGGCGCGTCAAACCAAAAAAAGTTTTTTAAAAAATGACGCTTTTACGCGTGCCGTTTTTCGCGCCGGTGTGCACACTCATATTGGCGCCCTTTGTTTAGTCACGAGGCGTTAAACGTCGGCGAATATCGCGCGCGAAATTCGTCCCGGTGTGAACAGGCCTTTAGCCTGTAGTTAGTGATGGCCAAATGAAGCGTTTCGAAGCATTATTGCTTTCTGATACAATTGTGTCGAAAATGGTTCATTACTCGAAGCTTCATTCAGATAGAAATTGCAGCACCATCTCCTGGTGAAGTAAATGTAATGCAACAACGCTGACAACCATAAAATGCAAGTAACGCCCCGTTTATTACGTGTTTTTACCGAGGCGATCAAAGCTGAAACAGTGTTAGTGCTGTGAAACTCAGTTATGTAGGTGAATTTTACAGATACTGATGAATTTCATGTGTTCACCTTGATAATAAAACATGATGTGTGTGTGTAATTATTTCTTTAGACAAGGACAGAAGATCAGACCAGCTTAAAAAAAAGTTGGAAACCATCACAGAAATTCTAATGGTTTATATTAAAATAGGAACCATTGGCTTTTACCATTTAAACCACTACATTATTCTTTTTTGTAGTGTGTTAGGGACATATTCCATTAGGATTTAATGCCCCCACCAATACAACCCAACACATATCAGTAGACCCACAGAGACCACTATAATTCCCATTACAACCAATAAAATTCCCATGAAAACCATTAAATCCAATAGAATTTCTGTAATGGTTTCTATAGTTTTTTTTTACCTTCACTTTTATAAGAAATACAGCCGCCAGGTTTCAAACCTGTCAACACTGGATTGGGCTGTCAAAGCAGTCAGGTGGTTTACTACAGGAGTGAACCAGTGTGTTTGCTTCAGAAGTCATTTTCACGTGACTAGTGACGTAATGATACAAGCTCCGAAGCAGTGGTTCATTGCAAGGACCGTTCGAGTTTGAAGCAAGCTTCGGAGCGTCGGTGTCAGACGTAACATCACTACCTGTAGTTCTCTTCAATGAGAGCCATTTCCCAGAGTACCAACTATATGGAGATCATTGCATAAATTCAGATCAGCCTAACAATTCAAACTATATGATTGCCAAAGAAAAAAAGACACTACCATCCGATCAGCTGCAAAGGGAAGCACAAAGGGACTTCTTTCATCACAAGTTAATTACAGAGGGCCTGCTTGTGTGACTCAGACAGTTATCTAATATTTCTAATATAGCCCTATGAAGGGAAGCATCCAACCCTGTCACACAGCTGAGCGTGTGTGTGTGTGTGTGTGTGTGTGTGTGTGTGTGTGTGTGTGCTTGTGTGATGAGGCCTGGATTAGTGTGAATTTTAGGGGCATCGGTGGGACTTTACATCTCTGTGAAATATCATATTGCTTTAGACTGGAGAGCTGCACTAAACCTTCTGGCCTTTTCTTCTGTATAATATTGAATGAACAAATCAAAAAGTAGATATCCAGCTAACATTGAACATTATTAGACCATTCTTGGCAAGGTTCTTTCAAAGTTATGAACAAAGTTCTTCCAGTAATGTTAATAGAACATGTTCAAAGTGATCTGGTCTTTAATAACTTTATCAAAACATTAGCATAAAATTTTTATTTAATACATCATTCATGGAACGTTTTTCTGAAACATTTTGGTTGAATGTTTGTCTAATGTTTTTAAATGTTACTACTTGCTACTTTGTTTCAGATGGTTCAGAGAACATTCAAAAGTAACATTCCCATAATACTCGCAAAATGATAAAAGAAAGCATTCCCTTAATGTTTTTTTTCTAACGTTCATATAAAAAAAAAAAATAAAAAAACATTCTTAAAATAATTTAAAACCTGGATGCTTTTGAACTCTCTAAAATATTCAAAAATAACGTTTTCATACAAAGTTCTGTCTCTCTTGACGGCACACTGATAGGTCCTTATTAATTCGATATGCTTGCAATCACATCATTCTCTTTAAGGCACAGCTGATTGGTTCCTGCTGTATCAGTAACCAATGAGCTCGCTACTCAACCTTCAAATACTTGCAGCACGCTTTCAGAAACCCTCTACGTTCCCCAGACCATAGATATCATATAAAGGCTAGATGTCTCGTCCGCGCTGCTGGCCAATGGAGCTCGACATCCGCACACGGCGGCCATCTTAAGACAGGGTGCTCGCTCACTCATAACATGGTGCATGTACTTTTAAATAACCATAACTTGCTCAATTTTATACCGATTTTCAAACGGTTTGGTTTGTTATAAACGTCAGAGATGTAGCTATTATACTGCATACATATGAATAATTATGTTCAAAATGTTTAAGCATTCAGAATTATAGCCACGTTAATAACGTTTGTAAGAAACCAAACCGTTTGTAAATCCGTCCAGATTTCAGCGAGATAAGAGGATTTGTGTGCGTGCTGCTCACTCACCTTAATTCACAGAGCCCTGTCCTAAGATGGCCGCCGGTGATGCCGGAAGTGACTCCGCCTTAAGACATCTAGCCTTTATATGATATCTATGCCCCAGACAGTATAATGATGTAAAGTCTGATTAATTTCCACGAACCAGTTCTTTCGGACAGTTCGTTTCAATGAACCGGTTCAAAATAACGATTCACCGGTTCCTTACATCATTAGCAATTATGTAACAACGCATTTCTTTTCTAACAACTCAGTGTCATGTTATATCAAGGAAACATTCAAATTAAGTAATTTGTGTCAACGCATATTGAAACATTCAAATAATTTGTTTATTTATTTATTCAAATTTATTTGTGTGAACGCAAATTGCTTATTATAGCCTTTCATTCACTTCAGGGGCTGTGTACATTACACCGTTTTATACGTTTTGGCGTATAAAAAAAGTGGGTAACTGAAACCGCAAACTTTCAAAAGTACACGTTTTTGAAACCGGCCTCCATGTAAACAACAAAAGTGCTAATCTGTGAAAACAATGACATCATTCACATGAGTATCACATGTTCAATCTAAATGTTTCATCGCCATCTAATGGCCCGGCAGCAGAATACAGCGTTTTTAGTCGTTTTCGCAGATCCTTGTAAATGGGGAACGTTTTGGCAATGGTGTCATCTGTACGCATTGAAAAACTTCTCAATTGAAAAATAAGCATACCATTGTCCTGTAAACGTAAGTTAATGGTGTTTGTGGTCACAGTTTCATTTGCGGATCCTTTATGTCGGATACGTCTGACCAATATTGAAGAGCTATATATGTTGGATAAGATTCCTAAAAGTTTCGCACCTACAGCACACATTACAACACGCATTGATGCACAAACGTGGATATGATCTACATGTCTAAAGTATACAGAAAGAATAACCCAGTCTTATAAACTCCTTGATTTCACAAATACGACATAAAATATAATCTGCATGCACAATAAACTATAGTAAAATGCATCTCTCAACAGAAGGTTTTTCCTGGTTTTAGCATATTTCCAGAATGTGCCTCAGGCTGGCATAGTATCGTAAACTCACTCATCACTATCAGCTCCTCTGTAATCCTCGGCAAACTTCGACACTGGTTAAACCGGCTCAGTTGGTTCTTTTTGAGTCGGACATGCTTCTTTAGCAGTGCGTTTTGCGTCATCAACCCGAAATTAAACTCGATTCAGTTAAATTAGTGAAGCAACTCGATCGGTTACTTCCTGAGAACCGACTCAAAAGAACGGTTGGTTTAAGAATCAAACCATCATTAGACCTGATAAGATCTGCTATTGTAAATCATGTATGCTGTTTTGTACAGCAGCAGCATGTCTTACTTGCTCTGCAGCAGCAGCAGCAGCAAAAACCAACAGCAGCAGCAGCGTAGCAGATATTACTAGACCAAACATATCAACATTGTCATACCCATTACCATTCCAAACACTCCGAGAGTTGTCATGACAGAAATAACTTTATGGGAATGTTAGAAAACCGTTCCCAGAACATATTTTTGTTAGCTAGGTAGTGTTTGTGTGCATGAATTGATATTTCCTGTAGGAAACGTTTTGTGTTTTGTTATTTAACTTCTATTCTTTTGTACATCAGAATGGAAAATCACACATAATGTTCACACTGGCCTCCACCTCCCATGTCTCTCTTTGTCTCTCTGTGTTTCCTCCTCTCTCACCCTTTCTCTCTCTCTCTCTCTCTCTCTCTCTGTGGGCTGATAAAAGAAAATGTTTTCCTGCTGCCAGCTTCTCCACTCTGGCACACTGGCATATACAGAGGAAATCCTCCACTTTTAAGCATCTTGTCCTGTGCTGTTTTCTACTCTCTTGTGTGCTTCCATTATGTTTTCTCTGCTCTTGAGTACACTAAAAATGAAGTTTGTCTCAAGTGAAGTAAAGTCAAATTAAGTTTTGCTTAGTTGTATTTTGCACAGCTTATGGGGCTGCCTGGAAATGAAATGCTGCATTGCAATCAGATTGAGACAGTTACACACTGTACAGAGTATCATTATACACATAAGACATAGCAACATATCTATCAATATAAAATATAAATCAAGTATATTGAATAAAATCTGATTAGCCTTGTATTAGATTCTAAATGGGAGAATCAATGAATTGATGAAGTTTATTGAATCATTGAAATATTTTAACAGTATTATGAGGATGTCGATAGAATATGACTTCCACTACAACAATCCTATTAAGACCTGAGCCCTATCACCTACCCATTACACAGAGCATCCCCACATGGTGAGGAACGTTTCCAGTTATATCTCCACGTGAGCATGGTTTAGCACGGTGTGATTACCTTTATGTATCATGTGATCATGCTGCGTCACCAAGGTTACGAACAGCCTAATTTTGTTGCATCACGCCGGAAATACAAACTGTAACCGTGTCAACTGACACAAACTGAAACTGTTCTGCGCTATATGGTGATAAAGAATATTGAATAACATTCTAATCAAATGGAATTTTAAAAAAGTCAGATGAGGACCGTTTAATTGCCTTTGTTCAGCAACATTTACCTGCAACAAATTTTTCCCCCAAACAAATGAAATGAACCATTTATTCCATCTTATCTAAAATATCATCTATTTGGAAAGCAGTTGACTACCAATCACGCTATTTAGGGAACAGCCAAAAGTGTGATTGAGGTAGTGTGGTATTGAGGTTTCTCTGTGTTTCTCACCTCCACCATTGTCCCTGGCTAAGTTAACTATGACCATCCAGTCATCTCTCACTAAACTTACCGCAAGGTCAGCAACCCATTTTAAACTTTCCACAGGATGTATGTTTTTTTGGCTTGCTATACCATGTGAGCCATTTTTACACAGGGAAAGTCAGCATGTTTCTAAAGTACGCCGAAATTGTCAAGTCACCTTCATTTATATAGCGCTTTAAATACAGATTGTTTCAAAGCAGCTTTAATAAACAGTTCAGTTCTCATCCAATAGTGTCAGTGCATTCAAGTCAATAACACTGCAGAATATTAAGTGTCCCTAACTAGGCAAAGGTGACACTGGCAAGGAACCCAAACATCATGTGACAGAAATGGAGAAAAAACCTTGGGAGAAAGCAGGCTCAATCGGGAGACCAGTTCTCATCTGGCAAAACGAACAGACATGGTGTGATGATGATTACAGTCTGCATCACAATTTTATTTTACTGTAGAAGCACCTACATTTGGAACTTGAGTTTTTTTGCATTTAATTCTGCATTAATAGAAATACATGTGCAAAATGATCATGCAATCAGCAGGTCTCTGCAGAGTCTGCAAAATGAAGGTGTGTCGAACCCCTCCGAGACTAATAGCCCTGGGGTCTCTGTTAGTCTTAATAGGGCTTTTCACACTGTGCTTAACCCCAGGTTATCATCCTTCTACACTGAAAAAAAAAATTAATTGAATTTAATAAAGAAAAACATCGTAAGTGGTTGCACACATTTGATTTTAGCTACATTTAAACAAATGCATTAAGTTGAACTAAAATTGATTACGGTAAGTTAAACTTAATGCATTTGTTTAAATGTAGCTAAAATCAATTGTGTGCAACCACTTACGATATTTTTTTTTTATTAAATTCAACGAATCATTTTTTTCAACACCGCTTTTAACCCAGGGTAAAGGAACGTTTCACACACATTTTAGAAGGAGGGTTAGCACCGTTTTTTACCCGGGGTTATGAAACCTTTGCGGTGTTAACATTGTGGTGCCAAACTTGTACAGTGTGATACGATGCAGTGTTAGAATGTTACAGCTAGACACTTTTTTTTTGTGTGTGTGTGTGTGTGCTTTTGTGTGTTTTGGACAGTCAAGGAAACACTTTGTATTTTATAGTAAATTCAGCGTTTGAAAGGAAAAATGTTAAATAACCGAAAATGCAACAATTTGAGTGAAGAAGAGACCGTTTCATTCTTACCTTCATAGTCCGAAATGTCCATTCATTATACGAGGACGCATAATGAGCTTTTATGTAAGCAGGTCGCGTGCTGCGTTCATCCAAACAATGAAAATGACATCGCAAATATGCAAATAAGACTGTTAACCCATGGTTTAGGAATGTACAATGTGAAACGTCATTTTATGAGTATACCCTGGATTAAATGTTAACCCTGGGTAAATTATGAACAGTGTGAAATGTAAAGCAAGATATCCCAGAATTCCGTTTACCCGGGGTTTAGAATGACCCAGGGTTTACTATTTCAATATGAAAAGCCCTAAGGTAGCCCTGCTAGAACAGTCATAATGTGCACCAATTACCTCCATTCACTTCTGCAAATCCATGTTCCAGTCAGAAGCCTGCGGTCAGTGTTCGATCTGTATATGTAATACTTTTCCCATTGCAGCTCTGAAACTTTATATTACAGCATTATTACAGTGACAGTCTTTCTAGGGTAAATCACTTTTGTTGTTGTAGGTGTTTTCTTTTTTGCTACATGGATTTATGTAAATGTACATTTTAAACTCTTGCCTATATTTATCACCTCTGAACATATATGATTTTTATGCTTATGTTTGTCTGTCTTTGTTCAGTGTCTTTGTTTGCGTTTTGTTGGCTTTTCTTTTGTTCGCTCTTGAAGTTGAACAATTGAAACTGTCACCATGTTACCACACCTAAATCATGCCAAAGGAATGACATGGGTGGGACAGCAAATTAAAGATCAAGTCTTCAGTGACTGAATCTTTAGTCTTTAAAGACTAAAAGACTAAAGTCTTTAGTGCTCTGAATTTTGTTCTCTTCTTCATTTAAATAATTGATTTATGGAAATGCACCAAAGGGAAATCATTTCCTGCAAGTTATCAGGCATCTAAACGGGCAAAAGATGAGTCACCGCCAGCCAGTATTTGAATGCGGTTCAAAGTCATGCCTGTACACCTCATGCAATCACCTAGACTGCTTCACATTTTAAACAATCAGTCTCTTGCAGGCCCAGTGTGTTCTGACATTGAGTTACAGCAAATGACCTTCCAGTAAGAGATTAATGACTTTATAACATTAATAATTGAATATGCAATGTACTGTAGATTACAAGTCGAAAGAGTAGACATACCTACTCAATCTCGTCACCAACAACACTGTAAATGCACTCATGCATTTGCTAAGAATATACTTTTAAATCTATAAGTGTAATACAATTGTACTGTTATGGTGCTAATTAGGTGCAATTTTCCTCACATTATGATTTTTTTTTCCAGGTTTCATGTGGGGTGCAGAGTATTTCTTCCAAGCAAAATGCCATCTGTCCTTTGTAAACAAGCCTAATCGAGATGCTGTTTGTGTGCTTTGTGTGTTTAGGAACATGTGGGTGTGTTCGCTCTTACATTAGACTGCTATACAGGTGTGGAGGACAGGGACTGCACTCTGGGAAAAACAATATATACTGCAGAGAGACAGGTGTCCCTGCAGGAAGTTTCCATGCAGCATGCTTCATGAATTTATTGATATAATACATATAGTGCGGCTTAAAATGTCTGTGAACACAAAAAAAAAAAAAACTAAACTACTAAACTGTTCTTTATTTTACAAAAGCACAACATTTAGTTGCTATTGTGAGTTTACAAAAATAAAAGTAGTTACAATTTCTAATGATGTATTACACTTATCTGCATGACCAAAAATGATTGTTTCCATTGTTATCAGGAAAACGCTGGCGTCTCCATGTTATGCAGTAAGAGCGCTATGCTTTAGCTGCCACACTCCGCACAAACACTTGCGCTGCGTCCAAAATCGATTACTTCCTTACTATATAGTATGCGAAAAACAGTACGCCAACTGTATGTCTGAATTAGTATTCGAAATAGTTGTCATAAATAAAAAGGAATAAAGTTCAAATTGTAGTAGGCCTACCTACTAGCCTGGGTTTCCCCATGCTGCCTTGAGCGCAGCGCAATTTTATTCATGCTGCTAGGCAGCCTGGATACCATGGATCAGATTGTCGCCTCAGTGAGGGGACCAATCACAGAACGGGGAGGGAGCAGCAAGACGATGATGACGTCTATGCGACACACCGAAGCAGTTTGTTTATATCTTATGGATCCAACATGGCATCAGACGCAAAGTTACCTTTCGATGCAGCCTTAGATAGTGTTCTAAGTAGTTTAGTCTTCTTCAGCCATCGTCTTCTTCCTCATCGAATTTCTGTCGCTCTACATACGTCATCTGGTATAATTGAAACGATTGGCTACGTACAGACGCATTTGATAGACATTCGTAGAGCCCAATAAACGGCTCTGGGCATTCGTAAACCACGCCTCAAATACGAGAAAATGAACATGTGGTTCCCAGACCACGTCTCAGTGAGAAAGAGGTCTGACGTTAGCCAGGCTACCTACCTACACAGACAGTGCACGATTTCGGACCCACCATTGCGCACATTTATTTAGGTTAACATTAGAGCGAGTGGCCAAGTTACTTACATGTTTCAAATGACAAAACCATATTTAAGGTCAATGGATGATAGGTGAATGTTCGGATTTCCTGCCCGAACTATATGTGCCCACGGACTGCGTGACTTTGCCACTTCCTGTGGAGTGTTTTTATTTAAGTGACAAAACAACTAAAATATTGGTCGACTAAGCCTCTTCTCGTCAACTAATGTTTAGTCAACTATTAGGGGGCATTTCACATAGATTTTTATTTTCTCTGTGCAGGTATAGGCTACATGTTGTAACGTTTTGGTATAGCCTACACAAATGTGAGAAAAGAATTAGTGGCAGTTGGCTTACAGGTTTAAACCTGCTCCTGAAATACACCTTCTAAAGCTGCTATTATGTAACAATCTATTATCTTGCTCTCTTTGACTGTTATATTTTTTTATTACAGCCCCAAATTTCATCTTGGGTCTGTAAATGTGACATATGAGTGACTGATCGCCTGACAACAATCAGCTAAGCTGGATTGCCTATAATCAAAATGGGTGAGTTATTTGCCTTTGCACTGCAGCAGAAACGTCAATTTGAATAAGTCAATGAGATACTTCAAACAAAACTGCCTCCTGTCAAGCACACCTCTGTTTGATCTAGGCCTTTATGAAATACATACACGATAGTAGGGTAATTGTTTTTGTGTAAACTTTTTTTATTTGTATGAATTTGATTAAAATATAGCATATATTTGATGTAAATTTAAGAAAGATTTAAATTCTGACTCTTTCAGACAGACTTTTAAATGACTTTTTCATAGGGTAGGCCTTCTTTACCTAAAACATGTTGTGAATTTTTTTAAGGTTACTGTACATTCACAGAGGATGACAGCATGTGTAAAAAGGAGGTGTGACAGAATCATTTGTGCCAAACAATGTTACAAAGCAATTATCCTATTAGAACAGGTTTGCATTCATGTTTGCATGGAGCAAGTAGGTCAACTGCCATAGAGTACAAGAGTACAAAAAGTCCA
Organism: Rutilus rutilus; assembly: GCF_951802725.1. Classification (NCBI taxonomy): domain Eukaryota; kingdom Metazoa; phylum Chordata; class Actinopteri; order Cypriniformes; family Leuciscidae; genus Rutilus; species Rutilus rutilus. Next base: position 19,512,905 of record NC_140230.1, on the reverse strand, counting down.
ATTACAAGGAAAAAAAATATTTATTGCATTTAAACATTTTTATATACACTACAAAATGTATTTATTGATGAACTGAATTGAGTAAACTCAACTAAACTTGCAGCAGACCTCTGCACAGACCCCTATGGCCAGATTCGACTCCTCCCCAACATATGCCGGTGTGATATTTCCTAATCTTCAAGCAGAACGAACTGGATGGAATATTCTGAATGATACCAATCCACAATCTGACTTATGATGCAGCCTGGAATTAAACCACAGTATGTTGGTTAATTTGGCCAGATGAGAACTGGTCCCCCAATTGAACCTGCTTTTTACTCCATTTCTGTCACAGATGGAGTTTGGGTTCCTTGCCACTGTCACCTTTGGCTTGCTTAGTTGGGGACACTTAAAGGGTTGGTTGATTATGATTTCACTTTTCTAACTTTAGTTAGTGTGTAATGTTGCTGTTTGAGCATAAACAACATCTGCAAAATTACAATGCTCAAAGTTCAAAGCAAAGGGAGATATTTGCTTTTAAAGAAATGGCTTTTTAAGGACTACAACAAACGGCTGGTTGGGACCACACAACATTCCTCCCGGGTTAGTGACATCACCAACCCTAAAATTGACATAAACCCCGCCCCCGGAACACGATTTATAGATTATCAAGACAGAATATGCCAATCAATGACTAGAAGATAACTACACATAAGCTACATAAATTCATCAGCTGACCATTCAGAAACGTCCTGTTGCATTCTACAAGTTGCCACTTCTTCTTGGGTCTCTCCATCATTGTCTGAATCCGATTTGAACATAAAAGGCTAAAAGTTGTTGAAATTTTCAGTGCATGTCTGTGTGAGTGCAAACTGTTGAAGCTCCGCCCTCTGTGCTGGGAGCAGCAACTCGTTTGCATTTAAAGGAACAGACACAAAACGGTGCGTTTTTGCTCACCCTCAAAAATTGACAATTTTAACATGCTATATAAAAATATCTGTGGGGTATTTTGAGCTAAAACTTCACATACACACTCTGGGGACATCTGAGACTTATTTTACATCTTGTGAAAAGGGCATTATACCACCCCTTTAATATTCAGCAATATTTTAGTCTTGGATGCACTGACACTATTGGATAAGAACTGAGCTGGACGACAACATCACTGTTTTATATCTGAACTGAACTGTTTGTTTCCACATTTGATGATCTTTATTGACTGACCTGTCTTTTTAGGGCTCTTTTACAGCAGAATTGAACTCTGTTTTCATCACTCATTATTTTTCTGTTGAGGCCTGTGAAGATGCTTTGAAACAGTTTGTATTGTGTAAAGTGATATAGGCCTAAATTAAGGTGACTTGACCCTCATGTGTTGTTCGGGTCATTTTGACCCGGAGAAGATTTTCTTTTTCCCGAAAATACTAGGTAATGTTATCGCTTTGGACTGAAACTTAGTGACTGTTCACAAATGGTATAACTACTTCTGAAATGTTTTTTGACAATTTTCTTAATTTTTTAGGGGGGTTTTGTCACCTTGTTACACTTGTGGTGTTCCCGGACTACAATTATACAATTATAAATCACTTGTTATGCTATATTTTCACCCAATATTGGATTAAATCTTTTTGTCAACTTGTTCTCTTTCAATTAGGACTGGTTTTATATTTCTATTTGCATCTGATTAATCGTAGGCTTCATTTATTTGATAGTAGGCATCTTTTTGAGTAAAAAAAAAAACATTCTTTTTGAATAATTTTGGAAATATTAAAGAAAATCTAAAGAAAATTGGCACAAAATCACACTAGTCTACCCTTGAACCTGTGCATGTGTGGATACATGCATACAGTGGGTACGGAAAGTATTCAGACCCCCTTAAATGTTTCACTCTTTGTTATATTGCAGCCATTTGCTAAAATCATTTAAGTTCATTTTTGTTCCTCATTATTGTACACACAGCACCCCATATTGACAGAAAAACACAGAATTGTTGACATTTTTGCACATTTATTAAAAAAGAAAAACTGAAATATCACATGGTCCTAAGTATTCAGACCCTTTGCTGTGACACTCATATATATCAATTTCCAAAATGATTCAAAAATAATGTTTTTTTTACTCAAAAAATGAGATCCCTATTGTCAAATCTATTGTTCCCGTCTAAAGGGTAAAAACCATTAGACAGTAAAAGAAATGGACACATTTTTATACCCCCAAAATGTGATATAATGTAAATAAATAGTATAACTAATATAAAAATATTATTCCCCCCCCCAACATACACAAATAATTTAATATTAAAATATAACATGCACTCATTGATTTAAATAGTTATTTTGAGCAGATTTTAAAAATAATTAGCCTTCAAGATATAATAAATGCAATAATTGGTGTAATTATGTCATATAAAAAATAAATGAAGAGAAAAAAGTGAGAAGTACACGAGTGATCACAAGAGGGTTTTATTAGTGTCCACAGAACTATAAATTACACTTTTGCAAAATATCTATAAGTAATTACTGTTCGTTAGAGAGGACAAGCATTTTGCACAACTCTGTCATAACACCATTTTCTATTGTGCCATACTGTCTTACACCATATACAATTGTTGGCAACATTAAAAAGTACAGCGTGAGACACTGAGAGGTACTTTGGGACCTTATAGGAGGCATGTGAGAAAAGTGTGTGAAGGACGTGTGTGTTCACTTATCCTGACCCCCTCTGCCCCTCCCTCTGCTCTTTTCTTTGCCATGCTTCTTCATATAGTAGGCCCTGGCTAGACCAGAAATACACTGACTGAATTCACGGAAGTTCACTTCTCCATCATGGTTCTTATCCAGTTCTTCCATCACCTCCTTAATATTCTCTGGATCCACTTTATCCTGAGACAGACAGAGGGAGGAATGTCAATCCTGTTATTACTTACATACCACTCATAGCTCCAAAAAAAAAAAAAAAAAAAAATTTGATGAAGGGCATGAGTTTCTAAAAAGTATGTTAGCAAAAGGAATGAGAGCAGGAATGAAGAGCAGGAATATTTTCCATCATGGGTGTTACGACTTGTAAGTTACAAGAAGTAAATGCTTCTCATGCCAAGTTGCATAATAAGCCTTTACTGCACAGTAATTGCACAACTATTTTTGTAAACATGGTTTGATGTGTTGCAACATGTTGGAGGTGTTCACTTCTCCCAGCCAATGACTATCTTTCTCAAAACCGTCATCTTTTTTTTTCTATGCATCTCTCTCATTCTAACCTTAAATTCAGGACTGGTCAGTTGAGCTTTAATAAGCTGTCCGAGTTCAGCATTACTGAGCTGGGACTTCTTCTCATCTGTTCCTGCATACTCCTCAAACACCTCCACTATGGCCACGATGGCTTTCTCCAGCTTAGACATGTCTGTGAGAAAGAGATTCATGAAGTTCACTAATGCCAGTCAGAACCTCTTCATGCACATTTATCATCCTAAAGTCACCATAAAGAAGGTCTATGGCCAATGCAAAACAAACAACACAACACATTTATATTTGCTGCAAGACATACCCACAAAATGATGGTCTGCAACTCAGGAATGCAATTTAAGCGGCACTGTGAAAATACAAAGGGTCTGAATGAAATGAGATTTTGAAGAATGTTTTTGTCAGTACAATAATAGCCAGTGGGGTTCCAACGTTTCTTTATGTTGGATCCAATTGACTTTCATTGAACGGACAAAAATAATTGACATTTCAAAAATATCCTCTTCCGTGTTCCACAGAAGAAAGAATTTCATACAGGTTTGTACATGATGGTGAGTATGACAGAACTTGAATGATATATCCCTTTAAATAATACTTGAGTTAAATAACAAGAGTCATGCATTAAATCCATCATATGAACTGTTTCTAAAATCTTCTTCTGCCCTATTTTTATAACTCTATTTGCACTTTCTTTTTCTCTTTCTCTCTTCTTATTTTCTTGCACTTACCTCAGTGTTGTGGTTCCAGAGAAGTTATGCAGATGTTTTGTTGGAGTGAATCGTCTGCTGCTTTTAAAGCACAGATTTTATTTTCCATAGCACACACACGCACACACACAGCGACAGGAATGATTCATTCTTGTGCTATGTAGGATTCGTAGCACACCCAATCCAGTCTGATGAGTCTCATGCTTCGTAAAATAATACATGCTTATGTAATCTGTTACACTTTTTAGATTCAAATATGATATTCTGCTGTGTTTTACTATGGTTATGCAATTTGATTATAGTAAATAAACAAAAAAATGATTGGGGATTTCCCAAGTCAGACTGCATGGGGAATCTGAGTCACATAGGACATGAGTGACTCTTTCGCTCTCTCTTCTGGGTGTTGCCCATTGTCCTTCCTTCCACGTAGAAAATTGTGGAAGCCTGAACTAAATGGTCTCATGCACCCTGAACGCCATAGTTGCATGTTTTTTTTTCTGAAGTGACTGCATGCCCTTTCTTTAAACATTCTTTTAATAATGTTTCATCTTCAACATTTAGGAAAAAGCTGAAAGACTCATTGTGTAGCTATGACGTTGTTGGCTATATTTTCGTGGAGGCTTGAATCACAAGCTTCAAACGAAGCTTCATATTTGCAGTAAACAGAGACACACTTATCCTCTCTAAATCTAGTCTTCAGACATCAAAGAATGCCTGATATTTGCAAAATGGTCATTTTTAAAGGAGACTATATAATCTATATATTGTATATTATATACATAAATACTTTATCCACAGTACACAGAAACGCTAACAATAATGAAGCCATCTGCAGACAATAATGCATGCAATGGTGCACAAAACCATACTAGACAATGACTGCTCATCTTTATGCTCGGTTGTGGAGCAACAGAATTTCACTTAAGCTTTTCATACATGACATAAATACAAAGACACTGACTCATCATCCAGTGTCGTAATATAGTCTACTTTTTGGAGACCGAAGTAAACAGCCAGATAAACAGACACACCCTTTCTAATTAACTTAACCAAACATATTTATCATATATCTTCCATTATTTCTCATCACATAATCTTTTTTTATATGTGTGCAGAACATTACCAAGACGGTAACACTAACAGCAAAGTAAATGTCAGTGAATGTAAACCCCACCAAAGTCTTTACCTCTAACCTCTGAGAAAAACCTTTAGGCTGTGGAGTATTAAAAAGAAGGGTGTGTGCTTTTAAGTGTACTCTATTTAATTATCTTTTGTTCAGTGCAGGCTCTTCTACATTGCCAGGTAAGCATAACCTCAGGTGTTTTTATTGCACAAACACACCTAAGCAAATATGCACGCAAAAAAAGGAGCATTATAGGAGCCATTATATATGTATAGGTGCCATAGCCATGAGGATTTGACTCGAGAGATCATGAGCTCTACAGAAAAACTAGTTCACTCTTTATTTTAGTGACCGTGTGTAAGTTACAGTGACCTTGTTACATGTACTTACTGTAATAACAGTAAATTATGCATACATGAATAACATAAACTAACATTTTTATTCCAAACCCTAATAAGTTGAATTACTCAGTAGCTACTAAAATGTGTAATACACTGTAACACGTCTGTAACCAAAAATTATAATACTATAGGGGCCTAATTAAGTAAAAAAGAAAATAACAAAAACTAATTGCAAAAATATAATCATTGGTGTCACTTTATCTGACATAAAAATGTTGGAACACAAATGTGTTTATGTTATTTAGCACGTTAGTTTTAAAATAATCCATCATAGACATTCAGCAAAACAGCGGTATAAATGTAGCCTACCGACATGTTTGATCTTATCTGTGTAGGAAAAACAAAACAAAAGAGAATTGTTGGGTTACTTGTCTACAAGTAGGAGAGAAGAGGAAGAGCGAGTTGATGGAAGAACTCATGACGTGTGGAATACTGCTGACATCTAGTGATCAACTTCCTGAACTATAATAGACCATATTAAGAGCTGCGCCACGAATGAAAGCGAGGCTGTGATAGACTTACCGTGTTTTCAGTGGCATCCGCTGTAAGAAGCTGTATAAAGCTCTGAGGTCACTTATCATTTTACACAGCTAATATTGTCTGGGGACTTTTTTTTTTTTTTTTTTGGTCTACTGAATTTTTTTGGAAAGATAATGCTGTGTTTCGCCAGCAAAACAAACCAAAAACACAACACCAGTGCAACTCACTGAAGAGATGTAGGCTACGTCTATCCCTCACACAACCTTGCTTTCATTCCTGTTAAAAAACGAAGATGGCGCTGCTGTGAATAAGGTCTATATGGTCACATGACAGACATTAGACACTTTAATTCCGTTTTACAAGAAAAAGAAAAGAAAAGGAAAAAAAAGTGTCCTTGTACCATTCACTTTGTTTGTGCATCATGTAATATTATGTATTATATCAAGCATTATAAATATGTGCATAATAATGGTAATAATAATTGTAATTGTATTGATATACTGATTATACTGAAGATCTATGGTCTAGGTATTTTTGTATTTTAAGTCCAGACAAATCATACGGAGGAGAAAAAAAGAAAAAAAAACCCATGTTAGCACTGGCTCCCAATGACCTCATGTGGCTGACACACCCTTAAGAGTCATTCTGGTTGCAAGGCAACGCGACTGTTTACACGGATTTCAAACACGCCCACACATTGTCGGTGGAGGGGGGAGGGGGTAGCCTACATTTGAAAACCACCAAAGTTGTTTGAATCAACAGATCCTAAAATTATATTTTATTATGTAAAATTAATTCAGGTATATGTATCTACAATAAGCACCAGCTTGTAAGCACTCTCTACATGATGTCGAGTGAGCTTAAAAAAAAAAAAAAAACAGCGAGTAGCCTATAATGCTCCACAAATCACACAATAATGATAGACTCAAAAAAAAGAAAAAAAAAAGAGAACGATATTGAGATTCATGAATGTCATTACAGGGTTGCATTAAATATTGATATGCCTGTGGTTCAAAGTTAAATCTGTGTTTGGTGTTTGAATGTCTGATGTAAACAGAGGATTAAGTGAGGGCGGGATGATTATCTATTCAAAATTGAAAGCATTCAGAAACAACTTATTTACTTTTTCATATTCTTGGTCATATTGTAGTTTTAAAACTAATTTCAGGGCAATAAAATGTGTTTATTTAAATAGGCTATATCTTTATATATTTTAAATGTTTATATTGGGCAATGATGTATCATCTGATTTACGTATCAGACTGATGTATCAGGCATAAGTGGATTGGTAGAGACCTTTGTGATATCCCTCATTGTTACTGTGTTAGACAACGAGAATCCCATTATTTATGAAAATTTTAAAGGAAGCGTGGAGAGAAAATAAAGACAGTCTGTGACTGAATTGGCTGCTCTTTGAACATTCACAAAGTCACTGTTGAAGTCTGTGATTGACCCGGTTATGAAAATGGTGTTGCTCTTAAGGATTGGCATTTCTGTGTTGTGTTGTGTTTGTCGTGGAAATTCTTAATACAAATATACCTACTTAATCTGACTACTTCACCACGGACAATTTAAACAACTTCCAGTTGTTAAAAATAATAACCACAGTATCTCGAGGTAATTCCCTGAAGTAAGGTGACGGCGTCCCGTCAAGAAGCTACTATCGCTACCTCAATCACACATGAGCACACAGGTCTTTAGCATCTATATGCTCTCACCGTCCTTCTCAGGTGTACGCTGGTCTGACACAGGATCATTAATACTAACTCAGAGTATTACAGCCTCACCCCGAGGGCGGCTCTATAGTCTTCCAACACCATCACTGTTTCTGCGGTGGTCTTTTGACCGTAGAATCTTTAGTAGGCTACTTCTATTACTACCTCAATCACACATAGATGTTCTGTTGTTGTCTTTTGAGCGTAGAATCTGTTTCTCAGCTGCACAGCATATTCCTGACACGACTCCCAAGTTGCTCTTTGTAGAAATTAAGTTAAATTCTCGTCCGGGAGATCACTGGCCACAACAACCAAGTGAGTCTCCTGAATAGAAAGATACATGTATATTTAAATCATACAGTTGAGTAAAAATCAATCTCACTCAAGTCTTCTTCACTGTGAATTGTTCTGGTGATTGGTTTGTAATGATCTAAGCTAATCATATGACTATGTGTTAAGCATTTTTTGGTATATATGGCCTTTGACATGAGCATCCTTAGTCTGCATTTCTCTGTACATTTAATGTTGAAAATAACCATTACATAAAATATTTCTATCAAATGTTGTTGTTGTTGCTGTTGCTGTTATCATGCCATTTGTGTGTCTATTAGAGTTTCAGTCATTTCTGGGAGAGGCAAAGGTTGTTTGGTAGCTCTTCTGTCACCATGTTAAGCCATCAGAAAACAGAATGCAAAACAGAAACGTACATAAATATAACATTTTTAATAATTCTTTCAGGTAGCCTATACCTGTAGTGTTAATAAATTGCATTATCATCTCAAATGCCTACAGAAAGTATAACAGAGCTGACGAGTAATTTAATATTACAAGCCTTGTGCTTGTAAAGAGAATTTAATGCTGATAATATCTAATCAAATGTTTAAAATCATGGGAAAATGTGCATATGAAGGACAAAAATGGAACCCGTTTTGTAGAATTATCCTTATTATATAAATATTCATTCAAGCAAAAGTTCTCAGAGGCTTATGTCTGGAAAATATTCTATGTTAAGATTGTATTTGATACTCTCAAACTCAATCTAAGATGTTTTTAAGTTCCAATGTGTCTGCACCCTTAAGACAATCATAAAGAGCGGTTTGCATTTTCTTTTGAAATTGTCTCCAAAAGTCTCATCAGAATAACGTCTGATGTGATATCTTAATAATTTTGCAGAGTATTTTGGAGTCAAGCCCTGAACAGTATGGAGGCAAAAAAAAAAAAAAAAAAAAAAAACTGGAAAATCATTGAGTGTTTATTTCCATGGTGGAACCTACAGGACTTTTGAGAATACATTTTGTGCCCAATGCTGACACTTATAAAAACTTAAAGTAAATTTGAACATCACTGGACAAAACTGACAAAACATCATCTTTTGCAAAACATACATACATTGTAACTGTAGTAACAACTTCAAGGCATGTGGCTAATAGTGAAAAACATTAACAAAATGACGAAAAAGAAAAACAGACATTCTTTTTTGCCCTCATGTTTGGCTATTTAATTCTTTTTGACACAAGTTGCCTGCTTTTGCGTCTGGTAGATCTGTTCACAGGCAATGGAGAGGCCCACCACAAGAGACACAAACTCTTCAAAATTCACTTCTCCGTCTCCATTAGAGTCCAGATCCTTCATAATCCTGTCAATGGCAGCAGGGTCCTTCTGACTCTGGGAGAAACAAAAGATACATGTTTGCAATATAATAGAATTGGAAGTAGCTTTCCACAGATTATGGAAAAAGAGTTAAATTATGAAGAAGATCTGAATGATTCGGTATGGATATCAGAGGCCCCTTGCTCAGGGCGTTAGGCTAGCCGTCACGGCCGCACTTGAGGGGAACGGACCAGAGGGTGGCTTCCACTACCTTGCACTGGGTCCCGCCCCATGCTTGGTACGGCCCTGCCCGTGCTATACCATTAGAGGGCCCTGATCATCACAGGGCCCAAGCCTATGTTTAAAGTTGTCCCGCCTTGGGTGTGATAGATGGAAATTTGTACCTTCAGAAAGCTAGACAGCTCTTTCTCCATCAGCAGTTTGAGCTCTTTGCGACTCAGGGATGCTTTGCTACCCTCTGTGTCAGCATAACGGTGAAACACCGTGATCAGAGTCTCCATTGCTCTCTCAAGATCAGACGGCATTTTGACTGTCTACAGTGAGAGAAAATGTATTAGTTTTTGTGTCTCATCCCTTAATCAAACTGCATATTGTGCAAACGGCCACTGTTCTCCTCCCATTGGGCAGATTGGGAAACAGAAGTGGATTTTTCCATTTGGAAATAAGCCAAAGTGTGAGTAATGCCCACCAGATGTCATGCCAAATAGTTGCATTTAAAAAAAGAGGCATTTATTATTAGAAGGCCTATATCCTGATGCAATTGTTTAAAGTATTTCAGAATTAATAAGTTATTTTAATGTTTAGATTACGTAGCCTAAGTGACACTGATGGCCATAAAATCTGTGCATACACGCATAGGCTACACACACACACACACACCATTTAAAAAGTGCAGTTCGTATTTCAAAGTTATGTATTACTATCACTTTACAAGTAGAGAAATCTTACAACACTAAAGTAAAAACTTTTAAAAAACCGCTATCAGTCGGTAACTAAGTAAAACAATGTTGTAGGCTACTATGCCTTTATTTAAATGTCAAATTGTTCCAGAATAGTAAAAGTTTGCGTACTTACGGTGATAAAAGGCAGAGCGTCACCTGAAGAGATGAAAGAATGTACTGAATGTCCTGTGCAAGAGTTGGTCAAGCAGAGCAGGAATTTATACCGGGGCTCCGCCCGAATGATGAGTGTGAGGTTGGGTGGGAACTGTAGCCTAAATGTTAACTGTTTAGGGCTTAACGTTACAGAAAACGCTGACGGGTTTACAGTACAAACGCGAATGAATGTAAGCACGAGTATGTAAATGAATTTAACAGTGGTGCTGTTACAGATTTATGAACGAGGAATTCCACTCCAATCAACTCTGCTGGAACAAAACACACCTTAAATATGTCACGCGTGAAACCAGTTAGACCATCGTAAACCAGCTAAAACCAGCAAACCACCCTTGTGAAAAAGAAGTGTGCTTAGCCTACTTGTAGCGTAGCCTACTTCAAATCTTATATTTTAAAATGTACCTGCAGATAATATTATATTATTAAAATAAAAGGCCACTTAAACGTAGGCTACTTAAAGAGAGTATACTTTCATGACTGTGTACACTGCACTTTGAAATAATTGAAAATCAAACGTTTTTTTTTATTTAAGGTAGCCTACATTTTCATTTATTGTTGCAAAAACATTTTTTTTTTATCTTTTGTAGTGCTTTAAAGTATTCTTAGTTGATTTTATGATTTTTCTTTCTTTCTTGATTATGATTTTAACTGTAGTGTTTTTTTTATTGTTTCATCATTACAAATGTGTGATTAAAAATGCATGTAAATTCCACAATGCTATGTGTACATCATATTTAAATGACAATATAATTATATTACATATAGAGATGTATGCAAGTCCTATAAGTGCCTCAAAAAAGCATTCTTAAGTGAAACTAATTTTATTTAATATAAATGTAATAATACATTTTCACTTAATTTCAAATAACAAAACATTACATTCAGTTTGCACTTCAGTATATTCCTTTATTTCCATAATCTTTTAAAAAGTATGCTAAGGTGTACTCCTTTTTCACAAGGACAGATTGTTTTTAAGCAGAAAAACACTGTTGCCATCACTATTGCATTTTGCACCAGTGGAATTTTTTATATATATGTGTGTGTGTGTATATATGTGCTACTTTATGGTCAGTGCATTCCTTTGCATGTTGAACGAATGTTCAGTATGGGTCAGTATGTTTTCACAAGGAGGATCAGCCCTTAAATTCCTATCCACCATTTCCTAAGTGTGTGACTCAAAACTTTCACAATGCTTCTCGTCTGACACAACACAACATGTCTGACTCTCCACTTTGAACAAATGTTAGAAGAGGATACTTGGCAGGGCATTATTTTTAAGGGAAGGGCCGGCGCTTTTGGCAAAGATATGGCCTGTTTCAATCTGCACAGTAGGCATGAAGGGATGTCTCTACCCAGCACACAGGAAGTACCTTTAAAGGGGTAGTTCACCCAAAAAAGACATTTTGGTCATCATGTACTCACCCTTAAGTTGTTCCAAACCTGTATGAATTTATTTCTTCTGCTGAATGTCTGCAACCAAACAGTTGAGGAGCCCCATTGACTTCCATAATATTTTTTCCCATAAGTCAATGGGGTCCATCAACTGTGTGGTTACCCATATTCTTCTAAATATCTTCTTTTGTGTTCAGCAGAAGAAAGAAATTCATACAGGTTTGGAACAACTTGAAGGTGAGTAAATGATGATAGAATTGTCATCTTTGGGTGAAATATCAGAAACTAAATTGAATCTTTATTAGTATAGGACATGAGAAAAGGGGAAGAGAGAGAACGGTCATGAGTGGATGACACATGGTGTTTTGAGTAAGCACGACTGTTTTTGTCATAGTAACCATTGTTGAATCCTTTGTACATCTCTGGAGATTTTTTGCCACTACAATTCTCTCGTTACATTCCTTTCAAGCTAGGACATGATGTTTTTTTTTAAGTGGTCTAACTGGCAGTTTTTTCCCACAAAGGGCTAAAACAGATAAACATCTATGCATTAATGCTATAAAGAAGCAACATGAGGGTGAAAAAACATTAACTTTCACAACTACAGCATTGGTCTGTCCAGAAAAGACATGAATTGATATGGAAAATAACTAAACTGAACAAATGGGCTTCCACTAGTTTTTTGTCCTTCTGAATATTCAATGCTTATGTTTACATAGCCTGGGAGAACCATTTTGGCAGATCACAGCAGTACCACAACTAGGCTATCTGGTTTTAATTTGAAATGCATTACAAATATTTGGGTGAGCTTCAACTGTGGTAGAGTCACATACTTTTAATTCCATGCTAATTTGAAGCTTATCTGCGGTTTGAGCTTTAAGGACTGAGTAGGTTAAATGAAGTCGAAAGATGACAATGAATGAGTTTTTTGTGCGGGGTCAGTAGCAGGACTGACTGAGTCAGCTGAGAGTCCCAGGATGCAATGTGAGGCCTTAGGCAGGAAACCAGCACTGTTTAGCATACATAAAGGGTGGAGGACACTGAAATCACTTGGCAGGTTAGTCATCTGGAGTCTAACAACTCACTACAATAATAATTATTCCTAAATCAACTGCAGTTTTCATATTGTCTGTTACAGAAAATTCACAATGAAAAATTTCTTCCAAATTGTGATGTACAGTGACGTTTATGCTGGGGACTTAGTTTGATCCATCAGTGGTTGACTGAATGAACTGATTGTGAGCTTGACAACAAATGTAAGAAAACGGCAGGTTAAAGTGGACTTGATGACTGGAAAAGTCCAGCATACGTTATTAGGGCGAAGTCTGCCGTTTCACCGGAAAAAAATACAAGGTACATATGCATTAATGAATCATTCAAAATAAGATCATTAGGATGCCTTTAAAAATAATTTTCATATTGTGCCGACAATAACAGGAAAACAAGAGTAGCTCTCTGAGGGGCCATGATTCTTTTATCAACTTTTAATAACAAACCCCTTAAACAAAAACAATTTTGTAAACAGAACCAAAAACCACACATCTATGACTGGTATGACAATGTGTTTAGTTATTTTTCAGTGTGGATGGAATGGATAAAAAAAAAGTCTGCTGTTGGCAAACGCATCAGATTTTGTAGCTTTAGCATACAACGGTGTGGTGGCTGATGTCATAAGTGCTTCAGTTCTTCCTTTTGCCCTTGCTGGTGAGTTTGGCAGGAGCTGGAGCAGGTGCTGCCTGGTAAAGAGCTGCTGACACTTTGTTGATGTAGTACAGTGCGATGACAGAGAAGATCAGGCTATATTGGAGAGAACAGAGAAAGAAAGAACAAATTAACAGTGTTGAATGAGTTATATTTGACCAATTCGACAGGTAGCCTATAAAAGTCAAGTGGGTTGTCAAAAATGTTTTGTTTGTTTTTAAAAACTGTGGGATGAGTCACGTTTTTTATGTGGTAATCGATTACCACAACAAGAGGAGCTCACACACATAATAGTCGAAGATTTCTTACAAAAAATACTTTAGAGGCAAAATGCAAAGTCCAAACGTTTTAGATTCACAACATCATCAGTGCCGTAATGGACAATAGTGCACCTGATTTTTTATATATATACAGTGGGTACGGAAAGTATTCAGACCCCCTTAAATTTTTCACTCTGTTATATTGCAGCCATTTGCTAAAATCATTTAAGGTCATTTTTTTCCCTCACTATTTTCTGCTGCACTTAAGGTTCCTAAGAGCACAGTGGCCTCCATAATCCTTAAATGGAAGACGTTTGGGACGACCAGAACCCTTCCTAGAGCTGGCCGTCCGGCCAAACTGAGCTATCGGGGGAGAAGAGCCTTGGTGAGAGAGGTAAAGAAGAACCCAAAGATCACTGTGGCTGAGCTCCAGAGATGCAGTCGGGAGATGGGAGAAAGTTGTAGTAAGTCAACCATCACTGCAGCCATCCACCAGTCGGGGCTTTATGGCAGAGTGGCCCGACGGAAGCCTCTCCTCAGTGCAAGACACATGAAAGCACACCTGAAGGACTCCAAGATGGTGATAAATAAGATTCTCTGGTCTGATGAGACCAAGATAGAACTTTTTGGCCTTAATTCTAAGCGGTATGTGTGGAGAAAACCAGGCACTGCTCATCACCTGTCCAATACAGTCTCAACAGTGAAGCATGGTGGTGGCAGCATCATGCTGTGGGGGTGTTTTTCAGCTGCAGGGACAGGACGACTGGTTGCAATCGAGGGAAAGATGAATGCGGCCAAGTAAAGGGATATCCTGGACGAAAACCTTCTCCAGAGTGCTCTGGACCTCAGACATATATATAATGTTTGTTTGTGTGTCTTGTGAAAGTATTCAATCCCCTTCATTTTTTTATATTTTTATATTTTCCACATGAATCTACACTCCATACACCATAATGACAAGGCAAAAAACTGATTTGTGACAACTTAAACCTTAACTGCAAATAATTACATTGCATAAGTATTCATACCCTTTTCTGGGACACTTGGAATTTAGCTCAGGAGCATTCAAATTGCGCTTGTAGATGTTAACCTATGGCAAATTCAATTGAATGGGTATGATTTGGAAAGGCACACACCTTTCAATAAAAGGTCTACCAGCTGAAAATGCAAAATCGGAGCAAAAACCAAGCCATGAGGTCAAAAGAACTGCCTGTAGAGCTCAGAGACAGGATTGTGTCAAGACATAGATCTGGGGAAGGAAGACTACAAAAAAAAAATCTGCTCCATTGAAGGTTCACAAAAGCATGTAACCTCCATAATCCTTAATAGAAGAAGTTTGAAACAACCAGGAGTCAGGAGTTCTAGAGCTGGCCTCTTTGCCAAAATTAATGAAGAAGGCCGGGCCTTTATAAGAGTGGTGACCATAGCTTCATGATCATATATGGAGATGGGAGAAATCTACAGAAGGACAAACATCACTGCAACACTCCACCGATCTGGGCTTTATGGCAGATATGAGTGGCCAGACTCAATCCTCTCCTCAGTAAAGACACATAAGAAAACACTTTTTTTCTCAGACTGTGAGAAACAATATTCTCTGGTCTAATGAACCTCAGTTCCAAGCCTCATGTATGGAGAAAAACAGGCACCGCTCATCACCTGCACAATACCATCCCAACCATAAAGTGTGGTGGTAGCAGCATCATGATGTTGGGGTGTTTTCTTCAGTGGCAAGGACTAAGGGACTCGTCAGGGTAGAAGCAAAGATCAACACCGCAAAATATAGAGTTAGCCTTAATGAAAACCTGGTCCAAAGCATTCAGAACTTCGGACTGGGCAGAAGGTTCACGTTCCAAAAGGACAATGACCCCAAGCACACAGCAAAGACAATGCAAGTGTGGCTTATGGACAACTCTGTGAGGGTCCTTGAGTGGCCCAGCCAGAGGTTGGGCTTGAACCCAATCGAACATCTCTGGAGAAACCTGAAAATGTCTGTTTTGTCAGCCCCCATCCTACCTGACAGAGCTTGGGAGGATCTGAGGAGAAGAATGGCAGAAAATTGCCAAATGCAAAGCTTGTCACATCTTACCCAAAAAGACTTGAGGCTGTAAAGATGCTTTAACTAAGTACTGAGTTAAGGGTTTAAATACTTGTGCAATGTACTTCTTTTCAGTTTAAATTATGCAGAAATTATACAAGAAAATTATATAATTACATAAATATATATATTAAATAAATACATAAACAATGAAATGATTCAATTCATTTCATATTTTATAATTACACAAAATAATAATACAAGTTTTCATGATCATCAAGAATATAGTGCAACATTATCCAAAACAACATAATATGATTATTATATTTATGAGGAATAAACCCAGCAAAAAAGAAAAAGAAAACCAAAGTCAAAAACTTTTAAACGTTTTAAAAGTAACTCACCACGTTGTCACGCACACACGATGCACCAAACCAGACGCAAACAGAGAGAGGCACAGGCACACGAGAACTGAGACAAAGATTTTTCAGGTAAGTACATATATTAATTCTTCATTAAAATCATTCAGATTTTAATTCAATCTGATTACATTTGTCTATCAAAATGTTTATTTGTACATTGTTAAAATGTCATTATTAAAATCGTCTGGTTAAATATACACTGCTGTAAGTTTGTGATTTAGATTGAAACATTATTACAGTTTCAAAATAACTGTTTTGTTAATTTAATATATATATATATATATATATATATTTATTTATGTCATTTATTCCTGTGATGGCAAAGCAGGAATCATTACTCCAGTCTTCAGTGTCACATGATCCAACAAATCATTCTAATATGCTGATTTGCTGCTCAATACACATTTCTTATTATTATCAATGTAGATAACAGTTGTGCTTTTGTGGTAACTGTGACTTTTCAGTATTCTTTGATGAATAGAAAGTTCAAAAGGACAGTACGGTCTTTACTGTAAAGAAGTCTTTACTGTCACTTTTAAATCATTTAATGCATCCTTGCTGAAAAAAAGCTTTTTAACTTTTTAATGGTAAGTGTTTCTTCATTCATTTGAACTTTATGCAAGTGAGGAGGAGGATACACCAGACAAATAGCAGCACTTACTCTCTGGGAAGATTTTGGCTTGGAAGCCTTTCCCGAAGACAAGGTTCTCCAGGTTATTGAAAGCCTGTAATTGCAGGTTAAGAACTAACACCGAAAACAGATAAGCCAACTGAGCAAAAACTTAACATGAAGCCTTAAGGTTAGACAAACTACTACTGTATGCATGACAGAGCAGCAGAAGGATACTGTAAGAGAGCAGACAAACAGCACAGACCCCAGGAAGCCCCCCAGGATGGTCAGCCACTCTGAAGAGCCCAGCTGCCGACTGAACATCTGCATTCCTGCAAACACCAGCACGGACAGCAGACTGGACAACACCAGGGATGTACTTGTGTTCACCGCTATAACAACAGAGAAAGAGAGAGAGAGAGAGAGAGAGACCAAGGGCAAGCAAAAGACAAAGTGTGAGTGTGTGGAAACATCAGTCTAAAAATCAAAGAATAATATGCCCAGTAATAGCACTAATACTATTACTTTATTATTTATTAGTCAGTATTCTGTATTATACTGATAAATAATATTATTTAAAACTTGTCAAATTCTCGCAAGCGAAAAAAAAAATCCTTCTCTGAGATGAATTTGAATTGAATATATTAAGAAAGAATTAAGAACATGTATGCGTACAGTTCTTGACAGATTAGTCTATTTTGGTTCCGCGACGGGCTAGTGTTCATTACGGAAGAATTAATTTGGGAACGAAGGAAGACTCAGATTGATAAACATTTTGTCATCTATTGATTTACAGACAAGAAACGTCAAATTACGTAGAGAAAGGCAAAAAAGCATAAACGTAAAGGGAAAAGCGTACTATAGATCTATTATGAAGCAGGTAAATGTGCAAGAATTTGGACACGTCAGTGTACGCTCTTTAAAACGTTCCGTGTGGAAACAATCAGAGAGGCTACAATTTTTCATTTAAGTTACTGTTTTGCTTTTTTTTTTTTTTTTAATAGTAAGCGCACACTGAATTAAGTTATTGTTATTCTTCTTCCTTCGTCTTTTCTAAGAATACTATGCCGATGACAATTGAAAACATATGAAATGTTTAGCAATGGTTAGCGGTGAGCTAAACACCATTCATACTGTACATTTTTGCTTTTGCTTTGTTCGAAACACAAAGGGATGAAAAAACCCCAATTCAACTTATTGTTAATGTTCACAAAGCGATTTAAATGAGGAGCTGCAGCAGGCTCCTATTTTGCGTTTCAATGCTACAAACTTTTAACGAGACCACCCGTGTAACGTTACTATATGTCCCTTTTTATGATCATGCGTGCAAAATAACAGACAGAACAGCTCAAATTTTAACGTTTGAAATAGTTAATGTAAAAGCTAAGCTCACCCATATTGGACAGCAATAAGGTAAAGACAGGTTTAACTCCTCTCTGTTCAGTCTCGGGACCAGCAGGGCAAAGATGACGCGCTGCTAACGTCTAAAAACTGTGCCAAGTGCAAATTCCCCTGCACTAACCCTATAGCTCCATCTAGCGGACAGAAGCGTGCAGCACATTCATCGACAATAATTATATTATATTATATTATATTATATTATATTATATTATATTATATTATATTATATTATATTATATTATATTATATTATATTATATTATATTATATTATATTATATCCATCTTTCTACCGTAGACTGTAAAAACCACCCAAGCGGCTCTCATGCATGCTCAGCTCAGCATCCACGCGCATGCTCTTTACTGATCTCCCCCTGAACACCTCACAACATCCATCGGATGGCTCAACATCCGTCAGAATAGACCTCAGCAAGCACTGTTGGAACCCCCCTAAATCAACATGGATTGCGTTAAATTGGACCTCTCTTAGACACAAATAATAATATTATAACGTAAAGGTTTAACAGCCGTCAATTTCATTTGCACGTTCAACCATTTTGTTTTATTTCGGGGAGTTCTGATCTTATAAACCGTTAGTTGTTTAAATGATTCTATATGTAGAAAAAAACGCTCGATAATAGCGTTTATTTCATTTGCTATTAATCTAACAATCGGCATAGTTCAGCAATGGCAGATGCGGAGTTGCAAACCTTTACATCCATTATGGACGCCCTCGTGCGTATAAGCGTAAGTACATTTGCATTATTAAAACCACATATTTACACGTTATCTGTCATTTGCACGCGGCTGTTATTTAACACACGAATGCAATGTTTACGGTCAGCTTTAGGCTAAATGGGACATTTGAGTGTTTTCCATGCCCAAATCTAACATTAAAAAGAAAATAATAATAATTCAAAATAAAATAAAATAAAAACTGTTCAATTAGATAAGATAAACCACATTCTTTACTGAGAGCATATTTGCTCGATATGAATAACACCTGTAAGCAGAAAGCGAGTATATTTTTCATCTTTTTCTGCTAAAGCGCGTGTAGGCCACGGCTGCTTTTCCTCTGTTATGAATGATTTATTTGCTCTTAAGCGTGTAGGCCTAATATAATATCAGAATATTTTTTTCCCCGTCAATACAAGATTGACGCATTTAGTCTAACTTAGAATCATGATTGATGCAGATCAGACGCTGATGCTACATATTAATTGATTACATTCTTAGAGAAGATGTAAAGGAAAAATAGAGGAGCCTTTAAAAATCTATAAGAAGCGGAAAAGGCCTTGTTATCAGTGAGTTGCTGTCGCGCGACAGGATGTGTGTTGCCATAGAGACGGGGATGCAAGAGGGCTGAGGTCGCGAGCTGTGGGAAACGTCTGGAAAAAAACTAAAGTCAGTGTAAAAAAGAGAGGAACAGAAGACAGCTTGGAGAATTTAATTATTTCAATGGCTTATTGACAGAATAAAATGTATACGCTGTCAGCTCTGGGGAAAATAATTGCCTGATACTGAACATAAAACAGCTTAAAATAGCTTAAATTGATTTTGTCAGGCTTCTAGATCATCCTGCTAACCAGCCAAACCAGCTGAGCACATGCCTGACTGGGACAGCTGTACATGTCAGCATTTTCTTTTTCAGTAGGGAAACCCTCTTTTTTATTAAATGATGGAGACTAATGACTACATTTTTTAGCAGCCTGGTTCTAGAAATATATTTCCCCATTTATTTTTACCATAGAGATTTTTTAAAAGTTTTTGTTTAAGAGTTATAAGCCATGGACCATACTGATCACAAGCTGAATAACAACCTTACAAAGTTTAATGTAAGGCAAATCTTTTTGAAAATCGGACAAAAAGGTACAAGACTGTGTATTTAACAGCTTTAGTGAGGGAAATAACTACAACTGCGAAAGACAATTTATTTACAAACAATGACGAAATATAAAACCATTGGTTTAATATAATATATAATATAATTTATATATACTGTGGATGTACAGTATTGTCTGACGTATTTTTTTTTTTTATGCCAGCGTTAAAGATGAATTTCTGTCCAGGAAATCTGAACAGATAATAAAGCAAGTCAAGCAAACAAACACAAAAAACAAGATGTTGATTATGTATAGAAACAATATAGTTTGAGTTAGTTTGAGTGTAAGACTGAAGTCATTCGCGGTGTAGATTTCTCTGCGGAATCAAGAGTAATGTAGTTTTTCAGCAGGAATTCCACTGTTAAACATGATTATTTAAAGAATAAGTTGAAATAATATGGACTAACCGGTTTGTCAAAAGCATACCATCGATTAACAACCTCAGAGCTCACAGCAGGTCTGTCTTTAAAGATTTATAAGTTATCCTTTAAAATCAATTTCCCTGTGGAGAAAATGAATGGGATTTTTACTTCCAGAAACCGACTTAAATTTAGATTCCAGTGGTGTAGAATGAATGGTTGTTTATGAGTATGATCAAATACAAAAAAAAAGTGATTCAAATGTTAACTTCCTTATGCCAGATATGAAACTTCGGTGGTAGGAATGTAAATAAACAAGATGTGCGTGAACTTAGTCTGTATCACAGAAGCCAACATCAAGGTTTTCGAGTTTGAGGAATGATTTTCTTGTACTTCCAGCCAAGTTAAAGACCAAAGATGACTAACACATTTGAACAGATTTGTAACACAGAAACAAGTTAAACTCGTAAATCTCAATTGTCGATAAAATGTAGCTAATATCAGTCATTTGTGTGAATACATAGCAGAATTCATGATTTGAATGTTCCATAAAAGTAGGCTATTTCCATTACTGGGGACATTTGTAAGCAAAACTAGAAAGAAAGGAAGTATTGACTACACTTTTAATAAACAACAAGACTGTTTGTGTATGTTGTTTTTGGCATTTACATAATTTTCCTGATATGCAAATATTCTGACTTTTATGACACGTTCATACTGATCAACTTATGCCCATAATGTTTACCTTAGAAAAAACTCAGTCCATAGCACAATCCATAATCAATTTCAGTCATTGAAATGAAAAAACAAAACAAAAAAACACTCCAAATACATTTAAGAAAAAAATGGTGTAAAAATGTCTGGTAAATTTCACAAATACTTACAAAGAAACTGCACATTGTGACACATTGAATTGAATATAAAATTATAAAGTAGAAAAAATGAAATTGTATTTTCCTGTGAAATGCACTCTAATAATCTTTGTGTGTTTTTTTACAGTGTATAGCAGGGATAGGCAACTTCGGTCCTGGAGGGCCACTGTCCTGCAGAGTTTAGCTTCAGCCCTGATAAAAACTCACCTGCCTGTATCTATCTAGTAATCCTGAAACATTGATTGCCTTGTTCAGGTGTGTTTAATTAGGGTTGGAGCTAAACTCTGCAGGACAGTGGCCCTCCAGGACCGGAGTTGCCTATCCCTGGTGTATAGGCTAAAATAAAAATAAAGCTTACAGTGGTGCTTCAAAAACATGAAACTGCACATGTAACATCAGGAATGATGTATATTATATTATATTATATTATATATTAAAGCCTTTACCTCTGAAACTGGATATATGGTTATGATCTGTCTATAAATATCAACATAATCGATAATGTATATATAGAGAGAGTGTTGTCTGTGCTTGCATGTTTGATTGCGTGTTTTCCTCTGGTAAATATTGTTAAAACTGTCCCTTTCTCTGTCTAGTCTAATATGAAGAGTATAGAGAGAGAGCTGCACTGTCCCGTGTGTGAGGAGATGGTGAAGCAGCCGATAGTGTTGCCATGTATGCACAGCGTGTGTGTGCTCTGTGCGGCAGAAGTCTTGGTTCAGAGAGGATACCCGCCCCCCGAGCTCCCCCCAGAGCCCAACACACCCACCTCAAGCCCCAACACACGCTCTCCCCGACAGACACGTCGACCTCCACCCAAAACAGACCGCCTAGACCGGGTGATCAGAACAGGTTTGTGTGTTCCTTAATAGACACTGAGATCAAAATCAGGTGTGCTGTCAACTTATTACACGGCTCTCTGAGATGCTCGGTTCTGATTTGTCAATCATTCGGTCAGTTCTGCAGTCAAGTATTTTTTTTTATACTGACCACTAAACTGTACGCTACCATTTAAAAGTTTGGGCATGGTATTATTTTTTAATGTATTGCTCACCAAGGTTGCATTTATTTGATTCAAAATACAGTAAAAAGTGCAATATTGTGAAATTTCTATTTTAATATATTTAAAATGTCATTTGTTCCTGTGATGGGTAAAGCTGAATTTTCAGCATCATTACTCCGGTCTTCAGGGTCACATGATCCGTCAGAAATTATTATAATATGCTGAGTGATTTGTTGTTCAAGAAAAATATCTTATTATTATCAGTTGTTGTGCTTAAGATATTTATGAAAACAGATACATTGTTTCAGGATTCTTTGATGAACACAACTATTTCTTTCTTTTAAAAAGTCTAACTAACCCAAACTTTTGAATTTTAGTTTATTTACCATTTTACCTGATAACTAATTGTATTTGTATATTTTTGTGGGCTTTTTAATCTCCCATAATCACGTAATTTCAGCTCAATTCAATTAATCATGTCCATTTGATTATTTATTTGATCATCATTTAATAATTATAATTTATTAATTATTTTAGGCATTAAAATGAATCATATCAATTATTTATTTTAAATAATTTGATTATTTAATTATATTTAATAATGCTTAAAATAAGGCACGGCAGTTTAATCATTTATTTGGTTGTATTTTCATAATATTTATTTCAAAATCATTTATATATTTATTTATTTAATTAAATTACTTATTAAAAAATGATTTAATTATCCCCAGTATCACAGACGAGGCTTAAGTCTAGTCCCAGACTAAAATGCGTGTTTGAGCTGTTTTAACTGAAAGCAACTTTAGCACTGACATACAGTATCTGAAAATATGTTTTGTTTTGTCTCAAGATACACATCAGTAATGTTTTTTTTAAAGGCACATTTATAAAAGCTGCTTAAATGTCTTAATTAAACTAAAGACTAATACTGGCTTAATCTAAGCCCTGTCTGTGAAACCAGGCCCAGATTAAATTACATTTAAAAACTATGACATCGTGATGTAACTTTAGCATAGTTTAACTAACTTTTCTCTGTGCAAAAGTTCATAGATGCTACTGTATCATTCAGATGTATTGCGTCTTTGCAGCACTTTGCAGGTGCGTGTGTGTTTAAATGTAGCAGCCGTCGTGATGGGCTGATTCTGAATGTGTCAGCACACACGGGGCCTCTGGATTCGGTTCTCTTTCGGCATTGATTAGCTTTTCCTTTCTTCTTCCTGCCTTAGATTTATAGTGGCTTAAAGAAGCTTTAATGTGCTTTTTTCTATCTGCATCTCTCCTTCTTTTTGTGCAGTGTGTGGAACACATCCAGGACGGAGGCGTAAAGACACCCCTCCCGTGATAATGCTGTTCCCCTGTCCCACCTGCGGAAAAGATGTGGAGCTGGGAGAGAGAGGGCTTGCAGATTGTCTGAGAAACCTCACGCTGGAGCGCATAGTGGAGAGGTCTCACACACACACACACACGCACACACGCACACACACACACACTTCCTCAGAGAATTCCTGCTTTTATTAACTTGAGCTACATTGAAATGTAATTCCAGTAACTTACTGTAATGTTGTTCTTCTGGTTTTGAACAATACATCAGATGTTCTGAACTTGCGTCTATTCATAGACACATCACCATAGGGGTTGATAGTTGTTTGAATATTCTCACGCAGTCTCACTACGTGGACCAATCAAATCACCTTACTGGCATAGCAAAATGAGGTCAAGAGAAGGCAGAGAAAATATTTAGTTTCTTCCTTCCAGTAAACAGCTTGCATGGCTCCATTCCATAAAGTAAAAATGTGCATGAGCAAATCTGGCCCTAAAACACCACAAGACTCAATTATAACTAAAGAGAAGCAAGAGAAGAAATATTTGACTCAAAATTCAAAAATGTTATTCAAAACCTAAATTAATTTCTCACAAAAGGAGAAGAATGTTCTAGTCACTCTTATCCATATACCTAATACTTAAATACCTAAACTTAACAACGACCCTACTAACTATTAATAAGCAGTAATTAGAAGTTTATTGAGGCAAAAGTCATAGTTAAAACATTAAAAAGACATTTAATATATATATATTATATGTATATATATATATATATATATATATATATATATATTTTTTTTAATTAATAGAGACATCCTTTTAACATCTATAATAAATACAATTAATGAATTAATTCTAAAGTTAGGTAATACAACGTTCTCTCCTCTTAGATGTGTAGTAAAAAACACAGTGAGGGTGAACATTTGTTGGTTGAACTTTTCCTTTAAAAGAGAAGTTGTGAGAGGAAGCTGAATGTAAGTGATTCTATCTGATGCTTTGTTTTTATGCAGTCTTTGGGCAGCTGAGCTACATTTACACCACACAAACAAACACACACTATAATTGATGTACATGTGGCGAGCAGGACGAGGCAGAGGGCTGTGGGAGAACGGCGCGAGGCCGGTGACGTGATTGATGATACGGTCTCTTATCTCTCACGGAGGTGCGGAGGCATAAAAGGAGGAGCGACGACAGTGGAGATCGAGAGAGGACCAGGCCTGGACTGTTTTATTTAATGTTATTTGATGATCACGCCTCGTCCTGCTGGCCACAGTACACATACAAATATATAATGCAATTAAACAATCATGCGTACATGTAACCCGAGCCATACGTGTTTGCTTTTCAAATTAGCCTCAGTGCACAATAGATGACCGATGTCTCTCTTTCTCCATGTGTGTAGGTACAGGCGGACAGTAAGTCTTGGCAGCATGGCAGTCATGTGCCAGTTCTGTAAACCTCCTCAGGCTCTGGACGCCACCAAAGGCTGCGCCGACTGCAGGTCCAACTTCTGTAATGAGTGCTTCAAACTGTACCACCCCTGGGGCACACCACGAGCCCAACACGAACACATCATGCCCACACACAGCTTCAGACCCAAGGTAAGAGCATACGGGACCCTTCTGAGAGAGGATCACCACAAACACAAAGAAAGGAGAGTCATTGAGTCAAACATTTAACTCCAGATCGTACCGTGTTTACATCCAGGGTCCAATATACAGTATATATATATATATATATATATATATATATATATATATACAGGGTCTTATATGTATAAAATATATATATATATATACATATATATATCCAGGGTCCAATATATATATATCCAGGGTCCAATATATATATATATATATTTTTTTTCAGTGTTTTGAAAAAATGTACCAGCCATATATTTCAGAATCAACTCTGAGTCAACAAGCACCACTGCCAAATTTTCAATATATTGTAATCATTATGTTCACAACTTGTAATAATTACTCTAATTACTCGAGTTTATAGTTTCTGCCTAAAATGAATACATGATGTTAGCTAACTGCGTGATTTGTATTATCTTAGAACTGTACATTTCTGAAATATGGACATTAATTGGACACAGTCACCTCTGATAACAGATCACTCTAAAATGTAATGTAGATGCATGTTTTTTTCTGTAAAGCTACTTTGAAACGATACATATTGTGAAAAGCGTTATACAACTGAATGTGAATTCAATTGAACAGAATATGTACCATTCAAAATCAATATATACCATTTTGCTGTTGTAAGACATTAATACTTTAATTTAGCGAGGATGCCTTAAATTGATCAAAAGTGACAGTAAAGACATTTTTAATGTTACAAAAAAGATTTATATTTCAAATAAATGCTGTTCTTATGAACTTTCTATTCATCAAAGAATCCTGAAAAAAAAAAAGTATGTGTCTGCTTAAAATATTAAGCAGCACTTTTTTTTTTCAACATTGATAATAAGAAATGTTTTTTTGACCAGCAAATCAGTACATTAGAATGATTTCTGAAGGATCATGTGACACTGTAGACTGGAGTAATGATGCTAAAAATGTCAGCTTTGCCATCACATGAATAAATTACATTTTAAAATATATTAAAATAAAACAATATTACAATAAATAAAACACATTTCATCATTACAAAACAATAAAACACTATTTTGCATTATTAATATTTATGTAGAACATTTTTGTCCATTATATAGGCCTAGTCTGTCACAAAAACATGAAGACATACAAGTTTGTTTTGACATAAATGTCCTTTAAATAGCACAAAACACTGACTAAAGTATTGAGTATATAGTGAGTAGTGACTAAATAGATCAACCACATGCAAATAACATTAAAATATTGTCCTTTTCCACAGCAGTCAACACAGAGGATTTTTGATAAACATATTAGTCTCCAAAGTTCTCCTTAATCTCATTTCCCCCCCTCTCGGGCTTTTCCCCTGTCCATTTATCTTCTCTCTCTCTCTCACTCACTTGCAGGTATTAGTTTGTGTGGAACATGAGCAGGAGAGGTTACAGTTTTACTGCAGGTCATGTCAGCATCTGTTGTGTCCGCTTTGTAAACTCCGTCGGGCCCACAGTGGACACAAGATCATTCCTATTGCGTTGGCTTACCAAACTCTAAAGGTATCCGTTCCTTGTATGCTCTATAGAGCTGAATCTTTAGACTATAAACAACGTAATAATGCCCAACATGCCCTTCTTTCCTGTATAAAATGGTTATTTGGGCTAATCTTTCTAAGCTCTAGCCCTGCACATCTCTAAGTGATCAAGGGTAGAAGGGAAAGGATTTCCTCAATGACTAGGCAGCTAGCAGAAGCTCTACAGTGTTGTCGGTGTTTAACGTAACTCATCTTTCTCCATGTTGTGAAATCACAGGAGAAGATCACCAAGGAAATGAACTACATCTTGGGCAATCAGGATTCTATACAGGCACAGATCACCCAAGTAGAAAGCGGCATTGCTCAGACAGAGGTACACAGCATTGGTGTTTTAATTATACTTTGAGTGTTTATGAGACAAATACTTCACCCTAGAGTATACGAATGGTGTGAAAACAGAGCGAGGATGAAGTTGCAGGATTTCAACCGGATCCAGCAGTTGTTTTGTCAATGTCCTGTGTTTTTTTTGTGTGGTTTTTTGGTGTTATAGACTTTTAACAGTCAGAATGAAAAAATTGAAGAAATTGCAAAATATTGAATATCATAATAACTGAAATATGTGATTTAAAAAAATGTGATGGTGGGGTTGACCAAGATTCATTCTGGAAAGTAATTATTATCAAATTATTATTACTATTTATATTAATACTTTATTTTTAAATTATTATTATTTATTTAGATTTAATATACATTTTTATGTAAATATTTTAAATATAAATTAAAATAAATTAAATATTTAGATATTAAATTATTAAAATATGTATTACATTTAAAAAGACATAGGCTGCATCCGAAATCGCATACTCTCTTGAGTAGGTACTTCTTTTGAATAAGTGATTACTTCACGGCCGCTAATAAGGTGTGTTCTATATAGTATGAATGTCATCTGGACATACTACATTCGCTATGTTGTCATTATCAGCGTCAGGTATGTCGCTTCACTGCGATGTAATCCTTTTCCGTGGCCTCATGGGATAGTAAAGTGCCCACAGTATGCACATTTAAGAATCCCGCCGGAAGTAGTTGGTCATCCGGGTGCTTTTTGCCTACTCTTTTATGAGTTTGTCACATACAGTTTTTCGTCTACTATATAGTAGGGAAGTATGCGATTTCTGGTGCAGCCTTCATGTTTATTTTATATATGGAAATTAAATCTAAAGACGGATAATAGTTCACTATCTCTCCAGGAGTATCCTGTGTTTTTTCAGTGGTGTTATAGTGTAAATTTATTTGTGAAAAATAATGATGACCAAATGTGATGGTGGGGCATGATCAAGATTCATTGTGAAAAATATGCAAAATTAAATAATGATAATAATTTATTTTAAAATATGATTTAATGTAATATTTATATTATTTTATGTAAACATTTTAATATATTAATTATAAAATAAATATATATTTTTTATATATATATATTTATGATGTTTAAAAAGATATGTCAAGCTTCGCTCTTCCCTTTTTCTGTCCTGCTCAATCTCTTTCCCTCTGTGCTCAGGTGAACAGCGTAGTGGCTAAGGAGCAGTTGAATCAGTGTGTGAGTGAGTTGCGTGGTGTGCTGGCGGAGCGTCAGGGGGCTTTGGCCATGTTGATGGAGGGGGCTCGTGCGCAGCGGGCAGGGGCTCTGAATGCACAACTCTCAGAAAAACAGAGTCTTTTGGAAAATGCAGGGCTGCTCACATACACACAGGAGCTTCTTAAGGAACCCGACCAGCCGTGCTTTGTGCAGGCCGCCAGAGTCACGCACAACAGGTTAGACTGTGTTTGAGGGTGTTTGTTGCCGGGATTGCGTGAATCGGTTCATTTATGAAATACGAAACCCACAATAGCCTATTGTGCGTTTCCATTGAAGGCACACAAACGTTGGAAGATTATGTTACACATAGTCAATTGGTTTACAGAGAGCTTCTTTATATTCATTTAAGTTTTACTTGATTTTTTATCTTTCTTCTTCTCAGACTGGTAAAAGCAATAGAACATCTTCAGCATTTCTCTCTATCTGCTGATCCCTCGTTTCGACACTTTCAAATAGACGTCTCCAGAGAACTCACAGCACTTAGCAGCATGGACTTTATACAAGGTTTTCATAAAAACTCCATTTTCAAAATCCGTAAATACCTTGAGTTGGTTTTCTAGGTTAACAAGGTAACAATCTGAATTCACGTCTTACTTGACTCGACCGCTCTTTTTCCTTCTGCAGCCCCATTGGCTCCTGTGATTGACACTCAAAAGACCCTGGCCTATAACGAGCTCTATTTGTGCTGGCGCCTCCCACAGGACTCCGCCCCCGCCTGGCACTACTCAGTGGAGTATCAGAGGAAAGTGGGCGGAGCTGGAGCATTATGGGGCAGAGTCTGGTCTGACGGAAGCTCAGGAAGTAATGGCACACACTGTACTTGGCAGCGTCTTGATGATGTGGGCGGGACCAGTGCAGTGATTGACAAGCTAGAGATGGACAGTGTGTATGTCCTGAGAGTTCGAGGCTGTAATAAGGCAGGGTTTGGGGAGTACAGTGAGGAGGTGTATCTACACACACCTCCTGCACCTGGTAAGACACATCCACTCACAAATATACAAACACACTTGCATTTGAACCACTTCAAAATATGAGTTATTCAGAGACATTTGTTTTTCCTCAAGCTCCCCAGTTTCTCACATATTGAATGCTTCGTTTTTGTTTAGCATCTTTTCCAGTCATTCTACTTTGTTGACTTGGAATTTACATCCTCTATTCCTATATTTATCCATCCATTTATTTATCTATCTATCCATCCATTCATTCACTGTATATCTATCTATCATTAATTGATCCATTCATATCACAGTTCTATTACATCAAACTGAACCTGTTCTTGTTTTGTGGTATTTTATGCATATCATATTCTCTTTTTTGTTTTCTCTCATAGTTAATTCTGTTGCTTATCACTAGTATATTTCTCAGTGCTTATCCACAACTCTTTGACACATCTCTTTTTTTGCTCTTCTCTCTTTATTATTTCTCCTTGTACTTCCTGTTATTCTCCACCTGCCTTTGTTCCTATTATCTCCGCTGTTATCTCTTTGACTTGTATTCCTATTTAACTGGAATATCAGCTGCTCAATCTCCTCTGAATCCTAGAGTCCTGGAATATGTACAATGTTCCTGCTGTCCTCTTTGTTTCCCCTCTTTTCTCCAAATTTCCTATCCCATTTCTTCCCTTTTATGCTTATCCATACATATCCCCCCTCTCTGTTTCTTTCTATCTTCTATTTATATGTTGTTTCACTCCCTCATCCTCTTTTCGCTTTGTGTTCTGCCCTAACCCTATGACCTGACCTTTCCAACCCTATCCTCCACTCCTCTCCTCCTGAAAACCTCAATCTCAGTGTTGTCGTTCTGCCTGGATTCGCGCTGGGGCCTGCATGCGGAGCGGGTGGCGCTGGGGAAAGGGCAGACGTATGCCCGGAGTGTCCCTGGGATGACCCTGTTGCAGGCAGCTGATCGGGTCCTTACCTCATGTCACCTCACCTCTGACCTCCTTGTGGCCGATGTTTCTATCACACAGGGACGACACTACTGGGCATGCTCAGTGGAGCCTGGATCCTACCTGGTTAAGGTGAACATACACTACCATTCAGCAGAAAATGAATCCTTTTACATACCTGCAAACTTGTCGCTTTTCGGCGACAATCGCCGTTTTCTTGGTCAATTGGGTCATTTACGTGAATCGCGTAGAACCGGAGAGTTTTTTTTTCGGGGGGGGGGGGGGGGGGGGGGGGTATATTGTTTCTCACAGTAACTGCCATGCAGGCTAGAATTGCGAAACATTATTGGATAATTCTTATAATTGACATTTCTCTGGGCCAATCGGAATCTTAGCACTTTTTCTCTTGACCAATTGGAATCTTAGGACTTGTGTCCGAATCTTGAAGCACACAGCGTCAACTGAGCTGAGCTCACAATTTGATGAGACGGCTGGCTACCGTGCGAGTCTAATGGAAACTCGCGCATGAATTTTCCTGCATTTTAGCGCCCACCAAAATGATTTTTTGTCCCGCCAAAGTCTTATTTGATCGGTGAGTAATGTAGATGAACGGCTGCGTTTGTGACAGGGTGTATGTTTAACTGAAAGAACGAGCAGAGAGAGAGAGAGAGAGAGAGCCGGTCGCGCGCGCGCACTCTCTGTGTAAACGACTTCACCGTCTCCAAACTAGGCGCTGTGTTGCTCTCTCTCCCTCGCACGCACATATTAATCAAAAATAAATCGACACCGTGGTAAAAGGTCGAAAGACCTTTTTTTCTGAATTACTGCTGGGTGTGAATTTTGCTAAATAAGTTTCCTTATCTTCTCTGAAAAGCGTTCTGGACATTCAGCTGACTTAAACAACACTTTAATTAAACGAAATAAAACTATACAGTGATGAAATGTTTTTATGTTGACACAAATCTTGGATGTCAGTGTCCTAACTGCTGGCATAATCACACAACGCGCACGACACGTCCAATTCGCGAACTAATGACTCCTTTGAACCGATTCATTTTAATGAATGGTTAAAACAACTAATCTTTCCAACAGTGAACTCAGGAGACGTCTGAATCGGTGTAACTAATCAGTAACACTTTACAATAAGGTTATATTTATTACATAAATTATATAAAAAAGTACAGTTTGCTAACTCAAGCTTAAACTTCAAAATAAAGAAAACCACTTGTTTAAAAAAAAAAAAAAGCATATGACCACATTTTTCCACACAGTGCTATCAAGAATCGATAAGAGAATCGATAAAGAATTGGATCGATAATCAGAATCGTCAGTGGCATTATTATTGATAAAATCTTATCAATTCCCATCCCTATGTGAAGACCGTAAAATTATAATCAAACATTAAAGAACATACATGTTTTTTTAAGAGGTTTTTTTTATTTTTTTTAAGAGTTAAAAGATTAAAACATTTTGCTAACATGAGGTCTTATTGTGTCACTGTCAGTCTTTTTACATCAGTGCAAAACTAGGGTATGCAGATTAATTATTATTATTATTATACATTATTCATCAGCATGCATTGATTAATCCCATGGCATGTAGCAAAAAAAAACATGCCATCATCCCCCCCCCCCCCGGACAGACACTGTCACCTTTTTTAGTCTGAGGAGTTTGCAGGTCTGCTTTTAATTCAGCAAGGATGCATTAAAATGATCAAAATTGACATTAAATACATTTATAATGTTACAAAAACATTCTATTTCAAATAAATTCTTTCTATTTATCAAAGAATCCCAAAATGTATCATATCACAAAAATATTAAGCAGCACAAGTGTTTTCAACATTGATAATAAGAACCATTTTTCTTGAGAGGCAAATCAGCATATTAGAATGATCTCTGAAGCATCATGTGACACTGAAGACTGGAGTAATGATGCCAAAAAAATTAAGCTTTGCCATCACAGGAATGAATTACTGTTTATAACAGTAATTAACTGTCTATGACTGTTTTTACTGTTTTTTTTTATCAAATAAATGCAGCTTTGGTGAGCATAAAATACTTCCAACAAAACCATTAACAATCTTACCAACCCCAAATGTCTGAGCAGTGTACAGCTAATTTTGCAAACAGTTGTAATATTTTTTTTATATTTGTCTTTAATATTGAATGTTTTTGTTATATTAAATAATACAATTTACTCACTTTTTTTTCAAGAATTAAACTTTTTCAACCTTTAATCCTTTAAATATATTTATATATCCTTTATTTATATATCCTTTAATCCTTTATATATATATTAATAAAATAAAATATCGTTACTGTCGGGTGGGTGGAAACCTCTAATCTCCATATTTTGTCTTTTTTTTATTATTACTTTTATAAATAATTACTATTTGTCACCCTGTACACCTCTCTGTGGTTTTTGCAAATATTTAACCAATGAAAAGAATTAAAAAAATAACTTGTGACCAAACCTCGTATGTCCAGAGGTGTAAAGTCCAGGGGTAAGAAAGTAAAAGTCCTGCCATATGTTTATTCCACCCATGAACTCAACCAGCTGATTTCACTAATTAGTTCTATCTCCTGGCTGAAAAACTGCTAATAAGGATTGCTAATGTGACGTCATCATGACATATTCCCAGTGGTGAACGCAAAGCATTTTGGGAATCCGCGGCACAAACATAAGGCGCCAAACTTCATTGCATGGAGGGAAGAACGCAGTGTTCAAGATGCCTGCATTTTGTAGGATTATATTCTGTTTTTCACGCTAATTTTTCATTATTTTCATGCCAGAACACTTGCCTGCTATGCCAGCCTGGCCAAACATACCCATAATTCTTTGCGTTCTGAAGAGGTTGCCGCCCATTTGGTCACATGTCTTAGCGATCTCTATTAGCAAATCCAGGTGATTGGGACAAAACACTGAGGAGGACTTTGACTTTCTGAACCTGTACTTTACACCTCTGTGTTTGTCTGACCCTACATGAGTCCACAGTATCAACTTTGACAACACAGTGTTTTATTATTTTAAGAAAATAGTTTTTTTTTTCCATTTCCTGAAGTTTTTGGATATATATATATATGAAGAATTCAGATGCAAAAGCCTCCAAGTGCCATCTGAAATTTTCTTCTAGAATGATCATTTTTATCAAGCTCGTATATTTAAGTTCAATAATTTCACTTAAATGGCAATGAAGATTACCTATTAATTGTCATTTAAGTGAAATTACTTAACTTAAATATACAAGCTTTATAAAAATGATAATTCTAGAAGAAAATTTCAGATGGCACTTAGAGGCTTTTGCATCTGAACTCTTCATATATATATATATATATATATATTAAAAATAATAGATTCATACAAAAAAACAAAACAAAAAAACTTTAAAATGTCTATGCCTTAAAGGGTTATTTCACCCCAAAATTTAAATTATCGCATAATTTACTCACCTTCAAGCCATCCTAGGTGTATATTAAAAATATCCATATTTATAACTTTATAAACTATAATCACTGGCTTCCATTAACGGCCGTACGAGTCAAATTCTGGCGGAAGAGTAAAGAAAGTAATGTACACCTAGGATGGCTTGAGGGTGAGGAAATTGTGGGACAATTTTTATTTTTGGGTGAACTTAACCCTTTAAAGCATTGTGTGTAGGTGGGAGTGGGTGTTGAAGCAAAACTGCAGGAGTGGTTCCATCTTCCACAAGACATGGCAAGTCCACGGTGAGGAGAAACAGAGAATTTTTAAACGCTTTAGAGCTGACTGAGGAAGGCAATGTTATTGATGATTTTTATTTTTATTTTCACTTTAGGTATGATCCAGACAGTGGTCACGACAGCGGCGCAGAGGACGCCCAGGACTCCCCTCCTCCATTCTGTTTCCTCACAATGGGCATGGGCAAGATTTTACTACCCAAGTCATCTAACACTTCTACTGGCCCTCTCACCGCC
Source organism: Rutilus rutilus (assembly GCF_951802725.1). Taxonomy (NCBI): domain Eukaryota; kingdom Metazoa; phylum Chordata; class Actinopteri; order Cypriniformes; family Leuciscidae; genus Rutilus; species Rutilus rutilus. The sequence goes on along the minus strand of NC_140230.1, from coordinate 19,478,670 downwards.
CCCCTGCCACCTCGCCTCGGACTGTGTCTGGACTTTGAGAAGGGGCGGCTCACTTTCTACGACGCACACTCTCTGCGAGTGCTGTGGGAGGGGACTGTCGATTGCTCCGCCCCTGTTTGCCCAGCCTTCTGTTTCATTGGCGGAGGGGCTCTGCAGCTACAGGAGCTAATAGCCATTCGCAGTACAGAGCAGAACCCGCCAAGAAGAGTGACCATCCAAACACGTGCCACCGATGCCAGTCACTGAAACATCTGATCGCTTTAAAACTAGCCAAATTAGCACCTTTAGGCAAATATTCTTTTATCGTTTTCTATCGACTTTGTTTACGAGCTTATTTCATAGCTAATGATGCATTGACTGATGATATTTTATATTAAGATTAAATTTAATTTCAAAGTATACACTTTAAAAAAAGGTTATGGATGCTAACAACATGTAGCATGCTAACAACATGTGGGTCAGCATTAAATAATGAGGAATTGTTCATTTTCATGGCTACAAAATCAAAAACAATGGAAATATAGTCCATGTATGATTCAGGTCCACTCATGACAGAACGTTCTTATAGAAAACAAATGATTCCTCGCTATTTACAAACTCCTTTTCCAGCATTGTTAGCATGCAAACCGCCCAAAATGGGTGTGCTAATAGTTAGTAATACACCTTGATTTATTCATTAACAATGTATGTGCTCTTTACAGGAATGTTAAAATGTCTTGACATGTGATCCTGTTGCAGTTCTTATCCATTTGAGACCGTGTCATGTTTCTAAGTAGTTCCCGATGTCGTTGAATTGTGTTGCTACTTTGAGACTCGACCAAGATGTCAAACCTTGGTTGGACATGCTGTATTGGTATCAGTCCACGTTCTGTGCATAGAGACCTTGTCTGTTTGGTTTGTTTGGGCCAAAACAGGGTTGACAGTTAAAGTGAAAAAAACCTGCTTTTGTGAGATCCCTACAGGTGCCTGCTCAAATGTTATACAACCGACTCCCATTTGAATGTCCTAAATAATAATCTTCAAAACACAACAGTCTTGACACATCTCATACTTTTTTAGGCTTTTTTCATAATCAATTATTATTATTATTATGAATTTTTTTTGCAGAATGGGTATGGCAACAACAATTTAGCGGGTAAATTTGCTTTTCAGAAGTGTATGCTGCTTATGACAGTGCAACTGTCAGTTGTGAGTCGGTGTGTGTCGATGTGAGAGGGCATTTTTGAATTGTATGCTGAGCGTCAAATGTATTTATTGCGCGTGTGTGTGAGTGCGTGATATGTTATTGCAATAAAGAAAGACAGTTGCTGAAAGCTCTGGTTTTGGCCATGTTTTCCGCTACTTGAGTGCAGTGTTGCAGATTCAGGTCTCGTTGTGTGAATTTATATTGATGTTGATGATATTATGTAGCATTTCTTAAAATGGCCCTTTGAAAACAGGCAAAATGTTTGTAAAATACACTAATGGCAGAAGTGAAATAAAGCATCAATGTTTCTCACTTGTATTATTTTCATGCCCCGTGATTTTTATTCTGAATAAGGGGCCGTTCACACAGAACACGTTTCTGCATTCCACTGTGCTGCTTTTCCATTGTCTTTCTATGGACGTGTTTGACTGTTGCGCCTGCATATGACACAGAGTTAAGCAATCAAGATAAAAAAAAAAAAAAAAACCCCGTCTTGAGATCTTGCCTTTTCCCCATTCCACTGCCCTGCGTCTCATGTTTTTAAATGCAAAAACACATTCTGTGTGAATCTGTCCTAAGGAAGTTTACAGCATTATATATAGTTGAAAGTAAAAAATTGCTTAACCAATTTTTTTGATGAGTTAAAGCAATGTCAAAACATATGTTGTCATAACTTATTGATAAACAAATAGTTATTCCTCACATAAACCTGTGATCTTTACAACCTATTGCACTCAAAACTGACAAGGATTTCAAATTATGCTCAGATATTCAGTTATATAATCAGGTCAGGCCCAGTCAATTGTGTGCTACATATCTGGGCAATTGCAAACCGTAAACAAATTAAATAGTGGTAAAATCACTTATTGTGATTTCTGTAGTTTCTCATTTATTAGCAGGTTCTTTCGTATGATGTGAATTGTTTGGCACTCAGAAAGTCCCACATAGATAGTGGCTGTTGTCAGTTATTAAAGTGAAAGTAAAAAAAGCTGCTTGTTAGTCCAGTTTTTGTTTAATCCACAGGTGATCTAAGGTTACATGTACAACTCACTCATTTCAATGTTTATTTTCATGCACTGCAGTAGTGGAAACTTACATGTGAGAGTGTGTCTGCCAGTGTGAGTACATAAAGCATACAGCATACAACAACATTATGTATATGAATGTGGCAGTCCTCAAAAATGACCTTCACACTGGCATCAAAAGTAAATAAAAAACAAATAAATATATATATATATATATAGATAGATACACTGTTAGAAAAATCTGTAGAAATTAGAGTATTACTGGCAGCTACTTGCCAGTAACTTACTGTCGATTTAAATTGATGTTATTTACTGGCAACAATTTGTTCAAAATTAAATGAACATTAAACATTAACAAGTCTTTATCTTTACAGAATAAAACTAAAATAACAGCCTCATGCAAAGCATTCTGGGAACCAAAATCTGAAGGAAAAAAACAGAAAAAGGTTGATGAAGATTTCTGGTTCCCAGAATGCTTTGCATTAGATTGTTATTTTATCATTTTATTCTGTAAAGACAAAGACTTGTTAATGTTTAATGTTCATTTAACTTTGAACAAACTGTTGCCAGTGAATAACATCAATTTAAATCTACAGTAAGTTACTGGCAAACAGCTGCATAACTACAGCAAAAATTTTACAGTGTAGATATAGATCATTATGTTCCATGACATTCATCAGGAACAAAGAAGAACCTATCAACAAACCAGTAAGTCACGCCACACCTCCATAACTTGTTTTTTTTTCTTCCCTCCCACTCTTGGTGTCCACTCTTCCTATGAAATGTGAAAATAGGTGGTCATATGTAAATCACACATGCCTAGTTTTTATAATTTCCTTGTTCAGAGAGCTGGCAGTATCTCTTCAGACTTGATACAGGTAAGAAGCACCCGCACTCGTCTACTTTTCTCAACACAAACTGTTCTCTCTTTCCATTTTCACCGTTCGTTTCCTTCTGGTGTCTTTTCAAACTCCAGTGTTGTCTGCAAGCCATACATTTGAACATTCTCCTGAGAGTTATTTTTTATTTAAGCTTTTTATCTCATGCTTGTCGTTTCTGAAAATTATTTGTGACCTTATTGCTTATTTGATTTTTTTTTCTTCTTTTTGATCAACTCTATAACAACATAATATTTCTCTAACATTTGCATGCTGGTTTAAGATATTAATAACATATCACTGCACAATATCATAATTGTATTAACCTGTTAGGTCAGTTTGCAGAAGTATTGTGTTAAACTGTAACACTTTAAGAATTTGTCATCGGCGTTGTTTTAAAAATAGAATTTAAATGTCTACAACATCATCACTGACTAGTTCAGGATTGAAGTAAACTGATGAATATCTACATATTTATAGGTGATGAACCTCAAAATGTTAGGCTATAATTTCCTCGCCTTCATGAGGTTTCAGACATTCTTCTGTTCTGTAGAACACAAAGGATGTTAGGAAGAATGACAGAATCTTTTTCCATACAGAAAGAGAATGGTGACTGTCATTCTGCCAAACTTCTCCTTTCATGTTCCACTGAGTAAAAAGGAGTTAACATGGGTTAGAAACAATAAGTGATGACAGAAAAAAGGTGAACTATCTTTTAAAATGTTCACATTTTTGACAATGTGTATTGTGAAAAGCACTATGATAAAAAAATTGACATGAATTAAACACCTCAAATTAGTATAATATTGCCTGGAGAACATTTAATTTTATGTAGGCCTATCTTTTTTCTACACACTTTTAAAGTTGTACATAAACATGATGCAAAAAATAAAATCAGTTAAATGTATTTATTTATTTACAAATTATTATTTTTTATAAAGCGGAATTACACATCAATATCAAATTAATTAATAAAAGAAGTGTTTATTTAATTAATACCGTAAGTTAACAGAGATTTAAAAGCCATAAGCTACAATAAATGTTTAAAAAAAATTATTCATGGACCAATGTACTAGCAAAAGCAATGTACTAACATTTCCACATATAAATTAAATCCACATAATGACTCGCTGCTCTCAATAATTCCTCATTTTCTTCTCTTTTCTTTTACAGCCTCTCTTCAACTGACAGACCCGTTCTTGTAAAGCATCTGCAGCAATGGCAAATTATGTCCAGCTGGTGGCAGTGTTGAGCCTGTGTGTGCTGGCTGTTGTGGTCCACGCTCAGGGTGAGTCTCTAATCTAATCATACTGAACTATTACTTTCTAGTCTTAATCACAATTCATTTTATTTCAGTGCTTTGCCTTGTCATTTAGTCATGATCTCTTTTTCCTATGGATCTAAAACATTTTAATTGGCTTTCTCTTTCTGATATTATAGAAGCAACTCCTCCACCTCCTCCTAGCATTGGAAATGAGATCTGCACATTCTACACTCAGGGTGGGACCCTCCTTCTGGACGGGCCGAAGGTCTTTGAAATGATGCTGATCGAGTTTGGAAGGGCAATCCAGGTCTGTATACGTTTTCTCAAATCATAGATAAATCAGCAAACATGATTATATGATATTTATGTAAATCGAGATATGGGGCTTACGGAAAATTCTCTCTCACTCTCTTGGTAGACCTTAACCCCAATGGTGACTCAGCAATGGATGGACGATGTAGATGAGGATCATGACAAACGTCTCAACATGGCAGAGTGTGCCAAACTCGTCCAGAGAGTCTCTGACTCCATTCAGAGGCCTCCTCCTCAGTAAACAAGTCCTGTCGACTGATTGAAGTTGATCTTTGAAAAAAAAAAAGATCTCGCTTATTTAGTATATAGGCCAATAGCTTCATCTCATATAAGGCTAATCTTTAATAAACACTGTGATGTAACACTCGACATTTAAATAAAGCAATTTATTGTTTGAGGAATAACTTTAAAACCAGGATTAAATGTATCTTTGGAAAATTAAGAAATAAAATCTGTCTGAAACACTGTTGTGATCTATGACGTTCGACTGGTACAGCTATTTTGTACTTTTGTACACAGGTTTGGCAGTGGATGGCAATGATAATAAATGATCTTCTCCTTACTACCACCCACACCATAGGGGTTGAAGTACAGGGGTGAATTCAGGGTGATTTGGACACCTTTTGCCACCGGGCCAATGAAAAAAGAAGCAACTTGGGCATTACTTGAGCACTTTTCTTGCTTGATTTTTCTGTCAGTCTTTCTGACATCTACCTTCAGACCTATTCTGCTTCTTTGGCTGTACAGGTACTCCGCTGCTAAAGCAATTCATGTCAATTTTTGCTCTTTGCATCACCAATCAACACTACGCTACTAGTGTATCTACAGAGACGGGAGCCATTCTCTCTCGAATGCTTAGTGAAACATTACGGGCCATACAACGACTCGCCACTTGGTGGCAGTGTATAGGAGGATGCACTAGTGTGCCCATTGTAGTGGTTGATGTGCAACTATGCAAATAACACCCATGCAAACAAGAAAATGGCTTTTTGAATTAACTGTACACTGTAGTGACCTCTATGCGTGAAAGGGTTAAAACACTAAAACAAACAAAAAACAGGCCTACTGTCTTCAGTGGGGAAATGTTCCTTCGCATGAGATTGCAGGGATTCCTTTTGAAATGATTGCATTTCAACTGCAGAATTTCATTGTACAAAGGTGTAACACCCTTAATGTGTCAAACTTTCTGGACTCAAAGACTCCAATGAAGGCCGAAGTGTGGAGGTTTGGCTGGTTAACGTGACCTAAATCAGGCCCTGGATGTCGTAACTACACCATCTGGCTGCAAAATGCATCCATTCTCCATTCAAAGTTAGGCCCATCTGTAAAGACAGAACTTTTTTTTTTTTTTGCAGGCAACATATAAATCATATTATAGTAGATATGTTACTGGTGCCCAATTATTTTCGGAGAGCGCCTATAACTCTTTCCCCACCAGCATTTTTCTAAAAATATGCCAGCCACCACCAGCGCCAGCATTTTTAATAATTTTCACAGTTTTCATGGCCCCCAAAATATTTTGCTGTATGAATTTCCGGTCTTAAAAAAATAAAATAACTTTTTATTCTAGCTTAATGCATTTTTTTATTTATTTTTTTATCAACACTTGAATATGGATAAGTTTCATTAAAAAAGCAACATTTTAAGCAGAAAGCTGAAAATCGCGTTTTTGTCAAGGACTAGGCCTACATCCAAATCGGATTCAGTACGATGATCAAAACATAGCCTACCGTATATGGAGTAGATCGAGTCCATCAACACTCCCAAAGCTTGCACAGTCCTATAGCTCGTCCTGGGTCCACATTTCATTCGGTAACATTATCAGTTTTGATTTAGATGCTGTTTAATGTTGATGTTCGCATTATGCATCTGCTTACTTAATGGGATCGCTCGTTTCAGTTACTCTTTCAGAAGGTGTGTAATAGCGCCCCCTAACGTATAACAGTGTTGAGCGACTGCTGTTGAAATGAATGGGAACGCTATCAGATATTAAGTAGGCTATAGACATTCTTGGTCTCAGAAACCAAATGAAGCATTGGGAGAAACACCTCAAATGCTCTAAGTGAGAGTTGAGTCGCTTTGAGAGCGGAATTCAGGAGATGGAGTGCTAAAGCTTGAAATAGCAGCTTGAATGCCTTGAGTCTGCATACTGTTGATCATAAATGCCTGCCTAAAGCAACTGCACATGAAACAGAGAGACAGAGAAGATGGTGAGACAGTTGGACAGGAGAAAAACAAGGTCACCATTACAGTCTGTGACCTTTGACCTAACCTGTTTTACTAGCAGACTTTCAGTTTAAACTGAAATCTGTGACAGAGGTCAGCAGGTGCCAGAGGGGTGCTGCCTGTCTGTGCCTGTCTTCTGCTCTCTGTTTCATGTTTATTAAGATTTGATGAATGGAGTCTATCTATTAAAAACATGTTGATACAACTTGTGGTGCTTTTGGCGTCTTTGTTAACTCATCTATAGTGCTGCCGTAAAGACAGAAGCAGACAAATGCAAACAAGTACGAGGAGACTTAAGGCTGTTAGGAAAAAAGAGATGTGAATGAGATGAAAGTAAACAACAAACGTGATACAGGAGAAGGGCTGAAGGAAAAAAGGGGTGAGCAGCACATTCCTCTTCCTCTGTCTCTGCTTCCCTTGTTCAGGCTCTTCAAAACAACAGCTGGAGCTCTCACAGGTGTGTTTTACTTGCTGAAAGCTGAAACATATGAGCTGACTTTGCACGCACACACACAGACACACACAGACACACGCCAGCATGCTGATGCAGCAAACACACACTACTGTTTTTCAAGAGTTCAGCAAACAAAAGTTGAAAGTGCTCCTTCTGCACATTTATAACATTTATTTGTATCATCACTGAGATGCACAGACGACACGATGTATCTTAAGTCACACTTCAAAATGTATGTTTTACAAAATGTCGGACAAAATTCTGCAAACACATGATGCTGGAACTATCTTCACTTCTCTGAGGTTTCTTCTTCTTCTGCAGATTTCATATAATGCAATGTAATGTCATATAATTAAAAATAATGCCAAAATAATGTCCCTCAATAAAATGTAATGAAATGCAACTCTTTCAAAAGGTTTCATCTGTTTTTGGTTTACACCATCATTTATTTTTGAAAACATTGGTTAATTTAAACAGGCAGAATCAAATTCAGCCTTCATCACAAGCTCAGCACACAGTTTTATCATTTATTTTTTTATTGTAATTATATTGTCGGTGTTACTGCCATGATTCCTCAACTCCATCATCCAAATTGTCAAAAAAACAAATGTTTTGGGGATTTTAATATGACTAAACCTGACTAGTTTAAACCTACAAAAGTCCCTTTTAGGGTTAGATCAAGTAGAAACATGCTTAAACAATTGCTTTTCCAGGGTAGAAACACCAGAAACATAAAATGGTTTGCATCTTTTTTTAGTTCTAGAGTCTCTGTTGTCTCCGTACTCAAGAATCAGACATTCTCATTCATGAGCAGAATTTATGATGCGTTCTGACATGCATAAAAACTAATCATTGATCATGTGTTCATCTGAATGACTGAAAAAGTCACTGAGGAAATGCATAGTTAGCAACCTAGACAGGTTTAAGGTGGTGTGTATGTTTGTGTGTGTATCCCAGAGACAGTCTCTGCTGCAGGAAACAGGGGTATCCTGTTTTGCAGTAGACTCCCATTGTTGCGCTGATTAAACATACACTAATACACACTCCCACACGTACACACCACACCACAGCTACTGCGCTGTTAGTGATGAGAACGGAGCGAAGTGTCCGAGATCAATCAGATGTGATTCATAATAAACGCGTTTGCCTGGATGCCGTCACACAAGTGTCCCATCAAGAAACACTGGACACCATGCAGCAACACACACACACATTTGAGCATTGTGAGTGTTGTCTAGTCTTTCCGTCTCCACATGGCCATCCATTACTCCTGACCGTCCATCCCCCCGTCTGTTTATGTATCTGTCTATTGTGTAACAGAGACGGTTTACACTGTAATTACACTAAATTGTTTCAGCCTGAGGAGCTTGTCGTGGTGTGGGCGTAATTTTTCATATTGGGAAATGACGACGGTACAATATTTATTTTCTTGCAAATTATGGACTTCTCCTTTATCTCCTTGATATAAGGAAATTGATTATTTCAACAGGTTCGTGCATGAAAGTTGCTTTCTGTTTTCAACTCAAATATGTATTTTTATTTTAAAGTTTGTTTCAATTATTGGTATCATTAAAAAAATATGCTGATGGCATAATTATTAACAATTAATAATGGATTTGTATAACACACACACACACACACAAATGGTTTTGCTTCAGGACCCAGATATTTCATTAAGTGGTGTAAGAGCATCAAAAGCGTAGAGAAGAAAAGAAAAATGCCCCTTAAATCAATAGTTTAATCTGTTTATAATATGCAACAATTTTAACGTCATCGGTTGAATAGAAAAAATGATCATACCATTCAAAAGGTCAGCAAGATCTTTTTTTAAACAAATAGTTCACCCAAAAATGAAAATTAATTTCACCCTCAAGCTGTTCCAAACCTATATAAGTTTCTTTGTTCTGCGGAAATTAAGTCAAGTCAAGTCAAGTCAAGTATATTTGTATAGCGCTTTTCACAATACAGATTGTATCAAAGCAGCTTCACAGTATTAAATTAAAATAATACAACAAGGTTTGTTTCTAGTGGAATTTATTGATAAAATCAAATTAGATATCCAGAATATCCCCAACTGAGCAAGCCAAAGGCAACAGTGGCAAGGAACCGAAAAACTCCATCAAGTGACCTAATAGTGTCCTAAAACTCCATCAGGTGACCCAATGGAGAAAAAAAAACCTTGGGAGAACCCAGGCTCAGTCGGGGGCCAGTTCTCCTCTGGCGTTTATTAACTAGAGGCCGGATTGTAATTTGGACTGTAAGATTAAAAATATTATATGAATGCCTGGCTGAAGAGATGCGACTTTAATCTAGTTTTAAACTGGGAGAGCGAGTCTGAGCAACGAACAGTATCAGGAAGGCTATTCCAGAGTTTTGGAGCTAAATGTGAAAATGCTCTCCCTCCTTTGGTGGTTCTGGATATCCTAGGTATGACCAAAAGCCTTGAATTTAGTGATCTTAAAGAGCGCGATGGATTATAGGGCGATAGAAGATCCGTTAAATAGACTGGAGCTAAGCCGTTTAGGGCTTTATAAGTCAGTAGCAATACCTTGTAATTAATACGGAACTTTATAGGTAACCAATGCAGTGATGATAAAATCGGTGTTATATGATCATATTTTCTTGATCTAGTAAGAACTCTAGCGGCGGCATTTTGGACTAACTGTAGCTTGTTAATTGAGGATGCAGGACAACCGGCTAATAAAGCATTACAGTAATCTAGTCTCGAGGTCATGAATGCATGAACTAACTTTTCTGCATCAGAAACTGATAGCATATTACGTAGCTTAGCAATGTTTCTAAGGTGGAAAAAGGCGGTTTTTGTAACATATGAAATATGATTTTTGAAAGACAGGTTGCAATCGAGTATAACACCCAGGTCTTTTACTGTAGAGGATAAAGTAACAGGACATCCTACTATATTAAAGTTGTATTGCGAGAGGTTTTGTGGGCGGTTTTTTGAACCGATAAGTAGTACCTCTGTTTTGTCTGGATTTAATAAAAGAAAATTACGCGTCATCCAATCTTTTATATCTTTAACACACTCTGTCAATTTGGATAATTTATCGTTTTCATCTGGCCGTGATGAAATATATATTTGAGTGTCATCAGCATAACAATGGAAACTAATTCCATGTTTCCTTATAATATTTCCAAGTGGCATCATATATACTGAGAATAATAGAGGGCCTAACACAGATCCCTGCGGCACTCCATAGTTTACTGGAGTTATGATCGATTTTTCTCCATTTAAATAGACAAAATGGTAGCGGTCAGATAAGTATGATCTAAACCAGCTTAATGCTTGTCCTTGAACACCAGTATAATTTTGTAGTCGATCTAAGAGTATTGTGTGATCTATAGTATCGAACGCAGCACTAAGATCAAGTAAAACTAGTATTGAGATACAGCCTTGGTCAGAAGCTAAAAGTAAATCATTTGTGATTTTAACGAGCGCAGTTTCAGTGCTATGGTGCGGCCTGAAACCAGACTGAAACTTCTCATAGATATCATTTTCTTGCAAGAAAGAACACAATTGAGCGGACACCACTTTTTCTAATATTTTAGACATAAATGGAAGATTTGAAATGGGTCTATAATTTGCTAGGTTATTATGATCTAATTGTGGTTTCTTAATGAGAGGTTTTATAACTGCCAGTTTAAATGTTCTTGGAACATGACCTAAAGATAAAGACGAGTTAATAATATTAAGGAGAGGCTCTTCCACTACAGGTAACACTTCTTTCAGTAGTTTAGTTGGTATCGGATCTAATAAACATGTTGTTGTTTTAGAGGAAGTGATAAGTTTATTTAACTCTATTTGTTCTATAGTTGTAAAGCACTGTAATTGTTCTTGCGGGGTGATAATTAAGGCTGAATTATAAGGCGCAACTGAAGATTGAACGTTTACAATTGTGGTTCTGATGTTTTCTATTTTCTCAGTGAAGAACTTCATAAAATCATTACTACTAAACTGTAATGGGATATTTTGTTCGGGTGATGTCTGTTTATTTGTTAGTCTAGCCACGGTGTTAAATAAAAACCTTGGATTATTTTGGTTATTTTCTATTAGTTTGCGGAGGTGCTCAGCCCTGGCTGCTTTTAGGGCCTTTTTATAACGTGACATACTGTCTTTCCACGCGATTCTAAAGACCTCTAAATTAGTTTGTTTCCATTTACGCTCTAAAATACGGGTTTCTCTCTTTAGAACATGCGTGGTATTGTTGTACCACGGTGCTTTAATTTTCTCTCTGACCTTTTTTAATCTAATAGGTGCAACAACATCCAATGTTCTAGAGAGAATAGTGCTCATAGTGCTAGTTAGTTCTTCTAGTTCATCTGTTTGTTTGGGTTCAGGCAGCAGCTGAGACAGATCGGATAAGCAATTTGAGAAATTATCTATGGTGGATGGAAGGATTGTTCTGCCTGGTTGATAACGCGGCGCTGCATGACATATTACAGCAGTACGTAATATGCAAGTTACCATGTAATGGTCAGTGACTTCATCACTTTGCGGTATAATATCTATATCGGTTGGATCGGTTCCATGTGATATAATTAAATCGAGTGTATGATTAAGACGATGAGTTGGTCCGGTGACGTTTTGCTTGACCCCAAATGAATTTAATAAATCTGTAAACGCAGCCCCTAACGCATCATTTGGATTATCTACGTGTATGTTAAAATCTCCAACAATTAATGCTTTATCGACATTGACTAATAGGTCTGAGAGAAAATCTGCAAACTCTTTTAGGAAATCAGCGTAAGGCCCAGGCGGTCTATATACGGTAGCCAAGGCTAGAGATAATAGGGATGTTTTTCTAACATCTAAGAGCGTAACATTTAGTACAAGTACTTCAAACGAAATAAACTTATAACCCGCTTTCTGAGTAACATTGAGAATATCTCTATAAATTGTCGCAACACCACCGCCACGACCAATTAGACGGGGCTCATGCTTATAGGAGTATCCAGGAGGAGCAGACTCATTTAGACCGAAATAATCATTTGGTTTAAGCCAGGTTTCAGTTAGGCAAAGTACATCGAAGCTATTATCTGTGACTATTTCATTTACAATAACTGCCTTAGGTGTGAGTGATCTAATGTTTAGAAGACCTAGCTTTAGAAATTGTTTTTGTTTACTAATAGCAACATTTTCTGTTTTAATAACAATTAGATTTTTCCTAGATCCTGCAGTAGATATATTATTTGATCTCACTAAACGAGGAATAGACACGGTTTCTATGCAATATTCTACACTAGTATTTATATCAGTTAAATTGGTGCAGCAGAGACTATGATTTGGACTTTTGGTTACTAGTCAAAAGGTATTTAACATTTTGGAGATGTTATCCGACAGAAGATCTGCTCCGAATCTGCTTGGGTGTAAGCCATCGGCACGGAAAAGCCTAGGACGCTCCCAAAACAGATTCCAATTATTTACAAAGAGCAGTTTCTGCTCATTGCACCATGACATTAACCATTCATTTAGCGCAAATAATCTGCTAAACTTTTCATGTCCTAGTCGGTACGTGGGAAGCGGTCCTGACACTATGATCGTTGTTTCAGGCGATGTGCTGCGTACCGTATCGATCAGATTCCTGAAGTCTTTCTTCAGAATCTCTGTCTGGCGCATCCTGATGTCGTTCACTCCCGCGTGGAGGACAACAGTTCCGACGCGCTCGTCACCGTTCAGAATCTCGGGAACGTGAGTAGCGATTTCAGAAACACGAGCACCAGGAAAGCAGTGACTGTGCACCTTACTTTTACCTAACGTTGCGCGTACGTGCCGAATGATGGAATCGCCGATGATCACAGCATCGCGTTCTGTTTCGCGAAGAGGGGAGAAGCGGTTTTGTGTGGATAACTCGAAAACCGGGAGGGTCGGAGAGAGTCTTGGTCTAGACCTGACTCGCGTCTTCCGCTGCGGAACCACCCAGGCTTCGTGGTGGCGTGTTGGAGCCGGAGTGAACGAGACCATGGCTGATCGCGACCTCGGCGCTCGGGACCTATGTTGAGAAACGCACGGAGTAGACGAAGTCGGAGTCAGCGGGTTAGTAACGTTAATCTCTGATTTGTGTGCATCGGCGCGTGATGTTTCAAGAGCTAACCGCCGGTCTATCAGCTCGGCTTGTCTCAATAAAAGGTCGTGGATCTGTTTCTCAACAGCTTCCAGCTCAGACTGCAGTGCGTGCAGCTCAAATGTGTCCTCACCTGCACCAAAAGGTAGACTACTTTCATCTGATATATTCGCCATTTTAACAGATGGACAGTAAGTTAGCAACGAAGCTACCAGTGATGCTATCAATATTAATACTAATTTATGACTGAAGTTTTAGATATAATCCGTCTTTTTAGTGGTACGGGTGTAGAGTAGACGCACGATAGGCGAAAAATGTTTGTAAGTGAGTGTTGAGAAGACGCGTTCAGCCGTGATCCACGGGAGTAACCTATAGGAGTATCCAGCGTTGGATCACTAATAGGCTTGAGACGCGTCTGCTCAACAGTCCGCGTTGTAACTATGAGGGTTGAGCAGTAGTGCTTCTCAGTGAGGTAAAGTAGAAAATGTTTGTTGTAAGTTTAAAGAATAAAATCAAGATTTATAAATCAAATCGATGGAGCTCCAAAGACAACAACGCGTTCAGACGCGACGCATGCGCATTAACAGTTCAAACAGGGGGTGTCCGAAAGAAGATATTATGAAGAATGTTTAAAAGAAGTTTATTATGTTAAGAAGTTAAATTAAAAGAAGATATTATGAAGAATGTTTGTAACCTAACAGTTTTCAGTCCCCAATGACATCCATAGTATTTTTGTTTTCATACTATGGAAGTCAATACAGGTTTAGAAGAGGGTGTGTAAAAATGAAGACAGAATTATTCATTTTTGGGTGAACTATCCCTTTTTTTTTCTTTACAAATAAATACAGTAAAAACAGTAATCATGTGAAATATTATTATATAAAACTCAGTTTTATTGAAGTTTTATTTTATTTAAAAAAAATGCACCTTCTCCATTCCTAAAATATATAGATTATATACAGTAGCCTACCAGCCAAAAGTTTGGACACATTAAGTTTTTTTTTTAAGTAGTCTCTTAATCTCACCAAGCCTGTTTATGTACAAAAATACAGTAAAAACAGTACTGTATTACCCTTAACTTTTGAATGGCAGTGTATCATGATTTTTTTTTTTTTAATCAGCTAAAACTGTTTTCAACATTGATAATAAGAAATTATCTAAAAATGATTTCCGGAGGATCATGTGACACTGAAGACTGGAGTAATGATGCTGAAAATACATGCTTTGATCACAGGAATAAACTGCATTTTGCATATATTACAACAGAAACCAGTTCATTTAAATTGTAATATTTCACAGTATTACTGTTCTTAATGTACTTTTGATCAAATAAACGCAGCCTTGGTGAAATTAAGAGATGGTATCAAAAACATTAAACACCTACACACCTACTGTAAGGTTTGACAAGCTTATTTATATTTACAGTCAAAACTATACATGATTAAATGGTTTGTTTCATTTTCCCTGCTGTCTGTGACCCTCTCACTATCACAGCAGAATGGACATGTGACCCAGTTTGGTTTGAGAACCACTAATCTCCTTACATGTTAACATTTACACAAACATGGCTGAAGACTAAAAAGTGCTTTTGTCTTCATGCGTGAGACTGCCATAGTCATCATTGTTTCTCTCACAAAAGAAGTTTTGCCAATCACTAATTCTTTCAAAAACACACTCTCCTGATGAACAATCACCAATCCTTTTCCCCTTTCATGTCTTTCTCTGAGAGGCAGGCAGGAAAAGCATGTAAAGACTCCATAGGCACTGAGAAACGGCGAACACACGATTCCCACTCGCTCATGTTAACCAAGGCAAACTACAAACAAGCAAACAACACACACACTCAAAAACACAGAGAGCTCTGCAAAACCAAACACCTAATAGCGGGAGATAAAAGTGCTGTTATTTCCCACAGAAATTAAAATGTCTGTCAGTACGCGTTACGCCTCGGCTTTTCGGCGTATTTTAGTTTTCATTGCTCACAATCAGTGCTGATCCTCTTTGAGACCAGAACAAAATCCTCTCACATTCCCCTGCTAAGCTCTCATAACTTCTTCTCTCAGTCTCAGCCAAACATTGAAGGCTATGTTATATAAAGATTTATTTGAGCAAATATTTTTTTTTTTCCAGAAACTCCAGAAAGAACATCCCTCTAAATCCCCTCTGATATAATATACAATGTTGCATAGCATATAAA
This sequence comes from Rutilus rutilus, assembly GCF_951802725.1. Classification (NCBI taxonomy): domain Eukaryota; kingdom Metazoa; phylum Chordata; class Actinopteri; order Cypriniformes; family Leuciscidae; genus Rutilus; species Rutilus rutilus. The sequence goes on along the minus strand of NC_140230.1, from coordinate 19,463,048 downwards.
ATAGTACAAAGAAACAAAGACATTTAAGCTTAATGTAAAACACAAAACATAATCATACAACACAGAAGCAATAAACAATACAACAATAAAACAAAGCTTAAATGTTTTAAATCAACATATTGGCCATTTTTATTCACAAAGCCAAGTCTTGGAGACTTGAAAAGACTTCTGTGAATAAAGTACCGAATGATGTACAGTAAGACCCAGAGAATATGCAAAACAACATTAACAGCCAACGACTGCTTAAGATTTTCATCTCACCAGCTTATGGGTTATGAATATGTAATTGAGTGAATTTGACAATTATTCTTCTCCATATCCTGCCTGTCACCTCAACTCGCATGATTAAAGCCATCAGATTTTGTGTGACTTTGGTGTTCTCTGAGGGAGGGGAATGTGTTAAAGTTATTGTTTATTTAAATACTTATTTTCATCGGCTTATTGTAAAGTATATGGTGTTCTGACAGTGAGAATGATTAGAGAAAAGGAGCTTTCAACTACAAAACAAGAACTGTAAACAGATGTGTGCAAGATTTCCTATAATCTCAGAGACAGATATTCTTAATCCAACGTCATTCAGTCAAACTAATTGTCTGTTTCTACACATAAAGTTTCATTTGGAGTTGGAGGAAATTAAATAGCTGCCAAACTGCCATTTGGACACAATTAAGAATGATACTATAAGAATGTAGTCTGTGAGTAATTAGCGATTCTGTAAACACTACATGTATTACTTAAGTAACAGAATGCCACACTTTCCTAAAGGCCACTCGGAACTGTAAGTAGCCTACCCAAGATAAAAAAGACACCTGCTTAATATTAACACATCGTTTCAAAAGAAAGGACTGAACCAGGAAATGTTTGAGCTCTTGGTTTGGGGTGTGTCATGTTTGCAGATTTCAACACTTATTAACTAAGAAATAACTGCCAAACAAACTTAGAGAATCCTCATCCCAATAAGGATCAACCAAGCAAAAAAAATGAAAACTGTCACTCACACAGAATTTAAAAATGTACCAGAAATTACTGTACTGTCTGTCATTATTTACTCATCCTCATGTTGTTCCAAACCTGTATGACTTTCTTTTCTTTCAAACTCTGAGGACTCTTCCAGGCAGGACAAAGAAATTCTGAGGAAATTCTTTTCCATCCAACTACCAAGAATAGGTACAGGAACTTTCAAGCCATAAAAGTATCATAAAATAGATCTAAAATACATAAGATAGTCTGATAATCTTCCACACCAGTGAGCTCCATCATATTTGAGAATGACTCATTCAGACGAATCATTAGATTCATTAAAAGATCACTCATTCTGTTCAAAAAACAGGTCCCAAAAAGAGCTAAGATCAATAAGTTTAGGTAACAATGTCTTAAAATGTAACACAAAACTTATGGCTTCAGAAAACCTGGAACAAAGTGTGTGATATGATGACTTATATAGTATGATCCTTAGATGGTGCTTTTTAAAAACTAAAACCTCCAGTCCCAATTCTTTGAAATTGCAGGGGAAAAACATTGTCCTCTTTTGTGAGCAGAAATTACAGAAGAGGATTAGGGCCAAGCAATAATAAAAATAATAAAACCATCTCGAGATTAAAGTCATTATAATGCGAGATTAAAATCGTTAAATTTCGAGAAAAAAAGTCGAAATACAATCTTGAGAATAAACTCATTAAATATCGAGAATAAAGTCGTTGTGTTTCGAGAAAAAACTCGTTAAAAAAAAAAAAAAAAAACTCGAAATACAATCTTGAGAATAAACTCATTAAATGTCGAGAATAAAGTCGTTGTGTTTAGAGAAAAAACTCGTTAAATAAAAAAAAAAAACTCGAAATACAATCTTGAGAATAAACTCAATAAATTTCGAGAATAAAGTCGCTGTGTTTCGAGAAAAAACTCGTTACATTTCGAGAAAAAAAGTCGAAGTAATCGTGAGAATAAACTCATTAAATTTCGAGAATAAAGTTGTTGTGTTTCGAGAAAAACTCGTTACATTTCGAGAAAAAAAGTCGAAGTAATCGTGAGAATAAACTCATTAAATTTCGAGAATAAAGTCGTTGTGTTTCGAGAAAAACTCGTTACATTTCGAGAAAAAAAGTCGAAGTAATCGTGAGAATAAACTCATTAAATTTCGAGAATAAAGTCGTTGTGTTTCGAGAAAAAAAGTCGAAATGAAATGTACAGAATAACGCATTCGATCAGTGTTCATTGCATAGCCTACTGATAGAGGACATGGCAGAGTTGGATCACTTAGTCAAGCTATATTTGAGACTTTCTTTCAGTAACAATGAGAACATTCTTAGGTCTAGGTCGGCTAACTTTAGGTCTTTTTAGAAGAAAAAATCTGTCCAATTTGCGTGATGTACTCGCTTTTGTCCAACATGAAATTCATCGAGGTTTCGTGGTTTCCCAGGATACCATAAGACGCATTATTAAACTTGTTGATCCTCAAGGTGTGGAATTTCGACGAAGGAGACTGGCCCAAATGCACTCTGGCATATGGACAGCTATGATAAATTAAAACCGTACGGCATTGCCATTATATGGTTGTATAGATGGTTACGGTCGTTACATTCTGTGGATGGAGGCGTACACAACCAACAACGATTAATAATGCGTCTTATGGTATCCTGGAAACCACGAAACCTCGATGAGGTTGATATCAGTAGGCTATGCAATGAACACTGATCGAATGCGTTATTCTCTACATTTTATTTAGACTTTATTCTCGAAATTTAATGAGTTTATTCTCACGATTATTCGTTTTTTTCTCGAAACACAACGACTTTATTCTCAGGATTGTATTTCGAGTTATTTTCTCGAAATTTAACGAGTTTTTTCTTGAAACACAACGACTTTATTCTCGAAATGTAACGAGTTTATTCTCAAGATTGTATTTCGACTTTTTTCTTGAAATTTAACGAGTTTTTTCTCGAAACACAACGACTTTATTCTCGAAATGTAATGAATTTATTCTCAAGATTGTATTTCGACTTTTTTTCTCGAATTTTAACGAGTTTAATCTCGCATTATAATGACTTTAATCTCGAGATGGTTTTATTTTTTTATTATTGCTTGGCCCTAATCCTCTTCCGTAAGAAATAAAGTCATACGGGATTGGAATAATACGTACATTCAGATTTTTATTTTGGGGCGGGGAGTAACATTCCTTTAATTAAAGAGATATTTCACTTTATAAAAAAAAAATTAAGTTCTCATCGTTCAAGTCATCAGTTACTTACCCTCATGTTGTTCCAAGCCTGTATTACTTTATTTTGTCTGTGGAACACAAAAGAATATATTCTGAAGAATGTTGGTAGCCAGATCCAATGTCTATTTCTTCTTTTATGTTCCACTGATGAAAGAAAGATTTGGAACAACATGAGAGTAAATGGTAAAAGCAATATAATGTTTGGCCAAACTATCCCTTTAACTAAAGACAAAGATAAAGTGAAAATAGTCTTGACTTCACTGAATTTACGGTGGCAGTTTCACTAGATGTTTGAGTTCCTCTCAGATTTGGATGAGTTTATAGGAGGGCTTGTTTGAAATGACAGCTCCGAACCACCAGAAAAGGAAGAAGCGGATGAGGCTAGTAAAGATGCCAGGGGTGTTGGGTACCTGAAAAACAAACCAAAAAAATATGACACTTTTTCCTTTACCTCAAACCACTGTCTCAGGACAGTCTCTTCATCGTCTTACCATGATATAATAGTCTTGGAGCTCGAGGCCATACAGCGTCCATGATGTCGATGTGAAGAACGTAGCGACAGTCAGGGAAAAAGACAAGCGCTCCACAGACCTCGTTCGCACAATTTCCAACTAGTGGAAATGAAGAACACAAATGGGTTTTTAGAAAAAAATTTGAGAGAGGAGAAAGATGTTTTTGCTACTTTTTACTGATAGAAAGCACAGAGAATTGAAACATGATGCAGGCAGGACTCAAACTGGTGTCTTCCACTTCAGCAGCAGGGATCAGTAAATCTGGAGCACATGTGCTCACCACTGCGTCAAAGCTCCAACCAGACCTTGTTATTTACACTCACGCATTGTCTCTCCTATAACAAGCTGCTATTGACACTCGCAGACAGGAGGGAATGATGGAGGGAAAAACAGGAAGCAACAAAAGGAGGTACGAGAATGACAGGAAATACACCACAGGGCACAGGACAGATAGACAGAGCTGGACTGATAAATATGGAAGAGGGAAAGATCCAAAACAGGAAGATGGAGACTGCGAGAGGGCACAGAAAAGAAGGATGGATGGAGTGATAAACAAAAGATGGAATGCTGGAATGTTACTACAAGACTTCACACCATTTTACTGAAAAAAAACAAAACAAAAAAACAAGATAAGGACAAATGTACAATTATTTTAGAGTTGATGAAATATGTCATGGTGTCACAGATGACATAAATGTATGCAATAACGTTTACCTTTTAATATGTAATATTTGTTGATGCATGCAGTTACATAAGTTTAAATGTTTTATTATTCGCCATTATCACAATGTTGGAGGGATGGTGGGGGACTATGTGCATATATTCTGGGAATATTCTGGGTGTATTGGATGAGGATTAAAAAGGAAATTAGTAATGTTTTAGGAAGAGATATATCAATGCACCCAATATCTTTTTTTTTTGCTTGATGCTTTCCCCTTGGATCAGTTTAGTAAATCCCACTTATTTGTATTACATATTATTAATGGCAGCCAGGAAGATAATCACTGTGAACTGGATGAAGGTGCATGAACCCACTGTGACAGAATTGACACAAAGACTGAAACTGATACAGTATATATATATATATATATATATATATATATATATATATATATACACACACACACACAGGTGCTGGTCATAAAATTAGAATATCGTCAAAAAGTTGATTTATTTCAAGAATTCAGCTTAACAGGTGAAACTAATTACATGCAAACTGAGATATTTCAAGCCTTTATTTGTTATAATTTTGATGATTATGGCTTACAGCTTATGAAACCCACAAAATCAAAATGCCAGAAAATTAGAATATTACATGAAATCACACAGTAATTACACAGTAATACCATGGTCATTGAACCAGGTTTTGGTTCTTTTGGCAGTGTGGGCAGGTGGAAATCCTTCTGGAAAATGAAGGAAGCATGAAGTGCTCTGAAAATGTCCTGGCAGACGGCTGCGTTGACTCTGGATTTAATAAAGCACAGTGGACCAAAGTCACACAATGAAGAGGCACACAATCCAAGATGCTTGAAGTCCAGTGTGAAGTTTCCACAGTCTGTGTTGGTTTGGTGTTGGTCCACTGTGCTGTCCACTCAACGCAGCCGTCTACCAGGACATTTTCAGAGCGCTTCATGCTTCCTTCAGCAGACAAGCTTTATGGAGATGCTGACTTCATTTTCCAGAAGGATTTGCACCTGCCCACACTGCCAAAATAATCAAAACCTGGTTCAATGACCATGGTATTACTGTGTAATTACTGTGTGATTTCAAGTAATATTCTAATTTTCTGGGATTTTTATTTTGTGGGTTTCATAAGCTGTAAGCCATAATCATCAACATTATAACAAATAAAGGCTTGAAATATCTCACTTTGCATGTAATGAGTCTATATATTAGTTTCACCTGTTAAAGGTGCTGTATGTAACTTTTTTTATAAAATGAATCCTTATTTTATTGCCCGTCTGTGAAGGGGTTGTAATCACACATTACAATGATCCACTTTTCGCGTTTTGCTATTACCTCTGAAGGCCAGTATTCCTATTTTTATGTGAAGTCTCCGGGTCGGATTTTCTGACGTGCATGCGCGCTCCCGAGCCTCTCCGTTTTATATATACAGTTTATTGCGACGGCACTGCAGCTAACGACATGGAGTCTGATAACACCAAAAAACGACCTGCCTCCAGCACAACACAGACTCCAACACAAACTCCAAAAAAAAAAAAAAATGTCTCTGCTGAAGCTCGTCAGGCCAAACGTCAATCGGATCGACTCAGGACGAAAACACGGATCAACATTGGCAGAGCGTTTGAATTATGGAGAGACCTCCGCTTTGTTTTAGGTAACAGTTATAAAAACAGACCCTAGTTGGCTTTCATCCTTTTGGACAGGTAAGCTAACAATACTTCAAAGCATGTAAAATATATTGTGATTTTGTGCTTTAGTTGGCTCAAGTTAGACATCATTAGTTCGCCAGCTAACGCCGACCATTTTCTAACGTTATCTGATGTGAAAGACTACAGTTGTAACTTTATTGCTTTTCACGAGCACGAGCGCTGTTGTTGCAATCTGAAACATCACCGCTAGAGGCCGCTGGATCCTACATACAGCACCTTTAAGTTGAATTCTTGAAATAAATCAACCTTTTGTTGTATATATATATATATATATATATATATATATTTTTTTTTTTTTTTGAGAAAATTACAGCAGATTTGCAGTTGAAATCAGACCTTTTTCGACAGAAGTGGGCACTTATTGAAACATTTTTGCTTGAAGGAAGATAATGTACTGGTATGTGGTATATTTATTTACTGAAGTGCTGTCAGGGACTTTTGTATTTATTTTTACTTTGTATTTTCTTTCATTTTCATTTTCTTATTCATTGTTGTTTTTTGTTTTTGTTTGTATTTTTTATTCACTTTTTTGTTTGTTTGTTTCTTTATTAACTTTTCATTATTAATATTATAAGTAAATGTTATGTAACAGTGTTTAAAAATTATTATGTGGTGGTATTCCTGTCATTTTTATATTTTTCTCTGGACTTATTCTTCATTATCATTCTTTTTGTTATTTTATCACATATTTTGTTTTTATTTTTGTTATATTGTTTATATACCGTAAGTAAATAATTTACATAAAACATAATTAACACTCTATATAAGTAAAGATTTACATAAATGTAATCTGTCATTTACTCTGTCGTGCACGTCATTGACAGTCCTGGTAATACGCTATCAGACTTCTAAATACGTTCTTTTCATCTTTATGTGCTTTAAGGCAATGTATTTCTATGTGCACTGGACATTTTATATTTTTTATCTTTCATCTTGCACTGTCCCTGTTTGCATTGTTTTGCCTGAATGTCTCTTTGGCTCTAACTGATGTACCACTGCACTACGTAAAGTTTTATGTAAAGTATAAAGTATAGTCAGTACATACATTGTAAATCCAGTGTACATTGACAGACAGGTATGACATCCTATTATTGCATTCAGACGGAATGCAATGATTGGACGAACATGTTTTGGTCCTGAGACTTCCTCAGAAGATATATGTAAATTTTTTTATATTTAGACCACTTCTATTATTGATTGCTATCAGGATGTGAAGAAGGTTTCAACCTGTTTAATAAAAAGTGTATATAAAAAACATTGCCTACCCTATCTTTAAATGCATGCAGGTACATGCTGACTGTGGTTTAAACATGATTAATGCTGGTTATAGGCATAGGTGTGTGTGTGTGTGTGTGTACTCACAAGATCAGTGAGCGGAGAGAGGTACATGCTGATGGTGAACACACTGCAAGCGAGACCCAGCTGAGAGAGTTGAGCTTCTCCAGGAGGAATCACCATAGTAAAATACACCCAGCCCACACACAGCACAATCACCATCGCCAGCGTCTGTGGGAACACTCGCCTCTGAAACACACACAGGTACAGCATACCATTGAAAAATATTCATCATGTTTGTTGTATATACAGTTGATATCGTGCAATTGAAAATATTAAATAAAGTCAAACTGTTATTCTGCTAATGTAATAGACAATATTATTACATTTCACCTTTTTAATCAAACTGTTATTTAAAATATTGTATTAAATTAGAAAAAGAAGAAGCTAAAAAGAAGCTAGAGGTCTTAAATTCCGTGACAATGACTAAATGACAAACCTTCTCTTTGGTATAATGACAGTAGGTGATGATGTATAAGGTCTGTAAAGATGCCCCAATGACGTTTACAATGATCACCGTTCCATCTTCCTTCAGTAATCCATAGTAAAGCCAACCTAGATTACTAAAAACACACACACAAAATGATCATTCAGACTGAATGGACTTGCATATGGATTTCAATGCATGATGACCATTGCATACATGAAGTTGTACTAACTAACAAGAACGGCTGATGTCAAATAGCAAATACATACTTTAAGCATGTGGTAAGGAAGGGCAGAAACTGAACGTTATCTGAAGACTGTGTGGCCTTCATTTTCTTCAAGTCTGTCCTGCAAACACAGAAACGGTGTGAGAAATATTTTCTTGGAAGACAGCATAACTTCCTGGCATAGCAGATACAACAGGTTATGCAAATTCTATTTAAATGCTTCATATTTTGCACTGTCAATTTATCCAGATAGTGAAATTAATTTGCCCCGCACAGCCTCAAAATGTTTATATGCTCAACTTACAAACATATACATAATAAAGATGTTAAAAATGCACTATAGTTTCAGGCAAAATACTATATTTACTAGTTATTGTTAATATTGTAAAATCTTAATATTGTGAGCTCTTCTTGCTAATAACAGTGTTGGCTAATATCAAGTTACTAAAGGTTTGCTGTTGTACCAAAAATTATAGTATGTTCGCAGACGTTTATTGAATTTGGGTGAAGGCAGGCAACAGCTGTTAGGCGCGACAACATTATAGTTGCAACCACTACAGTTGATAAATAAAAGTTTAATATAGAACTTTGTTTAATCAAAGTATTTACAGAAAACCAGAGGCAGGCACGAAATGCCACTAGACACGAACATTATTAAATCTGTATGCGTGCACATTTTTGCTCAGCTACGTGGTAACTGTCAAATATGATTTGTCATATCAAGTCCTGAAGTAGTAGAAATTGAAGTAACTTACAATCCCGTCGTGAACATCCCGACGGTGAATATGATGCACGCACATGATAGCAGCTGCAGAAAATCCATAGACTGAAAAATCGAAAACTGAGCTGTGCTTCTGTACCGCTGTGCAATCAAGCAAATAAATTATATTTACAAAACCTATGAATCCAGCACTCATGCAACGCTGACGTCCACTTCTCTGTTTCCGTGTTTGTAATCAGTGTGGAACAGCTTCCTTCACTCTGATTGGTTATTCTCAGGACGATGCTCCTGATCGTCATTTTGTAGTCCGGTTGTGTAGTTTATTTATTATTATTTTATTTTTTTCTCTTTTCTTTTCTTTTTTTTCTTTTTATTAAAAAGAATTCAAGTACAAACATTTATGGCATACTTCAACGATGATATATTTTTCGTGTTGATACAAAATTCTGAAGAAAAAACAAAACAGAACAACACACACACACACACACACACACACACACACACAAGGTAAGGGTGATGGTCCAGCCCAAAGTGTAAAGTTTCATGGCATTTTTGTCTGTCATCCATTGAAGAGATTTTGCAAATAGCTTCAAATCATTCTTCCAGAGTCCGGTTATGTAGTGAAATAAGAGGCGTAGGGGATTCCAACGGAGTAATTTTAAGATGGTTGAGCATGCCTGAGATTAAATGAAACATACTGTATATAAAATCAAATAAATTAAATATCTATTTTTATATTTTTTATGTATTATGTCATTTAGTCAAAATGTGCAAAACGTGTGAAAATATTAATTGTATTTAGGATATATAAAATGCAAACTATGAAAAACACCAAAGAGTAATACAAAACAAGACAAAGGAGATTGTTATTTTATTTCAAAGACAAAATTCTCCTATCAGAATTATAAAAAAAAATGTTCTAAAAGTCCAGGGGTGCAAAAATGGGCAAAGCTGAGAAAGATGTCCAATGTATCTTCTGTTGAATGTTTTCAAATGTCAAAAAAAAAAAAAAAAAAAATTGAGAGTGCCAAGAAAAATGTGCCAGTTACGTCCTGGCACCCAAGTGCCACTTTTCTTTCATTCATCTCAACTCCATCTGAATGTTTGGTTAAAAGCTGTGAAGTCCTGACCATGAAAAAGAGATGAAAAGGGAACGAAAGAGGACAGGAAGAAAGTTTGATGGGGGTGTTTTGACAGTGTTAAACTTTAAACAAATTGCACAGAGAATCTCTCTGTGCTGCTCCAAAACTTTGTTTTCTTTAAATCAATTGAACAATATTTATTAAAAATAAACATTCCACACAATTTCATAATTAACAAATGTCTTTATTTTATATAACTCTTAATATGTACATTTTTACACAACTATTTACAAGTTTATAAACCAATACAGTACAAAATAACTTTTTACAAAAAGAAATTGTTCTTTTAACTTATTTGAAAGAATTCATTGAACCGCTTTAAATTGTTTGTGCATGTCGTGCTCTCTGTCAGAAGGCCAGCTTCTCTCTCTCTCTCTCTCTCTCTCGCTCACTCACTCACAAACAGCACAACCGATCATTCCTGTTCAACACCAAATGTTGTGTTATGAAAGAAAACAAATCTGATCTCATCTATAACATAATTCCAGTACATTTTGTAGGGTGTGTTCACATTACATCACAGAAACCAACTGAAACTACAGCAACACGAGATCCAAAACACAGGAAACTGTTCGATAGCTGTTCTAGATTTACAAACACTGTTATATGCACGAACATCAATTCTTTATAAGGTGCCAGGTCAGGGTCAGCTTTAAGAGAAATCCTGTGATCTTTTGGCTCAAATCAGTACAGTAGAGCAAAGGTCTCTATCAAACACAATATCTAGCCTATTGTTCTGCCTTGTCATCACAATTCCAGTTCTACAGCTGATGGTTACAAAACAAGCTCTCCCGACTTTAAGGTTTGTTCTGAATCACATTGGTAAATAGATGTGTGAAGAATTTTCAGGAAAAATGAGCACATACGGTCTACAAAAGTCAAATAAAAAGAGCTGATGGAGGAACAGAATTATAGAACGGTAAATACTCTTAAAAAAAAGAAAGAGAAAAGGTTCTTCAAAAACACCTTTCTCTGGTCACATCACTCTCACGAACACAAATGCAAACACGTCACTCAGCAACTTGCACACCAGCACCAAAACTTCAGTTTGTATAAAAATTCTTCATAGAAAATCCACTTTCAGAGCCGGTAACCAGCACCGGCATTAAAGTCTGTTGCGTCCTAACGGACCAGCGTCCATAAAGTCTTCTTATATCAGGCTCAGTGGAGGAGCAGGAAGATGAGTATAGAGATCAACGTGACGAAACTTGAGACGGGAGACACACGAACACCCGAACTGCCCACGCTCCTCTGAACAACTGGGATCATGGCAATAGGGTCATCTGAAAGTAGAGGAGAAGCATGATGAGTACATTTCATGACCGTGTAACTTGCGTAAAGTCACTATAACACCTCGACTTGAAAAGTAAAAAAATTCCACATCTTTTTCTAAAGCAAATGGACACGCTGCCAAAAGCGAGGAAAAGAAGTTCTCACCTGCTGGAAGCCTGTTTGATGGGTTGTGTACTCCTCCAGCAGCCTTTATTTCCATTTCATCATCCTTCTCAACTATCTTTTTCTTGTTCTTGGAGCCTAGAACATTAAATGATATAGTTGGACTGTAAGTAAGGCTTTGGTTGTCCTTGTAATTCAGTAAAGATTGCAGAAATGTCTAGCTGGTAATGCAAGAACTGATTTGACTTACCATGAGGTCCAACAACATCCACCTTCAGTCTCAAACACTCCTGTCCATGATGGTGAAGAGGTTTGGCTGTGGAAAACAGAGTGAAAATTTAGAATCGGAATCTGCAGTACCATAATTGAAATAATAATAAATAATTGAATGTGTTATTAAATGCTAAAACAAGCATTTTGTATTTACGTTGGTTTCATAAGGTTTTGAAATTCAAGGAAAAGTACAATTTAATGACATATGGCGTAAAAAGTAATAGCTTAGTGCACATATAAATATTGAAATTTTTAAATTTGTTTTTAAAAGGTTACAAATATTGTTTCACAAATATCCTGAATTATTAATGCATAAATATCTTTTAGGTTTTGGGGAGTCACACCACATGACATGATGATGCACATTATGTTTTTTTTTTTTTTTTGACTTGTTGGTCACACAACATGCACTTTGTGTGTTTAATTTTAACTTTTTAGTCTTGCATACTCTCACAAATACAGACGTGGATACTTACAAATATAGTAGTAACTCTCTCCCTGGCGGAACTCCTTGCCCAGAGTGAAGGGAGTGAAGCGCTGGAACTTCTCCGAGAACTTCTCTGGAGCGTGAGGAGCGAAAGGTCTGGAACACTCCCAGCGCAGCTGGTCGAAGGACTGCGGCTTGCAGTTCTCATAGTCCTCCAGCTCCACCATATAGAGCACGTACCGCTCGGCCTCCTGGGATGGGATCTCGCCCCGCGCGTAGTGAGGGCAGATGATGTCTAGGTAGTCATTAATGCGGACATCCACGGTGTAATCATCCCATAGGAAGCTGGAAGAAAAGTGAAAAGAAATCCATGAATGGCTGTCAACCTTCAAAACACAGACACACCTCAGGAATAAAATGGCTCCAAAAAGAAACTTGATGTTCACAAACAAACAGAAACAGTGACACGAAAGGCCCCAGGCAAGCGTCATCAGTGCAAAGCAAAAGCGAGAGCTACACCCTGATGCACGTGTGTGAGTAACGTGTGTTCACCCTTCACCTGCTGCTTTTATTTGGGTGAAACACCCTGTACAATCCCTTTTTCTGTTTCTTTTCTTTCTACTCTGCATTTTTGTGTCACGTTGGGTGAAGGAGTGTTTAGGGAAATTGTTCAACTGTGTTTTTCTTAAAGATTTCCATAAGCATTTTGCTTTGTTTTAAAAAATTCTACAAATTATTCTGCTCACGTATTTCACTTGACATTTTAGAATGAACTTGAATCTCCCTTTTTATTTTGTCACACAAATATGATTGAGGGAAACCTCATATAGGGGGTTATAAATATATATATACATATAACATATTTTATGTTAACATGTTTACTTTGACAGCTCTAAAATACTTTTTGTTAAAACTTTTTTTTCTGTGAAAATCTTAAAATCCTCTTCCTTGTTCTCTTGGTAACAGAGATGGAGCCGCTTAGACTGACTGGCTCTCTGAATTGGCTCTACATGTTTTCACAGCCTCCTCTCTGTCTGTCTCTCCTTTTATTGTCGTCTCATTTGCTTTTCTCATTTTCGTCTGATCTGAGCTTCCCTGCTGCTGTTACCAGATGTACAAATGACAAATCCACAGGCCTTTCAGTATGTTGTGCTTTCATGTTGTCATTGATTTATTATTGTGAATTTTGTCTCACATTTCTGAATAACGCAACATATCTGAATAAATCACAACGTCACTCACCCCCGCTTTGACCATACAGTGCCCCTGTTCAAACCACATAAAGTATCTGATTGGCTGATTAGCTTTGTGACTGTTATAAATGATACATTTCCATATACCCAATATCATCAAACCCAATCACTTTACCATAACATTTACTCACACGGCCCTCACGTGAACCGCCATCAAAACACAAGGCGGCCTCTTTCCCCCCCGTCTTGCCCTTTGCTCTATTACTTTCTCCCTTTTGGCACATGTATTTGTTGTTGTTGCCATCAGGAGCCGTGGTTAAATGACGGACAGACACACAGGCTCCTGACGGGCCCCCTGTTGTCCACTTCAACCCCCTTCATCTCTGTCTCTTTCCCACTGTGCCTCTGCAGTAAGCATTGGCCGACCTGTCTAAACAGCCTGGCGGTCTATTCAGACGGGGGGTAAACATACACATCACTGCGCTCATTAGCCCCGCTTAATGCAGAGATTAGAGTCAGTCTCGCACGGCTTCTAATCAGCAGTGTGTTCAAAAGACAGGGTGTACGCCTTGCTAAGCCAGCTGACTTTTCTGTGTGTGGGAAAGCGGTGTTTTTTTAATGTGTATTCAATATGCCAATCAACACATGATGGTGTGGATAAATGGTCAAAGTGATTCTCAAACAGAAATCAGTGTGAACGGTTTCGGCGGTTTTAGTTTCGCTCTGTTTTTCTTGGGAACTAGACTGTGTGGTTGATTGCCCTGTCTCACTTCCTCTGAAGTCTCTTTGAAGCAGCTGATCTGGAGCTGTTTGAAACCTGGTGGCAAGATCAAGACAACACCACAAATTGGGTGTCATTAACTCATCCCCCACACATCAGCCTAAGGCACGGGTCTAATCTCTTCTTTTTTTGGGGGGGTCAACAAGGTGTTTGCCTTGAGATGCACAATATATTGGTACCATATCGGTTATTGGCTATATAAAACATATTCCTGATGAATGTCATGAAACGTCATTATATTTATGTATGGGGAAAATAATTGTATTACTAAACATTAGGTCTATTATATTGTTAGATTTTATTATGATAATTATAGAAACGTTAAATGTAATATTTAACCAATTCAGCTAATTTTATATCATGTTGTGATGTTTTCTTTAAATATAATAAAGAATATCAAATATATTTTATTTTTTTTCTGTACATTATAATGCTGTAATGCCAAAATACTCTTTATAGCACTTAAAATGACTTAGTTTGTAGTGTTTTATTTTTAATTTATTTTGACAAAATAGTATAGAACATTAATTGGCCATTTATAAGAATATAATTGGATTATCTGTGCATCTCTAAGTTTAATTTCATACTGAAAGGGTCTGGTGGGCCCTCACACTATGATTCCCATGCCTGTCTAATCTCTCTGAGCTGATCCAAGGCCAGCCGCTGATAGCTCAAACAATCCCAGAGCAGCTCTGTTATGCTTTTCCTCCTGGCGAGCGGTCACTTCAAACGCCGCAGTGGCCACTGTTTCCCGTGTGACACTTGGCTCTGTGAAGGGCCGAGCGTGAGAGTGACGCTGTGTTGTAAGAGGGGCACGGATCCATGTAAACAGCACACATTTCAGGGGAGTGTCTATACCTGCGGCCCCTGGGGGCCACATCACTCATCTGTTTATCACAAGACACAGAGGAGCCTGTGTTTAAATGTTTGCGTGTGGGCTTAAAGAGTTTGAGTTTAAAGTTGCACTCAGTAATTTGTTTACGCAGACTAATTAGGTTGGTCGAATGAGCCGGCCTCCTCTATGTAGAGCATTTTTAGGCTACTAATATGTTTGGAGTCTTCATCTTATGCAAGTGTCAGTCTTTAAAAAAAAAAAAAAACCTGTAAAGACTTTTACACTATTACACAAAAAAATGTGTTTCAAATAAATTCTGTTCCTTTGACCTTCATATTAAAAGAATCCTGTGAAAACGCATATTGATAATATTAAGAACATTTTCTTGTTCACCAAATCCACATATTATAACGATTTCTGAAGGATCATGTGACACTGAAGACTGGAGTAATGATGCTGAAAATATATTAAAACAGAAAACAGTTATTTTAAATTGAAATAACTCAAGTAAGCATTTGTGGTCAAATAAATGCAGCCATGGTGAGCATAACAGAGTTTCAAATACATAAAGAACTACTTTATATGTAAAACTAAAGCTTAACTTGCTCTCAGATACGCGTTTGTACCCTTTCCCCTCAATAGTTTGTCTGCACTCCCCCTCTTTCACTTTTGGCTGAATGTTTCAAGCTGTCAGGCGGGTCAGTAATGTCAAAGTTCAGGGTCATATTTTTCAGACACACCCTTACACAGTCAGCAGGACACACATACACACACACACACACACTGAGAGACGGTCAGAACTGTGTGCTTCATAGCAGATGTACTCACTGCCAACTGCACTATGCTCGCTGTCAGCAGTTGACACACACACACACACACACACACACACACAAACAGAGTTGAGGGCTCGGTTACCGAAAACCTTTAAGACCTGCTGCTTGTCATGACAAGTATTATGATCCTATTTTAGTGGCTTGTTCTCACACTATCAAGTAATAAAACCTGTCTGTTCAAGCCTATGTTTGTCTGTCTGGCTTTCTTTCTCCACTACAAGTATAATATACAGAGACGTCTCAGTCTTGCGCCTTCGTCCCGTTAAAGTCTGACAGGTTCAAGGTGCTAAGTCACCACTAAGTCCTTTTAACCTCACCGCTCTCTCACTTTCTTTCCGAGCAGTATGTTCTCGTATTGTCATTCCCGTCGATTACATGCTGGTAATTACCCCAGACGTAGCGGAACGGGTCGGAATGCCAGCCAGCTAATCCGCTCTTCCAAACCAGGGATTATCACACTGAGCACACGGATCACAGCGCTGCTATTCACCAGCACCGGACTTATCCAATACGGCCCGTTTGCGGGGGTTAAAGTGGGGGTGGGGGTTTACAGATACATGTTTCAAGTCAAGATGGAGTGGGGGTAGGGCTGCACAATATATTTATTGAAATATCGCAGATGTGCAAATCATGATTTGCATATGACAAAGTCTTGAGGTTACAATGTTTTAATACTTAGAGTTATGAAAAAATAAAGTTTTAGGTCAACAGAGAATAATGATGGTCTCACATAGACATACACTCTAGTCTTTAGGGTCCATTTTATTGTGTTAATAAGGAATTGTCCATACTATTTTATCACAGCTGTTTTACCTATATTTTGAATTATACTCTGCTTTATGTTGTGTTTTAGGGTTAAAGGAAATGTCTGTAAACTTAACAGATATCCAAATGACCAGTAGGCCTACCTTTTCCATTTTCTAGAGATTTTTTTAATTATTGAACCCATATTACATTGTTTTAACAAGTAACTGGATTTCACATTTTTCTTCAGTGATTACACAGATATAGGCTATTTCAGTGACATTTTGTGTGAGTTTAGAGCAGACAACCAAAATTTCACCCAATCCATCACTGTCCTTTTGCTCCACCCCTATCTATTTATATTTTATATATATCTTTCTATCTTCCACCCCCCCTTCCTCCATCTTCTCCACCCTCTTTCTATTCCCATTCTGTTTAAAATCACATTATAAACCTGGGCCTCTTCATTCAGGCTAATTTTTTGGAGAAACATTCCTTTCTTTCTATCTGACCTCTAACCCGTCACCCATCCCCCGTCCTATCTTTCTCAGTCCGTTCCTTACAAATGCCTGATTTCCCCCTCCTCCCTTTGTCTTTCACTTTTAAATGGATGCTAATTGCCTGTTGATACACTAGCTTGTTGTTTGGTAGCATACTGTGAGTTTTATTCAAAGTCAGCAGCACCTTTATCACAAAAAAGTACCTGTGAAATAATAAACTGAAAGCAATATAGTCACTGAGAGACATAAAAATGATCATTAAGTGATGTAAGCATTCTGTAGGTGGCGACAGTGAGCTGCTGAAGACGCTGAAGGCAAACACTTGACTTGAGGTAAATAAGTAACACCAGGAAACAAGTTTCTGGTTCTTTTGTTTACATTTGTGAGGTCACACACTTTACTACACTGACAATTACACAATCTAGCAGACTACAGACAGAAAAACAGGAAAACTCCAACTCAACAGGGCAGTGATAATCAAAATAGTAATCAGGGACTGAACAAGATAGACAAAGGGGGCTGTGTGGGAAAAAAGAGTGGACGGAAAGATGGAGCAGGGAGGGTATAAGGACATATAAAGAGAAATAGTAAGGAAGTCTGGGCTGGAGATAAGGAGAAGAGAGGAAGAGCTCAGAATAAGGGGCTTAAAGGGTTAAAATGAGTGGAAAACACAGCAAGAAATGTTAAAACAGGCCCAGGGTCATTTATATACATAAAAACTTTAACTGGAACATCAGATTATTTCTGGCGATTTTTAATCATCCTTACTTAACCAGTTGAAACCCTAAAATGGAACTCTAATCTGTGGAAAAACTCAACAGATATGATCCGGAAAGAGCTACGGTTTCGTAATCAATCAACTACGTATATGGTAAAACGTTCTATAATGCTTTGTGGAATTATGGATTATATTTTCCATACACATCCATTTCTGTGTAAATCGGGATTATACAGCACTGGATTACACTGGGGTCTATAAATATATACAGTGATTTCTGTGTGAATGGGTCATTCAGCCAGATTACACACATCTGCGTATAATCTGAGGCTGAACCGTCCGTTTTACAGATTACAGCCCTGCCTACGTAGCCGGCTGTTTTTGCGTGCATCTATGAGCCAGAAACAAAGAACAGGGGTGTGTGTGTGTGTGTGTGTGTAAAGAAGATAGATTTATAGCCTGTCTGTGGAATCTGTCTGGATACGAATGCTGATCTGTCTGCTCCCCTCCTCCTCCTCAAGACAACACAACACTAAATGCTCAGATACATGTAAAAGATCAAACAAAGTGAATCTGGCAAGGAAGGGATGGACAAAGAGGAAATGCAGTGGACAATGAGTGGACAGCTGAAAGGTCAAGTATAGCAACATGTTTGTTGGAAGGAATCCCAGTCTACTAAATATACCCTAATCGCACATTGCATGCGAGCCAGCAAAACTTTGACGAGGGAACACAAATGCATATGACAACACATATGCGAAAATAAACACATGATTCAGGTCGAGAGTAATGATTTGATGATGCTAACGTGACGAGACTGTACACTTCCCCTTCAGCGTGCAAGCGTAGGCATGAGTCGAGCACAAAAACAGATCGGCGAAAACAACGTCCATATGTCAATCCGGACCTGAAAATCCAGTCTCCTCGGGGCGCAGACTCACGCACATACCCGTCAAACCAGAGCATCAGCTCGCCAAAGGCCACATGCAGAAGATTAAATCATTACTGTTCACTCACACCCATTCAGGTACAAAAACAGTCTAGTGTGCGTTTGTGTTTGTTTGCGTGCAAACGCTTTTACGCAACAACAGGCAGAATTAGATGATCACGCCAATTAATATTTAACACCTATCTGGCATTGATTAGTCGAGCCTGACTAGTGCACTTACATACTAACTGATTGAGTTTCACAGACTGATTGAACAATCACTGGCTTTGATGGAAGTCGTTAAAAGGAAAGAAAAGCAAACGGAGAAACCCGAAAACCTGATTAATGGCAATTGTTTCCTTTTTCTTAGAATGTAAGATTAATGAGAAAGATTTAACTTGGATAAATACAAAACACAGTTCCCACCACACCTGCCAGATTATGACTAGCACAAGAAGGGATTATATTTACAATTCTAGTTTTGATGTGTAGGTGTTTGTTTCTAACCTTTTCGATGCTAATAGAGCAACATTGCCATGGTCTCTGTGTATGTGTGCAAGACTGAGAGCTTTAAAAGTAGAGATCCGCACAGATTTTTAATGTAGAGATTTTCTGAGGGCTTAGCGTTTCGTTATTACAAATTTTCTTGTTGTGCTTACGCAACCCTTTCCGTGGATGTGGTCCATGTCGGGATTAGGGACCGGACAACGCACCAGACTGCTGCCACATAATCCCCTCCACCTCTTTTTCTCCATCTCCATAGAAGTCTCTAACTCAAATTACCAATCCTTCTTTTTTATACCCAGATCCAAGCAGCTCCTATTACTCCATCCCTGTCTCTTCCACCTCATTCTTTTCACAGCAGGACCTAAAAAGAGTTTGGTCTCTATTACATGATTTCTTGAAGCTATTCCTCCTTCTGTCTGTCTTCAGGAACAGCTGCTGCTTCTCTCTCTTGATCTCTCTCTCTGCTGGCTGATATTGAGCCAGGCTCTTCTGAGACCGTGTCTGGTTAAGACTGGTACACTCATGTTGCGCAACTACGACACTGATAAATTACTCACTGAAAGCCGTCTGAATCACAACAGACGGTGTGAATCACCTGTGACATCATGAAAACTTCCAATCGGGTCATGACCGTGAGCACGGATTCAGTTCAGTTATCACCAATTAACTTTTATGACAACAGGTTTATCATGGTGTACGTGAAAAATCCAGTCAAGCCAATGACAATTGAGAAGCGGGAAAAAAGATGCCAGCACATGGCCAAAGGTTCTGTTTTACGGTCAACAAGCTTCTGATATCCACAAAAGCCCATTTTCTTGAGTTTCCTGCTAAAAGCCTAATAAATCACTCTGATTGCTGTCATTCATATTGATCTCTGGAAGGTTCCTGATGGGGTCCTTCTTCACTACGAGGAGAGATTACAAATGCAATCATTTGATGAAACACACATCAAAGTGCTGTAACGGTGTAATCTGTATCAGTAACAACTTAATATCATACTAAGAGTAACAAGATCCCTCCCATAAAAAGCGCAAGCTACTACTAGATATTTTAGTCCAGTGTGCTCATGTCTGTTTATTTATTGCTTTGTGTATGTATCTGTACAATTTTGGCTAGATTTGGCACGTTTTCATGTACATCTACAGGTTTGTGTGAAGGATAAAGTATGGTAAATATCATCTAGTAAGACACCCTGTCAATAAAATGCCCACACAAATAGTAAAACTAACATGTGTGCATGTATATTTAGGCTGATCTGTCTGTCCATCTGTCTGGTTTCTTCCCAGCTGCTGTCTCTTATACAGTAATTATCATGTCATTCACTAATACTGTACATATTAAAGGTTAGACTAGAGGCAGAGATAATAATCCAAGCAATGAAGTGTGTGATAACTAACCTGAAAGCGTAAACAACTTGAACTAACATAACTTGCGAACCAGGGTAATGATTTGCCAAGTTAAAAGTCAGAGTTATGCGTTTCATTAACAGAATGAAAACAGTAGGAGCAAATAACGAGAAACTGCAACAAAACATTGCATAGGCTACACCAGATAAAATAAGATATAGCCGACTTTAAACTATGTAGACTGTTAATGCAGTGCATATAGCCTGCGTAATTCATTTAATAATACTGCGTACTTTATGGCTATAGTTTACATAGGCTCCAAGCTTTTACAACTTGTGATAGCTATACAGAGATTTCAGATATCACAGAAGAATACTAACAAGAGCTACATAATATAAAGGGGAAATTATTTACATAAAGGTGGAAAACAGCGGATCTAGGTTTCACACAAATAAAGGAGAATGCAGTAAAATACTTACTTTGCGTTCGAGCTGTTCCAGTAAACACTGTGTCGCTCCGCAGACGCGTACCAGGCGCTGACGCTCACCGCAACACACACCAGATACAGAAAATCCATTGAGTCCGGGATTTAATGCTCTTCAAAGGAATATATACGAGTGCAAAGGATTGTTTTGCACGTTGAAGATGAAAATATAAATGTGCACTACTGCAGTGCAAGAATCGTTGAAACACTATTGATTCGGTTTACTTGAATAACAGGTTTGTATACGAGTCTCAAGCAGAAACAGTCGCGGTAAAGTCTGAAGAAATGTGCGCTCAGTCCTCTTTATCAATAAGCTACATAAGCCACGCCTTCAAGTGCAAGCAGCCAATGAAAACATGGAGGCTTTTTATGTCGACACGCCTCTACGCACAGGCTGTCAATTGAAGTGAACAGATTATGACAATTACTGTAAATCAGTGCTATTTTAGTATCATTTATACACTGTAGTTTTTATTGAAAGCCTATTCTGATGTTATTTTTTGTCATTTTGTGCTTTGTCTTTTTCGTTATTTTTGTATTACCAGTTTTTTGTTCAGCTTCAGTTTATTTATTTCCAGTTAGTAATTTAGAGCTTTAACTGATTGCCAAGGCAACATTATATGTGTGTGTGTGTGTGTGTGTGTGTGTGTATTATTTCAGCTTTATTTCAGTTGACCAAAATATACCACAACAATACAATAACAACAACTGTATAATAACACAAAAAAAACCTGAAATAAATCAGCATTTTTAAATATTCAAATTTAGTTGTCTGACTATAACTGACATCCTTTATATGCATATACCTAAACTTTTTATATTATAAGTAAATATACAAATATTTGTTTTTATTATAAAGTAACCCAATTTCTTATTTTGTTCATTTTTTTATTGGTCATTTTACTTTTATTTATTTTTAATAATAATATTTTTAATCTATATGCCTTTTTTTTTTCTTCAGGTTTTCCTGAATGCAAGTCTGAAATGGCTATATTTCTAGTGAACCTGTTTACTGGATATAACCCTGTTCCGCATTAATCATTATGACAGCAAGTTGAGTAATTTACCGTGGGCAGTGTTTTTCAGTTATGAAATATTAAATCTGGAAACATAACGATGCATTGTGTAGAATAACAAACAAAGCACGCTTTTCCTGGGTATCAATCAAAAAAACTGTAATCTCCAAAATCCCCTTTTACACCTGATAACCTTATTATGTCATCAGCACTAACAGTCATCAGGGCTTTTCCCCCTCATCCCACCTCCTCAGGAGGGTCCCTCTAATCCAGGCCTTAAATACTCATATTAGGGTCACAGAGGAAAGCAATTTTCCTCTCTTTTGCCCAGGTCTTTTTGACTTGAGGGTATAAGGTGGAAAGCGTGTCTACCTGCGGACTATTTTGGGCTGGGCTAGGCAGGGCTGGGCAGGCTCATACATGCTCCATGTTGTTGAAGGCTTCAGTTTGGGACGATTAGTCAAAGCTGAGTGTATATGAGTGAGGGTGCTTTTCCGTCTGCTTTGAGAGCAATGCGTCACCTTCGCCCAGGTGAACAGGGACATTATGGATATACAGTTTTTATTGCAGAATAAAGTATGCTTATGAGCTCCATCGGCGTAGGAGGTAGAGCTCGGAGCAAATGTTCAGGAACAGATCTACCCACAGCAGGCTTTCCTTTACAGTCGGGCTTGGCATCGAGCACTGAGCCCTATCACAGTCTAGGACAGGAGCTGAAATTCCTCTCAGTCTTATTCTCTCTTTTCTTTGCTCTAGAGTACACACTGTCTTTTTTGTTCTCTCACTTCCCTCCTACACAGTAGCCGATGTTGTCTATAAAGTGTGGATAGATCTGTGTAAGACTGTTTAGCATTTGTTGGGCCATACTGTCCACTTGTGTGTATGTGTGTGTGTGTATGCGTATGAATGGGCAGTTATCCAGCGTTCAGAGCGGTG
This sequence comes from Rutilus rutilus, assembly GCF_951802725.1. Taxonomy (NCBI): domain Eukaryota; kingdom Metazoa; phylum Chordata; class Actinopteri; order Cypriniformes; family Leuciscidae; genus Rutilus; species Rutilus rutilus. The sequence goes on along the minus strand of NC_140230.1, from coordinate 19,440,162 downwards.
GCTGAACAAAGGCCGCATTTGAATAACGGACTGCAGGTTTACAAAGAGATCAAGGTGTAAACGACTTCACCATTCAGCTTGGAAACCCTGCATCCAGTACAACACAAATTCTCTAATGTCCTGTTAATGTTATAGTATGTAAAAGTGCTCCTTCATTGTGACCATTTCAATGGCCCTCGGGGTGATTCAGCGAGGGCAACTTTGAGGTAACTGCTTGCAGGATATCCCAAAAAAGCATTCACGGTGAAAAATGAGAAGAAGGATAATTTAATAACAACATCTTATGAAGTGCTGTTTAGAGTTAATTTAGCGTTTAAGCTGTCAAGTTGCTAATGCGTATCCTCATGGGCTCAGGAGATCTCGTCTGTGCAACAAAGACATTTATTCCCAGCTTTGATTAGCTTCTAACTTCAAATGGGAATGATGAAATATCTCATGAAAAATTGATTTATTCCTCATTGTGAAACAAGCCCATAGCTGTTATCCTGAGCTGAATGAGTCTCCATGGAACACTTACTTTGTTTGTTAGTTGCCTGAAATGCAAAATTACCTCCATAATTATGCAACAAAAGAACTGGCAACAATAATAACATTGACAAACTTTGGTCAACCTTTACATGCTTCAAGCTGTGTCTGCCCTTTGGGCACCAGCAGACACTATTTATATGTTTTGGTTTCTATGCCCCACCTAAGTCAATAATTACTAAGATATAATTACTTTTTTGTTAATAGCATGTAACACTTGCTCCTAAAATGGAGAAATGGTTGGAGTGGGTGGGTTAATGATGATCAAATATGGAAAAGATGGTTATGTGGTTAATATGATAAAAGGTGAAGATGGGTGTAAGCGCCGTTGGGGGTTTGGTTGGAAATGGGGAGTGTATCTCTGTTTCGTTGCGTTAAGATACACCCAGGGGCATACAGAGAACCTGCTATTGCGAAACACTGAGAGGGAGAGATGAAAAGATGGAGAGAAATGGAGAGCAAAATAGATTTACTTTGGAAGTTGCATAATATAAATGAACAAAAGTGATGGATGACCTGGAGAACGGAGTAGGTGTTCATGTAGGAGAAAATCAACAGAGAACTAAATAATCAGAGTGCAAAAATAGAGAAAAGGAAAAAGCCTGGCACTCCCCATATCATCAAGCAGTTCTATTATATATTACTAACAGTACTATATTAAATATTATTACAATTTAAAATATTTTCATTTATTGTAAAGTGTGACTTATTCCTGTAATTGCAAAGTTGAATTTTCAGCATCAGTGTCACATGATCCTTCAGAAATCATTCTAATATGATGATTTGGTGCTCAACAAACTTTCCGTATTATTATTTATCATTGTTGAAAACAGTTGTGTTGCTAAATATTTTTGGAAAAATGTTTAAGGATTTTTTATGAATATAAAGGTCATTAGAACAGAATTTATTTAAAATATTTTGTAACAATATAAATGTATTTTCTGTCACTTTTGATCAATTTAATGCAGCCCTACTGAATCTTTAAGGAAACTTTTGAATATATTCCTTTTGTGAACACAACATTTGCAAATATATTCTCTCTGTTTCTGTCTGTGTATTTAAATTTTGCAATTAAATAATTTTGCACTTTATTTTCTAGAATACGAATCATGTTAATAACATGATAGTTGGTGTAAAATCCTTAATTTAAATGAATTAAGAGATTAAATGAAAGATTTTTTTTTTAAATCCAACAAATTCCAGTTTTACAGATTTTCAACGTTATCTCAGACTTTTGATCTTCACTGAATGTATGAGAATATTTCTTCATTGTTTCATGCATGTGGACACATGTACTGAGAAGCTATTTTAAAATAAATCTGGCAAGCTGTATTGAAATCAAAGCCTGTTTTCTATGACCTCCATCTGAGGTCATCAATTAGAAACGCAGCAGTCTGACCCTATGGCACACATACACACTTCTGTCGCCCTATTTAACTCCCTGCTTGGTCTCATTGCGGCACACTCCACCAAGCTGTTCTCTTCTTGCGGAGACAATGGGATGATCCCTCATTAGCATACAGGTGGTCTGCATTGTGGACCCGGCTCTGGTTGAAGGCACACTCCTACACAATGGAGCTCCTGTTACTCCACAGGGGGGCAAATGAAGGACCACGAATCCGTTCAAAAGCTGATGTTCACACATACTCGCACACTTCTGTTTCAACTCTTAGGCCAATTGTTAACTGAACTATTCTCTGCACAGACGTTCAGTCATTTTCTCTGCCTCTTCCAAATCATTTATCTCCATCTTTTCTCCACGTGTCCTTTCTTTGGTTCTTGAAGCACTCTTAATGTTTTCCACCTCATTCCTTTCATAACCTATTACTGTCCTCAAGCTTGTTTAAGCCATATGTTCTTTTCAACCATATATCATTTACTCTCTTATGCTTGAACTTTTCTTCTCCTCTAATGAAAAGAAAGATTTGTTTTTTGATCTAATTTTACCCTTCTCATTTTATATACTTATTTATTTATGTAAAGTTGCACAATTATTGTAGGTAAAAGTGTTTTGCATTCACAAACTAACTTTTGAAAATTTGATCATCACATCCCACCTTTATGTCATTCGCAACTCATGTGAAGAAATGCATGGAGATTATCAAAATGACATTTTACATTTATATCATGAACTTAAGTTTTTTTTTCTTGTCATATCTTATTTAGAAAATAAAGTGGCATGTGTCATTTTTTAAGGGGGCAACAATGGCAGTCCTGCCTCACATGGTGCCCCATTAAAAAAGGCACGACACATTTAGCTTATTAATTCAAAGTCTGCTTTGGTGTTTTAACACCTGATCTCTATTTTTCTGGCACATTCTTGTTTGGCTAAGCATGTTTCTCTTGCTCACTCTCAGTTTGCACAAAGCCTCTCTACATTTAGAGGTGGTCAGAAGGCTTAGTGTTATGATTATGAATTTTCTTGTTTTGGTTATGCAAGCTCAAGCTTTATCATGAATGTGGACCATGTCAGGATTAAAAGCAGCAGATAAAAGACTGGTCTATATATATGCAAGTCGGCTGCCACAGTTTCTCTTTATTTCTCTCTCTTTCTTCTTCAGCACCTCCTCCAACACACACATACACACACGCGTGCACGTACACACACCTCCAATTATCATCCATATCTAATCTCTGTTGTCTAATCTCCTTGCTTCATCAGGTGTCTGTTTTCCTCATTCTGTTCTTACTGAGCAGTTATTTTGCTTCTGTTTCCCGTATTTCTTCAATTACACTCACATAAACACACTTAGACTTCTGGGGAAGGTTCTTAAACCATTTTATATATATATAAAAAAGCTGAACAGTTGATTTGTAAATGTTAGACTGTAAAATTTTAATAAAATAAAAAAACACCCCAACTGTTTAAACAAGAATATTCCATGTCCAGTCTTTACATTTCTTCCAGTCTGAACAACCACAACTTCCAAAAGCAATGTTCAAAAAAGGAATATTCATTGTAAATTTTCTAAATTTAAGCTATAACACTTTATAAGGAATAACAACTCCTAAATAGACAAAATACTCCTTGACTGCTGCTTTGCTCAGTATAGTAGCACATAATAAAAATCTTTCACATTAACAATTCTCTGACTGACTGATTTGTGAAAGTGGGTGACTAGAGAAACACAGATCACTGGCTGTGCTGTTGTCATGACATTCTTGTTTCTGTCGGCTGCGCATGAGAATAGACAAGCGGCAGATACGCTGAGTATTGTTCATGTGGTTGTGATTCCTGTCTAAACAGATGGTATATATATATATGAGATGCTGAATGTGAAGAAAACCTGTATGTTTATAATTTATAATAACATGTCTCATTTACACTACAGTTCAAAAGTTTGGCGTAAGATTTTTTAAAGTCCATGTGACTACAGTGGGTCAACCTTAATGTTATGAAGCGACGAGAATACTTTTTGTGCGAAAAACAAACAAACATTATTTAAAGGAGAACTCGGCAACTCTAGCGAACTCTAGTCACTTCTGCGCTGATTTTCCCTTTTGTTGTCGCATGTTTTCCCCACGAGCTCCCCCTACAGCTGTGGGGGGGGGCGTATATTTCACAACACGGTCGTAAAAAACTCACTTGCGGCGGCCTCCTCCCCCTCTCTACCGCTGCTCATGTGCGTTTGTTTTGATCGGAGCAAGCCAACTGTATCGTGTGGAGCTATGTTTACCGAGGTGGGTAACTATGGGTAATACATCATACATGCGTTTGTGTTTATGTCGAATTGCTGTAAAGAAATTCGTGTTTCGCGCTCGTTCTCGTTCTCGCTTCTCACGAGACTTCCAATTTCTATCTTGCCGGGACGCGATTTTTTTTTCACAGGATGGTAGGGGAAGACTCATGAATATTCATTAGGGAAGTCATCCCTGATTGGTCTTAACCCCAGTGACGGGTAGGTTTAGGGCGGGGTTAGGGGTAGGTCATCAGACCCCCAGTGGCGGGTAGGTTTAGGGGTAGGTCATCAGACCAATCAGGGATGACTTCCCTAATGAATATTCATGAGTCTTCCCCTACCATCCTGTGAAAAAAAATATCGCTGCCGGGACGTTAGTCCCCAAGTTGCAAGGTTGGTTTTCCGCCTGGGAATGCTGGGGGGAGCGGGGAAAGTCACCAATATCACCAGAACAGGTTGTTTAACCATCCAAATGATTTCTAGGCAGTTTTATTAAGTTAAAAAAGTTACCAAGTTCTCCTTTAACAACTTCTCTTCTCTTCTGTATCAGTCTCTGGCGCTGTTCACGTCAGCTTCTGTCCTCAGGTCTCTTTGTCTCAGCAACTCAACAGGTGTTTGCACTCAATTCATCAGCAGTGAAAGACACATATTCAAGCATCCCAGATGGGCTGATTTTATTGTGGAGGCGAGACACGACGGGTGACAATTTACACACACTCATGATCACACATCACTGTGTGTGTATATTTGGCTCTCTAAGATGTTCAAACACAAGAACAGAGGATATAACAGGAACAAAAAGGCAGACAGAGGGATGCTGGATCATCCTCTGAGCTGAACTATAGTCATTGTTTAGAGAATCATCACCATGACACAACCGTATACACACTGACACACTTTTTTTTTTTTTAAACCATAAATGCTTTTTATTGTGTATCTGCATTAAAATAGAAGTAGCACTGTCATACGGTCAGCATTACTGGAAAGCAATGTGAATCAGAAATAATTATGTACTAGGTTTGTTTTTCATGGGACAACAGATGCTTCGTAGCTTTGTGTATTCAGGCATCACAAATCTTCCTTAAAACTTGAATTGATTTAATTAAATGATAATTATTTACATTAAATTGATGCATTTAGCAGACGCCATTAAGCGCCATTAAGGATACATTGGTATTTGCATGGAGCTAGCATCACCAATGCTAGTTTGATTCTCACAACACAATTACTATTAAATACACTAAGCATCTGCTAAATGCAAACATCTCGATGTACTTCCTGCTTTAAGTGCAGTCGCAGATGCTGAGCTGAACTGCAAGTGAGGTGTTAAATGACGAAGGCTGATTTAAATTCATGAGGTCGTGACCTGGTGGAGCTTTACACTTCAAACATGCTGTAGTGGCTTACATGTCTGTGTGACTGGTGTGTTCATGAACATGTGGATCATAAAAATACACACATTCCATAACAGTTGTAACATGAGAGTATATTCTGTAAATACATGCTCCAGAATGTTTGTGCATATGCTGCACAAATCATTCCACTTTAATCCGCTGAATTTAAAAGACCTGTAGGCCTATTTAGGACTGACAAAATGTTTAATCATAATTAATCATTTTAAAAGGAAAACATTCAGTTCCTTTTAAATAAAAGAAAACAAAATAATGGGCCTTTGTGTAATTATTAGGTTCGGGAATTTGTGTGGGTGACAAATGGCATAAATTTATGCAGTGCTCTTTACTCGTCTCACGACAGTCTCTGCGTTTGTCAAAGCCCAATTGAAATGCAAAAAAAAAAATCTTTTATAGTTCAAGTTCAATAATAAAACGACTTCCAACTAAATGTATGCACTTAAAGGCAGGGTAGGTAGGATTTTTCTATTAAAAAAACATTCCAAATTTGTTTAAACTGTCTTTATATACCAATACATAATTAAAATGTAAGTACTCTGAAAAAGAGAATATAAAAATCGAGTGACTGTAGACCTTTTAATCTGCAATAAACACAGCTCATTATTTCCATTCACTCCCACCCCCTCCCTTCTGAGCTCCTTCCAAAGCCACGCCCCCAAAACACATGAACGCGCGATGCCAAACGCTCAGGCTGGAACAAGACGCATTTATTACCTGAGACGAGTGGAGAAGAAGGAGCGCAGTACATACAGTGACATCATGTCAGAATCACATGTAATAAAATACCTAACTTTATCACTATGAATATAAACAAATAAGATTTCTTTTAGTACTCACTATCAAGCAAGCATATCGATACTGGTAAAGTTTGATTCGGTAACGAGCTATATTTATAGGTAACGAGCTATATTTATAAGGCAAAACTAAAAACAGGTTGCATTGATACACGTTTTTCCATTACCATCAGTTACACTGTGATGAAGGTGAATTTCGTGTAAGATTCATAACATATACGGTGTTTTGCATGTAAGAGTTTCCATGATGAAAACATTGTTGACTCTAATGAAGACTAACGTACACTCCGAGTCCGGAGACAAGTAACGTTACCGCATCGTCGGTTCGAGGACAGGTCCGGGGTTGAGGGCGAAGCAGAGGAGGTCGTTCAAGAGTGCGGGCAGGGTCCGAGGAAGTAGTTTTTGCCTTGTTTGCCTTCGCTGACTGCATATGCAGGTGCTTTGAGCTGAATATTTCCGGGAACGGTGACATGTGATGAGTGCACGCAGGGCAGCGCATGCAGTGGGGCTCGGGCACGAGACATGAAGGCATCTGATTGGTTCTTTACACTCGGACCGAGTGGCAGTGATTGGTCAGAGTTTTTACTGTCCTGCAGCTGCTACAGAGGTCTGATTGTTTTCATTCCTTTTTCTGAACACATAATGTATTGACTACTCTCAGGATGGAAGGACCATTTCACCCAGTATAAAAAAAAGTGTTTCTGAACAGGATTACCTACCCTAGCTTTAAACGTGCATGTGTTGAGAAGTATATGCTAATGGACTTCAGCTGATGTTTAAACTTTATTAATGATATTTAGGTGATATTTTACAAGTAGAACTAGGACAATTAATTTTCATTATTCAAGAATGCAGACTTTTTGAATGGTGCCATTCACACGGAGCACAGTGAAGTGGAATAAAAAATAAAAAAAACAGCAAAATCAAGAAACATGTTTTTTTTTTTAAAGCAGAACTTATTTCTAAAATAAGTGCAGCATGACCGAAAAAGACGCTGTTCAAACACCGACTAGGGCTCTTGAGATCCAATTTCCTGAGAGCTTAGTTCCAACCCTGATCAAACTCACCTGCCTGAAGCTTTCTAGTAATCCTGAAGACCTTGATTAGCTTGTTCAGGTGTGTTTGATTAGAGTTGGAGCAAAACTTTGCAAGACAATGGATCTCAAGGGACAGAGTTGCCCACCCCTTGGGCAAAAGCAGTGCAGTGTGTTCTATGTGAACAGCCAAAGGTTTTGATCAGTTTTGAATAGGCCTGTCACACAAGACAGAATAAAAGTTATGTGATTAAGCAGTTAACCCTCTGGTACTTCTTGCATTTCGGTCAAAAATGACAATTTCAATGAAATTATATATTTTAGTTCATTAATAATTTTTATTTAATATTTTGTATTTTTAGGGGATTTTATAGTACTAAATTATATTTATGCAGTAGTTATAATCCATTTATTCACTTTTTTGTTGTTTTTGTTTTATTCACAGTTTTGGCAGATTAATGCTGAAGTGAAAAAAGTTAAAAAAAGTGACCTTGAAAAAAGTTATAGAATTGAACAAAAATACCATTTTAAATTTTTATATGAAATACATATTTTCCAAAACACATTTTACTCTAAAACAAATCTAAATAAGCTGCATTCCAAATTTGAGGTTGAGATAAGAATTTGTTTGTGCGCGGTACCAAACGTTTACCAATAGATGAAATTCCTCTCCCATTCATTTCCAATGCGAACAGTCCAAGTGTGACTATTTCTTTCAGGACCATTTACTTCGAATCATGAACTTTAATTTTTTTGTGTTCACACAGCAAGTGCCAAAACGTTTACCAAGTTTCGTACCATTCCGATGATGTAAAACACTCTTTAAAAAGAAATTGGTTTTTACATTTATGCAATAGTTCAATAAACAAGAAGTTAATATTGAGTAACTTACAGTTTAGGCACATTATTTCCAGTTGCTTTCATGATTCAAAGACTCATTTTTTAAAGTTAGCCATTTGTTTTGTGCCTGAATGAATCGGTTAACTCACCCATAAAGTTATCACTTGCCACCAACTAGACCAACTGGCAAAACGATTTAAACTTCATAAAGAGCCACAAATTCCCACCCCAGTGCACAGACTGAGAGTCTGTCTAGAATGCACAAAAACCTGAAAATCAGTGCAAAATAACTAATACCATTTTTTTGCACTGTTAAGAATGGGATGTCATGTGTCGTTCCAAACACAAGCGATATTAATCCAGCTCATGCAACAAAGTGACTTTTTGCTGCATATATGAGTATGGGAGAGTTGAATTCAGAATGAATCAGATTATTTTTTTGTTGTTGATATATGTACGAAAATATGTAGGCTATACAATTAGGGCGAATTCCAAACGGCGGTTTTGCACGTCGGGAAGGGGACACCATCTGTAGGGGCGTTTCAAACGAAAGGGCCTGTTTACACCTGGTCACTTAATGCGATTTCTCTGATCCGATAGCTATCCGATCGTGAAAAGACCAGGTGTAAATGCCCTCTGAAACGTATTCAAATCTGATCAATCAATCCACTTAAAGAGGTGGTCTGTGACGTATTCCAGGCGAAACTGGACAAATTTAAATGCATGTGGTTGTTGAAGCCACATATGTAAATTTTATTCCTCCCAAAATGGTAAAACAAATAAACACGTGAGAGCATTATATAGGCTTCCGGTAGTCAAATATGACAGTGCTACTGCAACACGCATAGCCACAAATGAGTAGCTGAGAATCTCTTCAGCAAACTGCTGCAAATGAAGCTGAAAGTTCGGCGTCGCATCCTGAAGCTCAACGATATTATAATTTTATAATATCAAATTGAATAAATTCATTAAAGTCTTTAAAAGTTACGTCTGTAAACATATTTATTTAACCGTATGCGTTGACATTGACAGTCATATTTCCTTTACATGCACTTTCACACTCACTTTGTCCTTCATGTTCAAAAAAAGTACACAAAATGTATATTTTAATCCATGGTGTTCAAGTAACTGTCAGAGTAAGTGATCCACTCTGTGTGTGTGAATTTATGTATGTGTGGAAGAGAGGTAAAGAATAAGTGTGTATTGCACACCAGGCTCTGACCACGCTAGCCTCTGTGGTCTAGTCATGGTTTCTCATGTCCTCTCTCCCTCCTTCTCTTTCACCTTTTCACCCGTGTCTCTCTCTCTCCTCTGGCCTTTTCTTCATTTCAGAGTATTTCAGTGTCTCATTGTGTACAGTAATTGTTAGATACCGTTGTTGCAACAAAGCATTTTCTCTTTTTTTGTTCTTTGGTGTGATTTATCTTGCAGTTGCCTTGAATGTGAATCAGTCTGTGAATCTACATGAAAAAAAATAAAGCAGTAGCACTTTACAATAAGATTCAATCTGGAACATTAGTTAATGCATTAAAGGCAGTATGAAACAGAAGTTGCGATAGTGTTTTCTTGCCAATTGTGACATATATCTGAGTGAAACGGCTTCTCGAACAAAATATGAAATTTGAAATTCCAAACGGTGGTTTTGCACTTTGGGAAGAGGACGCCATTTGTAGGGGCGTTCCAGATGAAAGAGCCTGTTTACACCTGGTCACTTAATACGTTTTCTCTGATCCAATAGCTTTCCAGTCGTGAAACGAAAAGACCAGGTGTAAAATGTGAAAATGTAGGGCGGGACTTGATTTTGTCCATCAGGAATTGATTGGATTGTTGGATCGTTGTCATTTGCTCTTGCTGTAATCTCAGTAAACACATCATCAGTGAAGAGATGTCGCTGCAAGAGTAAGGGGAGGGGAAGTTAATTTGATTAAAGATTACGAGGGCACATGAATTAAAATAATAATATGCACAGATAAATCCTTTATAATAAACACCACACAATACCAAAAAAAAAAAAAAACATTGTCAATTTTGATTTCAAGGTGACTTAAACTATCATGATGAACTAAGATTTTTGTTGTATGGTTGTGTAGTTATTGTGCGACGATCTGCTATGTAATTGTGTCGTGTTGTTTTTTTGGCGGGGTGTTTGGGACAGCCTGTGTTATTGGCAGCAGGTAGTGTGTGAAACTTGTTGCATAAGTGACACATAATTAACAAGAACTCAACGTCTAACACTTACTCTGCCTGTGAAGGGCTCTCCCTCTGGCCACACACACACACACACACACACACACACACATGCACCTGGTGCTGGATATTTGGGACGGTCTGTTCTGTATTATGGATCTTCCCACAGGACATAAACCAGAAACACAGACGATTGATATTATGAGCTCATGCAAGAGTGTGTGTGTTGCTGCAAATATGAGTACAAATACACTCACCTAAAGGATTATTAGGAACACCATACTAATTCTGTGTTTGACCCCCTTTCGCCTTCAGAACTGCCTTAATTCTACGTGGCATTGATTCAACAAGGTGCTGAAAGCATTCTTTAGAAATGTTGGCCCATATTGATAGGATAGCATCTTGCAGTTGATGGAGATTTGTGGGATGCACATCCAGGGCACGAAGCTCCCGTTCCACCACATCCCAAAGATGCTCTATTGGGTTGATATCTGGTGACTGTGGGGGCCATTTTAGTACAGTGAACTCATTGTCATGTTCAAGAAACCAATTTGAAATGATTCGAGCTTTGTGACATGGTGCATTATCCTGCTGGAAGTAGCCATCAGAGGATGGGTACATGGTGGTCATAAAGGGATGGACATGGTCAGAAACAATGCTCAGGTAGGCCGTGACATTTAAACGATGCCCAATTGGCAGTAAGGGGCCTAAAGTGTGCCAAGAAAACATCCCCCACACCATTACACCACCACCACCAGCCTGCACAGTGGTAACAAGGCATGATGGATCCATGTTCTCATTCTGTTTACGCCAAATTCTGACTCTACCATCTGAATGTCTCAACAGAAATCGAGACTCATCAGACCAGGCAACATTTTCCCAGTCTTCAACTGTCCAATTTTGGTGAGCTTGTGCAAATTGTAGCCTCTTTTTCCTATTTGTAGTGGAGATGAGTGGTACCCGGTGGGGTCTTCTGCTGTTGTAGCCCATCCGCCTCAAGGTTGTGCGTGTTGTGGCTTCACAAATGCTTTGCTGCATACCTCGGTTGTAACGAGTGGTTATTTCAGTCAAAGTTGCTCTTCAATCAGCTTGAATCAGTCGGCCCATTCTCCTCTGACCTCTAGCATCAACAAGGCATTTTCGCCCACAGGACTGCCGCATACTGGATGTTTTTCCCTTTTCACACCATTCTTTGTAAACCCTAGAAATGGTTGTGCGTGAAAATCCCAGTAACTGAGCAGATTGTGAAATACTCAGACCGGCCCGTCTGGCACCAACAACCATGCCACACTCAAAATTGCTTAAATCACCTTTCTTTCCCATTCTGACATTCAGTTTGGAGTTCAGGAGATTGTCTTGACCAGGACCACACCCCTAAATGCATTGAAGCAACTGCCATGTGATTGGTTGATTAGATAATTGCATTAATGATAAATTGAACAGGTGTTCCTAATAATCCTTTAGGTGAGTGTAGATGTGTGGTTTTGGGAGAGCAAATAGTTGCAAGGGTGTAATTAAACTAAGAGCAGACTTGATCACTTGTCAATATTTCGTCATCTCAAGGGTATTTTTTCTGATTATAATTTACATTTTTATTAGGGCTATTAAATAACCTGTAGGGCTATTAAATAACCCAAAAGAAGGACCAATTCTGAACTGCCTGAAATGAGTCGCCAGTCATTTCAGTCTTACTTCCTGCACAAACGTATACGTTGTAAAAAGGTTGTATAATGCCAGTCTATGGTCTTCATTGGCTGCCTGCAAACAACATCTACTGTGACCCGCTCTCAAACACAGTAGTTGTAGCTGAGGCCTAGAAGAGTTTGGTTCATGTTGTTGAAAAGATGTTTTCCACGCTGTAAAAACAAATCCATTTTGCATGCACTTCCAAAGAATGAGGACTTGATAATATAAAACCAACGCCAAGTTACCGTTCACATCACTGTGTATACAAGTGCTGAGGAAGCCTCCGGAGCCGAAATTCAGATATGGTAATGAGCGTTTCATTTCCGATACGCCCTGTAAGTGGGTGACCAATCACAACAGACTGGGCTGTCTGACCAATCAGAGCAGAGTAGGCTCTAGGAAAGGAGGGGTTTAGAGAGACTGAATCCTTTATCTAACCGTTTCAGACACTGTGAGAAATTAGGTGATGCTGCAGTGTACATTATTAGAAAATAAAGTGTTCTTTTACCTTACACTTACCAAAAGGGGGTAAAAGAACCATTTTTAATATAAGTGTAAAGGGCATTTTTATAATCCAAGGAACCATTTTCCACCATAATAACCTTTTGTGGAATGGAAAGGTTCCATGGATGTTAAAGCTTCTTCATGGAACCATCTGTGCCAACCATTATTTGTAAGTGTAGATGCATGTAAAACTATTGTAGGAGACTTCAAAAACAAAATTAGGAACCTTTAATTTAATTTCGTTTTTTATTGATTTTCCAAACACTGAAGCATTTCAAGTCTGAAGTTCCACTTTGTTTTTATGGCAGCAGTTAACGCAGTGCACAACGCAATGGATCAGAATGCACATTTTCATTAAGGATGTGAATTTAACATTGGATCTGGAGTCTCAACATACACTATTCAAAGTGGAAAGTTTTTTAAATTGATGAATTGGTGCAGTGATGATTGGTGCAACTTGATGCATGAACATTTAATGAAATTGACATATTTAATGACCTTGATTATATCCCTAGGTAATGGCCGCTAATTTAAAGGACTAACAACTGCAACCACATACAGTACACTCCACAGTTTGATTTTGGGCAGGACTATTTTAAGCAGTATGCCAGCATGTAGTGTTCAGAACACAAAGTGCATGTGAAGAATTGTGCTGTTTGAAGGGGATTATTGTTCTAATCTGATGCTTACTGATGATTATTATGTTTTATACAAGGAGTCACAGAACACTATGTACCAGCAAACTTGTATTACGTGGAAATAAACATTTAAATGACAAAACATGAATCACAAAACCGGTAATAAAATCTCTTCCAAATCTGTTTTCCTTGTCTGATATTGTCAAATTAGATGGGTGGTTATTTTTTAAGGGTCAAAGTTCAAGCCAGTACTGCAAAAAATACTATTAAACATCCTTAAAAAGTTTTATTGCAATTTTTAACATCTTTCTTGATTCATGATGTCGTGTACATCATTTTGAATTGTATTATTTTATTGATGCTATTTGCGAGCTGCTATTTTATTTTTATTGTATATTTATATAATGTTTTGAAGGAGAATGACCCCAAATACACATTTTCTTTTGGGGACAATAATTTATATTTCATTTGAGAAATTTCAAATGAGAAATTTCCAATTAAGATCATAAGTAATGAAACTTGTTTTTAGAAAATATATCTCAAATTTAAATATTGTTCTTGCCGAAATAGCAATTTTTTGAAGCACAAATCTAAAAAAATGTAGTGACAGTACAAAACAGTAAACTTCTGTCATCATTGAGAGAGATTTTGGAATCTCAAGGTGGAATTGTCATTGGAGAAAGTGATTCGTCTTAAAATCATATACAATTTTGCCTCTCAGTTAAAAGTCTTGTTTTCAGAATGTTATTTTTATCGGACATCAGCAAAAGCACTGATTTCGTATTTTCTAAGGCAATGGCTGAATTGGCCAGTGTTATGGAAGCATATGTGTGCGTGTGTTTGTGGGTCGATGTGATTGAGTAGATTAGGATCTCCATTACAGAACACACGGTGTGACGTTTGCCAGGGGGGATTGCTGTTTATTTAACCCAATTAAAGGATTAGCTTGTCTACGCACTAGCCATCGATAACGGTCACACCGGAAACCAGGGAGTAATTATGGGTTTAGAACAAAGAGCACGTCCAGTGACCACAGCAGAGTCTCTCTGACTGGCCACATCGCTGGCTACATATGTGTGAGCCAGTGTGATCTGGATTTAGATTTTCAAACCTGTTTATTTTTCACAATACATTTAGTTTAGTTTGTTTACAAATGTACTTTATTATCAAAATATGAAAGAACGTTTAGATAACTTTACCATTAAGTTACAGAAACATTATTTATTAAAGTTTTCTAAAAAAGAGAGATTAAGTTATTCAAGTTTATTTTATGTTTTAAAAACGTTTTTCCTTGGTTATGCAAAGGTTAAAGGCACAATATGTAAGATTTTTGAATCAAAATATCCAAAAACCACTAGAACAATGTTATATATTTTGTTGATTTGTGTAATTACATTATCCCAAATGTTTCCAAGAATGTTTAAATCCAGAGAAATAAGCTATTTTAACCAGGACACGGACCGCGTCCGTGCGTCGCCTATCAATGACACCATACCCGCGTTACCCTCGATTTTCGGTTTTATTATGTGGAAACCATGGAAACACCAAAGACGCTTTAATATATTATGTGTTTTTATTAGACAGGTGAGCAACTGTTTGGATACATTCATCGACAGAAAACTAATCATTGTTATATAGCTCAAGACAGTTAGTAGTATTGTTTAAATCTAATTTTCTTGATTTCCCGCGAGTACCATGTTTTACCATACAGCAGTGTTTAACAAGTGTCTCATAGTAGCCGCATAGTAGAGGAACGCACAGAGTAGCATTATAACATAACTTTCAACACACTCAAATGTATCTAAACTGTTATACCCCACATTTATGACCGGAAGAAGTGGAAGAGGTCGTCTGCAGCATAATAAAAGCTCTCGAGCCGAAATCAAGGCGTCATCAAGATACGCCTTTATTTTGAATAAGCGAAAAATTACATAGTGTGCCCTTTAAGGTAACTTTCTGTTTTACAGTTTTGTAAATATTATGGGAATGTTACTTTTGCATGTTCTGTGAACATTCTGAAACGAGTAGTAACATTTAAACGAACATCCAGCTAAAATTTTCTAGGAAAAAAACATTCCATGAAAGATGTATAAATAATGTTTTTGTGCTAACGTTTTGAAAACATTATTAAAGACCAGATAATTTTGAGACCATATTCTATTAACATTACTGGAAAATAGTTTGTTTCTTACTTCGAGAGAACCTTGCCAGAATGTTAGCTATTAGCTATAAGTGTTCCTTGTTAGCTGGGGATATACCTATGTAACTGGTCCTTCTCGCTCCCGCTTTGGGTGGATTCAAACCAGCGCCACCGGCATGGGAGGCGCGCGCGCTAACAAGAACGCTAAAGACTGTAGCCTGTAACGCTGCGGTTGCTCTTGAGGCCAGGGGATTGAGGTTTACCTGCACAGCTCTTTACTAGCTGGCCTCCGTTACACTCAGCACACTAAACCTCACTCCCATTGGGGTCACGGCACCAATGTAACTGGTCCTACTCACATCGGTCAAAATGGGATTCGAACCAGCATCAAAAGACCACAAACGGTAATGTCAGTAACTAGTATGCCTTTTCAGGCCATGGGAGGCGGGTGCGCAAACAAGGACGTTATAGACTGTAGCCTGTAAAGTTGCGGTTGCTAGTGTGCCTCTTGAGGCCAGGGGAGTGAGGTTTACCTGCACAGCTCTTTAATAGCTGGCCTCCATTACACTCATCCCCCTAAACCCCACACCCATCCAGGTCACGGCACCAATAGCCGCGTTTCCACTGTCGGGCCAGGGCCGGGCCAGGGCCGGGCCAGGGCCGGGCCAGGGCTTTAAACGGGCCGTGCCGGGCTAATAGCCTCGGGCCAATAGCACCGGGCATGCGTTTCCACTGTCGGGCCAGAAGCTCCACAGCGCTTCACTAAAACACGCCCGTAACACGCCTCTCTGGGACAACGTCACACTAACCCATCATTTCACCAACAAATGGAAGTTTTATAAGAAAACTAATCAGAAATCACTGGAAACAGCGTTGAAAACAAACACGATAAAAGCGGCCGTTTGCTAGCTTTTTTTTTGTTTGTTTGTTTAGCAGCTACTTGAATATTTAAAACCCAAGCATCGATGTTTTACCACAGGTTTACAATAAAAAGTGATACATTGATCATAATGAATTAATTTATGTAAAAATGGCACATTAGTCACTCAGAAATAAATTACCGTTAGGTCTATTTCACAAAAGAAAGAGGACACACTTACTTTTTCAGTCGCGTCTGTTTCTTTATCTGGTAACTTAGTTACAGGACATATTTACATCACATTTAGAAAAAATGATAATTTCTACAAATATATGCCATACGACCGAGGAGCTTTAGCACTCTCTCGACTCCCATACAGATATTTTCAGTCAGAGAAACAGAGGAAGCTCCCGAAAAAAAAAAGTTACTTTATTTTTTGATAGTCCGGTTTAAAGAGACGAGACGTAGGCTATGACAGATAAAATAAAAACATGACTGTGATAGCCTTTAAGATTGGTCTGATTTCTTCAAGCGTTCACTATGTTGTTTTTTTTACTATGCGTATCTTCAAGCGTTTACTATGTTTACTATGGTAACGGCTAGCGCGCATCGTCTTTTGCATCACAAACAGAAGGCATTCAAACATGAACGCGATTTCAATTATTTTATTTTTAA
Organism: Rutilus rutilus; assembly: GCF_951802725.1. Classification (NCBI taxonomy): domain Eukaryota; kingdom Metazoa; phylum Chordata; class Actinopteri; order Cypriniformes; family Leuciscidae; genus Rutilus; species Rutilus rutilus. Next base: position 19,423,188 of record NC_140230.1, on the reverse strand, counting down.
GTATTTAATGCTGACAGAATCATCCGGCGCTGCCGTCTCCCAACGGTAAACTCCTCCTCTGTTGGTAACCACTCATCTAGCCCGAGCTGGCCCGCTTTGGCCCAAGGTATTCGACGGGCCAGAAATCCTGGCCGTTGGCCCCGAGTAAGCCCCGATCAAGCCCCGGAAGTGACAGTGGAAACGCGACTGGCCCTGGCACGCACTAGCACGGCCCGGCCCTGGCCCGACAGTGGAAACGCGGCTAATGTAACTGGTCCTACTCACACCACTCAAAGTGGGATTTGAACCGGCGTGACTGGCGTGGGAGGCTGGTGCGCTAACAAGGATGCTAAGACCACAACCTCAATCATCAGTCCCTAGTATACCTCTTGAGGCCAGGGGATTGAGGTTTAACTGCACAGCTCTTTACTAGATGGCTTCCGTTACACTCAGCACACTAAACCTCACTCCCATTGGGGTCATGGCACCAATGTAACTGGTCCTACTCACATCGGTCAAAGTGGGATTCAAACCGACCTCTAAAGACCACAAACCGTAACGTCAGTAACTAGTATGCCTTTTCAGGCCATGGGAGGCGGGTGCGCAAACAAGGACGTTATAGACTGTAGCCTGTAAAGTTGCGGTTGCTGTGCCTCTTGAGGCCAGGGGAGTGAGGTTTACCTGCACAGCTCTTTAATAGCTGGCCTCCATTACACTCACCCCCCTAAACCCCACACCCATCCGGGTCATGGCACCAATGTAACTGGTCCTACTCACACCACTCAAAGTGGGATTTGAACCGGCGTGACTGGCGTGGGAGGCTGGCGCGCTAACAAGGATGCTAAGACCACAACCTCAATCATCAGTCCCTAGTGTACCTCTTGAGGCCAGGGGATTGAGGTTTAACTGCACAGCTCTTTACTAGATGGCTTCCATTACACTCAGCACACTAAACCTCACTCCCATTGGGGTCATGGCACCAATGTAACTGGTCCTACTCACATCGGTCAAAGTGGGATTCGAACCGACCTCTAAAGACCACAAACCGTAACGTCAGTAACTAGTATGCCTTTTCAGGCCAGGGGAGTGAGGTTTACCTGCATAGCTCTTTACAAGCTGGCCTCCGTCACACATATGGAATGTTTTTCAGGTTTTCAGCTTTTTCTTTGTAGTGATGCTCTGCAGTCCTAAAGTAAGCCAGATTGCTGTTTTCTGCTGTATCCTCCACAACCGAGCACTCAGAAATGACTTACAAGGTAGAATTGTGCTTATCTGATTTGCATAACTTTTTTGTGTAAAACAGATGCCAAATTAATGCAGACAGCATGTGCAAATAAACATGACTTTCAGTGGGCACAGTTTGTTCTTAGTGAATTCCCCCTTTAGTCTTTAAATACGGAACATGTACTGAGCAAATGTAACAAACATCTGGATGCATTTACTTGACAAACAAAGTTTCATTCTTCATTTTTTGCTTGTGAGAGAACCACACGCAAAAGTAAACATAATTTGATGTAAATTTCTAATACAAAACTGAAGTGTTGTCATAAACTAATGATCCAGTTTGCCTCCATTGTGTTCTTATGTCACATCATCCGGATTTTACCGGTAGTTTTCTATTATTCCAATATGCAACATCAATATTTGAAATAATCTATATCGTTGGTCTTTTAAATGACCACCAATTCTTTGCCTTCACTGTTTTTAAAATTGATTTGTGGTGATTAAAAATATTCCATAAAGCAAAATGCTGTTTAAACTGATTTTAGATGGAGCACAGCGTGTTACATTGCAGGACATGTCGAATATATCAAAAAAATATATTAACTACCCATTTGCATGAGGAAAATGATTAGTATATGGCACATAATGCAAAATACATTTTTCAAAAGTTTCTTGCTTGTTTTCCAGGTTGTAGTTTTGTGTGTGCTGGAGATGTACTGTGACATGTTTTTGCTTTCATTTGCCTCCCTTTTTTTCATTTCCAGTGTTTCCTCTATTCTGGGATGGTCCTAATTACAGTCCTCTTATGTGTGGCTGGACTTTGTGGCAGTACCAAGAGGCCTCTCACTCACTCTCACTGACTCATGCACCCCTTCAGCCTTTCATTATGTCACTCCTTTGCATTTCTGATTGAAATCCATTAACATCCTATTTCTCTTCCACTAACAAGGCTGATTTCTCTCCACTCTCTCTTTCTATTGAGTTTGCTCAGCTTGACCACCCCTTCCACCCACATAAACCTGACATTAACAGGCATTTACTGCTCCTGTATCTCCTGTTTATTCTGTATTACAGTAGTAAATCTGTTAATGAGAACCAGCAATCCCTGCATAACTGACCACCGGATCTGTAATGAGTTTAAATTGAGCATTTTGTTACATTAATCTGTAACACTTTAGTTTAGGGTCCAATTCTCAATATTAACCATATTCTACATCCCTTAATCATACCCAATACCTAAACTTAACAACGACCCTACTAACTATTAATAAGCTATTAATAAATAGTAGTTTCTTGAGGCAAAAGTCATAGTTAATAGTTAGTTCCTAGTGAGAATTGGATCCTAATCTAAAGTGTGACCCATTAATCATATAGCAATACATTAAAAACTACTCTGAACACCTTAACAATCACTTAGCTATGTCCTGGCAACCATCAAAAACACCCTAGCAACTTATTATTATTTGTTAATTCTCTTTCACCTTTATTTAACTAACAAAAGTACAAAGAAAAGATTTCCAATGTTTTCACTGACTTAAAGGAGAACTCTGGTCAATTTTAACATTGAGCTCATTTTTTTGTACATTTGGAGTGCTGTCAGTACAGAGAACAACGACAAAAATTGGTGTTGCCTACACCGTGTTATCCTTGTTTTAAAATTTGCACCCTGTTGACTTCAATGGGGCAAGTTTTTTAATAGGTTTAGTACCTATGATCACGCGCGTGAACTCGACAATCGACTACTGTGGACTTCGACCGAAAACAGGATGTAAATACAGGTATGTGTGCTGGCTGAATAAACATAATTTTTTATATATTTCTTTCACATCTACTGCAGTCAGATTCACCCGCGTTCACTCAGAAGGAATCACTCACATGACCTGTGCACTTGTAATGACACATCAAGGATGTTAAGAGGCTAAAAGCAGGTTTAAAACTTGCCCCATTGAAGTCAACAGGGTGCAAATTTTAAAAAGAGGATAACACGTTGTAGGCAACACCGATTTTTGTCGTTGTTCTCTGTACTGACAGCACTCCAAATGTACAAAAAAATGAGCTCAATGTTAAAATTGACCGGAGTTCTCCTTTAAGTGTATTATAAAAAAAAATTGATAGCTACAACACACTCCAAGAAAGTTGGGACAGAGGCATGTTGAACACTGCCACATCACCTTTCCTTTTAATTGCACTTTTTAATCCTTTGGGAATTGAGGATACTAATAGTTGCAGGCAGGCAGGCACATCCCTTCTACGGTGTAGAGTGTCTAAACCACTCTGTTGTAGCACATGCAGAATGAGGCCTGGCATTGTCTTGCTTCCCATGAAAGATGTCAGGTTATGTCTGTACAATCCCAATATACGCCTCCACATCAATGGTACCTTCACCCATATGCAACTCCCCCATGCCGTTTGCACTGATGCACCCCCATACCATGACAGATGTTTACTTTTGCACTTGAAAATCTGGATGGGACTGAAAACTCAAACACGCTGAAACGTGAACTCATCAGCAGCATCTCTGCATTGAACTGATGTATAGCTTTCTCCTAACGTAACAGAAATTCATGTTGCATTTCTTGATGCAGTGGCAGACAGTGTTAAGTGACAATGGTTTTCCAAAGTACTCCCAAGCCAATGTGGCTATTTTTTAACACAGTAGCATGATGGTTTCTCATGCAATGCCATCTGAGGGCTCGAAGGTCACGCACGATAGAGGTTTCCTGCCATTCCCTACACAGACTGAGAATTATCTGGATTCCCTTATGTATAGTAGATGGTGAAATACCTATACTTTGCAATCTTGCATTAAGAAATGTGAATTTTGAATTGTTTGACAATTCGTTTTCACTTAACTTTGATGGTCCCTTTAACACATTCTGTTGACTATAAGTAATGTTGCAGCTACATGTCAACCAACTCTCATTAGAGTGTTAGTAGAGTATTAGTAGACTGTTAGGGTTAGGGTTAGAATAAGTTGATGACATGTAAACTTATAGTCAATAGAATGTCTGTTGGAGGACCATCACAATAAAGAGAGCAGAGAGTCTACTAATAATCTAATGAGAGTTAGCGGACATGTAGTTTCAAAGTTACTTAGTCAACCGAATGTTAAAAAGGGACCATCAAAATAAAGTGTACCGACAATTCTCTCATGAAATGTGGCATAAAGGGGTGAGCCATGACCCATCTTTGCTTGCAAAGACTGAACCTTAGCTGGATACTCCTTTTATACCCAAACACGATACACTCACCTATTACCAAATCCAACTGCTAATTGTGGACTGTTTCAAAAGAGTTTAACTTGGATATTCTCTAACCTTTTCACTTTTATTTAGCCTCTGTCCCAACTTTTTTGGAGTGTGTTGCAGCCACCAAAATCAAAATGTGTTTATATTTACAAAATACAATTAATTTGGCCAGTAATTATTATTTTTTTCGTTCAAGAGAATGAACAAATTACAGATTCTTGATTTTACTGCGTTATTTTAGTGCGAACATTTCTGGAATTGGGGTTGTAGATGACGGCATCACAGATTCATTTGTGGGTTCAGTTCAGGTATTTGGGCTCAGTCAGACATGCACATGCACAAGCCAAACTAAAGATATGAGAGAATAATATGATAAGAACAGAATCAAATATGTTCCATGGACAGAGACCAGGGATGTTTACTCCGGTATATCTGCAGATTACAGTGTGTGAATAAGCACGGAATAAGTCATCAGAGATCACTGCTGAGTGTGACCTAGTTGAGTTGCTCCAGGCATTTTAAGCTGCAATGATTGAACCAACACACACAACTGAATCACACACACGTTTCTGTAGAAACTTAATCAAGATCAGATGACCCAACTCTTTTCAGACACACATATTGATTTCAGCTCATGGCAAATCTGCGACCACACACACAGACCCAAACATACCCTCTCCAGACAGCACAGACGGACTTTATCTGTGACCACACACACACCCAAACATACCCTCTCCTGACCTGCCTGACCCTACAGCGAACACTTCTAGCCGTGCCACGTTTTATCCCAAACACGTGCCGCTTCTGACCCCAACATGAGATTATCATTCAGAAATGCTTCGATTCTCTGTGCGTAATACTCTATCTGGCCTGCCAAATGTCCAGCACACCCTTTTCTGGCCTGAATATATACAAATCAGATCACCAACACTGGCCCTGATTTCATAGTCCTGCCCAGTAATGAATCAGTGTCTCCTCCTGCCAGTCCAACCCAGATCTCCACCCAATCCCTAAAGAACTATAACTCAGTCTAAAAGCATCTTTAACACACAAACACGTAGATTAGTTAGAAAAACAATATACATGAAACAATCAGCTTTAGTGCATACATTTATTCAGAACCATTAGTTCCATTAAGAAAAAGTTCAGTGATGTGAATTCTTCAACGGATGGAATATCATACTAAAATACTCTTGAGTTTCCTGAAATACAAAATACTAAATGAGAGGTCACACTACACTTTTTCCTTTCATTCACTTCCATGCATACGCATGTGAATGCTGGAGACCGAAACGCACGCTTGTGCAAAGAAGTTTAGAATTTCACTGCGTTCAAGTTTGGTGAACTCTGACCTGCGAATCTGCATCACGTGAAGACGTGTTAGCAATAGAATACCGGTGTATCAATCAAAAGAACACAAACGTTCAAGCTGCAGGTTTGCAATGTTGCAGGAAAGTGGAGTAGTATTTTTACATATCGGATAATTATTCTTTCTATTATTCTATTCTTTCTGATGTCACATCACAACCGTTACAGTGTGCGAAGAAAATTTGTCCGCTCAGAGTCTACTGAACTTTTTCTTAATGTGACCTTCCCTTAAATCTACAGCGCAAAGCACACTTTGTGGTCTGATTACAAAACAAATGCTTCTTTTGAGTCAGTTCTTTTTAGTGAATCAAACACAAAACACAACCAGTGTAGTCTGACTCCTAAACGAATGATTCTTTTGAGCCGGATGTTTTTAGTGAAATCAAACACATAGGTTTACAGTGCAGCTAATGTAGCTTACAGCTAACTGGGAGATTTAAATCAGTGTAGTTACTAACATTAATACATTATGCATTAGTAGTATTTAAAAAAAAAATACATGAATGAATGTGTTGTCAAAATTTCCTTTAGTCAGTAGGCTCTTGTTTAGTCGGTGACTCTGTGTTAACATCTTCTGAGAGAATTAGTTTTAAATTTTATATTAAAATGATCCCATTTTTCCAAATATTTATTCCTTAAAAGTACCTTTCCTTCTCTGGCAAGCCGTTTAAACGTTTAATCCTTAAAACCTACTAGTCTCTATTTTCATGCTACTAGTACTTATTTTTTAGATAGTATCTATTCCATTAAGTACTAAGTGCTTATTCTTTAGCTTCTAGTGCTTATTCTTTAGGTACTAGTGCCTATTCTTTTATTACTAGTATCTTTTTAAAATATACTAGTTATTCATTAGATTCTAGTGCCTATTAAACTGGTACTAGCACTTATTCATTAGATACTAGTGCTTATTCATTAGTTACTAGTACTTATTCATTAGATTCTAGTGCCTATTCAATTTGTATTTATTATATACTAGTACTTATTCATCAGTTACTAGCAGCCTACTTATAATTAGATACTAGTACTTATTCATTAAATACTAGTACTTATTTCAATAGTGAGTAACTATTCTTTTGTTACTAGTAACACATTTTATTTTTTTGCCATTGACTTCTATGGGGATCTGTCATTCAGATATCAACTATTCAGTTCTAACTAGTATGTATTCCAATTGTGACTAGTACATATATATTATGATACTGGAATATATTACGATACTATATATAGTACCTATTAAATAGGCTAGATACTAGTACTTATTCATTAGCTATTAGTACTTATTCAATAGATACTAGTACTTATTCATTAGATACAAGTACCTATTAATTAGATACTAGTACTTATTAATTAGCTACTAGTACTTATTCAATAGATACTAGTACCTATTTATTAGATACAAGTATTTATCCAAATGTTACTAGTAAGATTATTTATTTTACTAGTAAGATTTTTAATTGAACTCTCCAGTGGCCGTTCTGACTAGTCATAACGTAAGACGAGTAAAAAAGCAGTTGTGACTAGTAAAATAATTATAGTTACTAGTTACAATTACAAAATATACTAGTGTCTAATAAATAAGTACTAGTATCTATTGAATAAGTACTAGTAACTAATTAATGAGTACTAGTATCTATTTAATAGGAACTAGTATCTACGTATTTATCAGGTACTAATTAATGAATAAGTACTAGTAGCTAATTAATAAGTACTAGTATCTATTGAATAAGTACTTGTAATGAATAAGTAACTAGTAGCTAATGAATAAGTAGTAACTAATGAATAAGTACAAGTATCTATTGAATAAGTACTAGTAGCTAATGAATAAGTAACTAGTAGCTAATGAATAAGTAACTAATGAATAAGTACAAGTATCTATTGAATAAGTACTAGTAATGAATAAGTAACTAGTAGCTAATGAATAAGTAGTAGCTAATGAATAAGTACAAGTATCTATTGAATAAGTACTAGTAGCTAATGAATAAGTACTAGTAACTAATGAATATGTACTAGTATCTATTGAATAAGTACTAATAGCTAATGAATAAGTACTAGCATCTATTTAATAGGTAGGCCTACTAGTATCTAATGATTAAGTACTAGCATCTATTGAACAAGTACTAGTATCTAAAAAATAAGTACTAGTACCTATGGCAAAAATTTAAATGTGTTAGTAACAGAAGAATAGTTACTAGTCACTATCGAAATAAGTACTAGTATCTAATGAATAAGAACTAGTATCTATTTAATAGGTACTAGTATCTAATAAATAAGTACTAAAATCTAATAATAAGGACTAGTAACTAATGAAAAAGTACTAGTACCAATTTAATAGGCACTAGAATCTAATTAATAAGTACTAGTGTCTATTGAATAAGTACTAGTAATGAATAAGTAACTAGTAGCTAATGAATAAGTAGTAACTAATGAATAAGTACAAGTATCTATTGAATAAGTACTAGTAGCTAATGAATAAGTAACTAGTAGCTAATGAATAAGTAGTAACTAATGAATAAGTACAAGTATCTATTGAATAAGTACTAGCAATGAATAAGTAACTAGTAGCTAATGAATAAGTAGTAGCTAATGAATAAGTACAAGTATCTATTGAATAAGTACTAGTAGCTAATGAATAAGTACTAGTAACTAATGAATATGTACTAGCATCTATTGAATAAGTACTAATAGCTAATGAATAAGTACTAGTACCTATGGCAAAAATTTAAATGTGTTAGTAACAGAAGAATAGTTACTAGTCACTATCGAAATAAGTACTAGTATCTAATGAATAAGTACTAGCATCTATTTAATAGGTAGGCCTACTAGTATCTAATGATTAAGTACTAGCATCTATTGAACAAGTACTAGTATCTAAAAAATAAGTACTAGTACCTATGGCAAAAATTTAAATGTGTTAGTAACAGAAGAATAGTTACTAGTCACTATCGAAATAAGTACTAGTATCTAATGAATAAGAACTAGTATCTATTTAATAGGTACTAGTATCTAATAAATAAGTACTAAAATCTAATAATAAGGACTAGTAACTAATGAAAAAGTACTAGTACCAATTTAATAGGCACTAGAATCTAATTAATAAGTACTAGTGTCTATTTAATATATCTAATGAATGAGTACCAGTCTCTAAAAAATAAGAACTAGTATCTAATGAATAACTACTAGTATCTTTTAAAAAGGTACTAGTATCTAAAGAATAAGCACTAGTACTTAATGAAATAGTATCTAAAAATTAGGAACTAGTAGCATGAAAATAGATACTAGTAGGTTTTAAGGATTAAATGTTAAAACGGCTAGCCATATTCCTTCTCATTTTGTGATGTTTTTTGTTGTTGTTTTGTTTGTTTACTTATTTTTATTATTTCCCCAGTTTAAATTATATTTCGAATTTTTTATCCCCAAATTTACTTGTAGACTTTTGGCTTCCACTGTGTTTAGCAGCAGGATTTGCGAAGATGATTTGCAGCAGGGTTTCCAAAGATCATTCGTGTGCAGAGTTCCTCATTTAAAGATTCACATTAAAAGCTCTATCGCTCTCATTTTCGCATTCATTATTTCACTACATGTGGAGACTGCTCAGCAGGAGAGAGAATGAAAGAGGGAACGTTTAGGTCGAGGTTCAGGCCACGGGGGTGTTGGGTATTAATTAAGTCCAGCTCGTTACCGGCTCCTGGCAGTCTGGTTTGCTGCGACAAATCTAGAACAGCTGGGTCACATTATGGAAAACCAAACTCGCTTTTATTACAAGTCAACAGGAGCACAAATTCAAATATGTAAAGGTATTCATTCGTGTGTATGTGTGTGCACCACTGCATGTCTATACTGACCACTTTCTTATTCACCCAATCAAGAAGGAAAATTCAAAGGTCATGATCAATGTCTTGTGCAAATCCAAATGCCTACGTGCATCTAGGTGAACCTAATGTGTGTGTTTGTGAGCACGCTCTCAACTGTGATAAGGGTGGTTGACTGAGAAGAAAATTCCAGTGTGATTCCTTATCTCAATCGAATGATGTATTCCATGTGTTTATGGCCTGAGGTGCACTTCAGTATTTACACAGTATGGACTTTTACCCCACTGTAAAACACTTGAGAGCACCTGCAGAGAGCCGAGAGGCAAAACGTAACCATAAACGGTCATGTTGCATCAGATTGAGCTGAACTCGAACTTGAATTGAGATCACGTATCAAACGTAGTTTCTTACACATGTTGGATGATGTGGCCGCGAGGACAATGAGACAAAACTTCATGCTTCGGGTCCCCCTTTTAATCTGAAACCATAGTTCAGTCATGGCCCCTGTTCAAAGACCTGAGGCGACATTCCTGCCCTGTTGGTGCCCCTGATGTATTCAGTCTTTCATTTATTAATCCAGGGATCGGGAAAGAGAACTTCAGGCATTAATGTGAAGTCGTTTCAGAAATGTTTCAGCATGTTGCCCTTTAATGATTCAGTTATACAAGAGCACAGAGTGTTACACTTCGAAAACTATAAGCTCCAGGATGGGTGTTACGATATCTCATAAATCCATGCTCATTCTTGCATAGTTCCTCTTTTCCTCAGCGGGCTACTGTTTATTGGTCTTTTTTTTTTTCTTGGTAAACAGTTTGCTAGCATAAATTTTACCACAGGATAAAAGTCATTAGCGTTTGTGTGACTGTAAATGTTCACAATGTTCTCATTTATCACACATAACTTTTGTTTAGCAGCAGCGTTTGGGTAAGATTGATGATTTCTAGAGAAATTAGTTTTATTTGATTCAGCGTGACATTCGAAGACAAATTAGTTTCTGGAAATGTATGCAAATAGCTGCATGTGGGATTGTAAGTTACTTCACTGCATGCAAGGAAATGACTTCTGTGAAAGATTTGCCAGCCGGTGGGACTTCAGAGGGTTATGAATATATTTTGATGGAGAATTAGAGAGGAAGTCTGAAATGATATACACTGGTGATGTGACAGTTGAACTGCTTCACAGCATCTCATTCACGGCAATTCATTATACAAATTCAAAAAGGCACACACTCAAAGTTCGTTGTTCTCTACAACAAAGATTCTGTGCAAATGTATGTTTATGGTATAAATACAGTGTTTGGTTTCGCATGTCTCTGTTTGCGTGTGTGTTTACATGGCCGGTGATGTCACTGAATTTGTATTGTGGGTTTTGGTCGTGGTCTTGAGTGATATAAAACAATAGAACTCTCAAATTAAAACCAGACAGAAAAAATATTGACTTCAACATATGTCATTGAGGATCAGTTAAAAACAAGTGGAAAAACTGAGAGGACGTACACAGAGATGACAAGTGCTAAAGAAACTTAGGAAAAGCAGTAGGCTATTTTTTAATGCACATTCCTATATTCAAAAAGATCTAAGATAACTAAAATTGAAATGTCATTTTTGAACATTTTCGTCACAATTGAATTTTATTGATTGCCATTTCATTTTGTAAAATGGAACTTGATTTGAATTGGGACAAATAATTAGTTGACCTTATTCTGGACATCCAGCAGTCCATATCCTGATTTTTTTTTGTTCGTTTTTTGTTGTTTTGGTTTAAAAAAAAACACACACGACATAATCTGTTTTGTACTGTTTTTATTTTATTTTATTTGTAATATGTAAAAAAACTATATGCAATATTTGGTAAAAAGTTTTATTACTTTATTTAATTTTCAAAAATGTTTGCAAACAGAAATATAAGTGTGAAAAGAAAAATAAACCTAAATAATTTTGTCTACATAAATCATTTTTTAATTAAATAATAAAATATTGAAATGATGATACAATGATTGGACAAGTTAATCAAGACATAATGCAATGTTTATTTATTTTTTGCCTGCCAAGACCTCAGTAATGCCTACATCTTATCAAGTTTGCACACTGTAAATAATCGCTCAAAGGTAATCTTAGGAAAACACTGCTGTAAGAATATCAGCTAGAGTAATGACATCACCTGTAACATTCAGCCATACAAGCAAGTCGCATATTTTCTATCCATAACTGCATAAAAGTTGTCACAACCTCTGTTTACCTAGTGACTAAACGCTGGAATAGCCTCCATAAATAGACCATAGCAACTAAAATGCTGTCAAAGGGGAAAGCCCTGCATACAATGCAATGTTAGCAACGTGACAATATTTTGAGCACGGGGAGCGTCATATCTCAGTCTCTGCTTAAGCAACAAGTGCACTGATTTCTACACGTCTTTTGTTTACGGGCTATTCATCAGTCACATGATGGACCTTTTAAAATCCTCTTCATCTGTGTTTGAATTGTTTTTATGAGCAATATAGGGTTGCATCTCTCACATTTCCCATCAGGCTTTCACGCACACGTATAAAAAGAGGTAAACACATACTAGTAAGCCTTCATGGTTTGTAGGCTGTTTTGTCACATTCCACTAGTGACTCATACCTGATGTTGATTGCAAAGCTTCACAGATTTATATTAGGTAGACAATATTTTGTTCTCAGACCTGAGTCAATGTTGCTTGATAATTTTATCTCCTTGCGAGAAGTCAAGCGTGTTTGCGCTTCTCAGAAATCTTGTTAAATGTAAATACAACTTTTATTCGTGTTACACATCTCTCCGTCCACAGTAGTTCCTCTGTTTCCCAGAGTCTTTTAAAGGGTGGTGTGATGTTTGTGAACTCTTCGCGATCTGACATCACTGACATTGCAAAGGAGTGCGTGTGTGTGTGTGTGTGTGTGTGTGTGCGATTAACAATCAGACAATCAGCCCCTGTGACTGTGAGAACTCAAGGGCAAAAACACAGAGATGTATGGATGAATGAAAGGGGGCTGGTTGGGAGGAAAAACAACTGTCAGAGTGAACAAGTGTGTCCGTCCCTTTGAGGAAATGTGAATGATCTGAAACTGATTAAAAAGGAAATAACTCTACCCTATTTTGAATATGCTGAATGAGGGGGGTCTGATGGTTGAGATTATGATTCATGTTTTTAAGCTGTTGTCTGCTCTTCTTTATTTTGTATGTGACCCTGTTCTGTCATTTTAATATCTGTGCCATATATAAAACCGACTATGAAATAAACAAACATTCAAAATACTAAGAACCCTGTGATCTGAACCTTGACCTTAACTCCCTCCCCCGCTGTTTTTCTGTTCATCTGTCCATCTCTGTAACTGAATGGATTGAAAATGCTCTTTTAAAGCAAGGTTATATAAGTGCTGTGTTTGTTAGTCGGTTCGGCTGGTTGGGTCATGGTGAAGTGCAGAGGATTGAACTCTTCAAACTCTTTGACGCATGTAACTCTGATAAGTTCTAATTAAATTATGAAAGGTTTAAAATTTATATCTGGTGGTAAATCGCGGGGACATTTAAGGTCTTGGTTTGGAATATGTTTGTTTGTCAGTGTGTGTGTGTGTGTGTGTGAGAGAGAGTGAGACTGCAACTGTGTGTGTGTGTGAGTTTTTGCTTTTCATTACCTCCAGTTTCGTCAGTCTTTAAAGGGCAGAGGGGTTTTATGAGACCCCATTATGAATCCTCTGATACATGTTTTTATCATAGTAAATTCCTAATTGGCAAATCTGATGTCCGCTTTCACCTTATTCGTGGTGGAATGAGAACTGTTTCAGACTGAAGATAATTAGTGTTTCTTCAACTATGGGAACTTCTGGCCCTGTGGACTAGAAAAAAAACGAATAAAATGCACGTTTCACTCTCTAAGTGGTCCACTATATGCTATACATGAAACCACATCTCAAATGACGGAAATGACGATGATGGAAATGACATTTTTGGATAAAATGGCCAACTCCTTTGTCTTGCTTCCTAATTTCATTAGCATATTATGTATACTAAATACACACAATTACATTTTCACATTTTTTGCATAATTTAGCATAATAAACTACAGCACGATTAAAAATGACACGCAAAAAATATTCTGCTCACATGTAGCATTTATTCAAGTTTTTACTTTCCTTCACACATCACATGCCTCATGTTCTGCTGTGTCTTTGGTAAACTATCACCAACTTTTGAATTAAAAAATTATTCGTGGAAAAATTGTTGTTTGTGATGGAAATGAGAACTGTCAGTCATAATTTGTGTAAAATGTATATAAATGATTTTGTGCCCACACAATAAAAAAATAAAAAAATGGTCCATGATAATATAACTTTTTGATCAGCATAATTTAAAATAATTAAGTATTTCATATTTTGGGATTGAAAACTGGGAAAAAATTTTCTATAATTTTTATATAATTTTTTATAGAGAATTTTTTTTTTTTTCCTATAATTTTGAACGATGGAGTGTGTATTTCCCCCCTCTGATTTGATTACTTACTGTTAAAATCTGTGTTATTAATAGAAGTGTTATTATCCAGAAGTGTTATTAATAGAAGAAAACCCAAATAATCAACATTAATCTCTGCTTTTCTTGGCTTATTTCACAGAAGCCATGTTTGGTGATTTAATTGTTATTCTAATCTTTCGATGATGCGTTGGTAGGTGTGAGACAGCGCATTTGTTGTTCTTGAGCTGTCCTACATGACTCAATGCTTCAGATGGAGAGTAAACAGACTCTTAATTCACACCCACTATAGGCTGGATTTGAGAACTGAAGGCTATGTTTACTAATGTGAAGGAACGGTTTCAATCAATCTTTAATTCCACATTCTGTCCACAAAATGCCCAAATCTTAAAATCTCTCCGCAAAACCCTTCAGAGGGTCATTTCAGTTTGTGGCGGCTCATCCAGACCTTATTTAGCCCCGATCATGCAAACCTGCATCTGAATCACTCATCATTGGTCATTGGTCATTCAGTGTTACATAAGGACAGACTGACCACTACAGTGAGCTGATTTACTGACCTTCAGGAGATTACTGGGCAAATCAGATAGTACTAGAGTTTACTAAATGAATTAGCAGGGAACAGTGATGGACTGAGCGTGTATAAATACACACACACACACACTCTCACATTCATCTGCTAGAAAGAGACACAAGAGATGTGCCAGCTTTAAATCTGTACCAAGTTGTTTTTGGTTTGGGGCTTTAATGGTTGTGCAATAGAATGATCTTTTATTTTCAGCAAAGCTATAGGCCATCACATTCGCCCCGAACTGACCCAAATATATATTGTGACCGAAAATAAACTTTAGCCCTTGAAAACCTTAGCAATCAAATTCATTCTTTACTGTTCCTTACAAAAGCTGGGCAGATCAAACAGTCATAAATTTTTTTTCACGCAATGGTCTTTATGAAAAAACAACAACATGTGCATCCTTCTGAAGAAAGGGAAAATCAGGAGAAGAGAGGGCGCAGTCGGATATGTATTGTGGTCTTTTGTTGGAATCCACTGCAATCTCACAGATCTGAATAATAGAGTGTAATTATTTCCAGATGGCCACAATGCGTCGCCTAAAGTGAAGAGAAACCTGTTGAAAAAACTGTCAGGGAGGAGAAGAAATATGTTCACCATCTTGAACACTAATCAGAAGACATGTTTCACTGCTGAAAGAACCAGAAATCTGTTCCTGTAACTTGAAGCAATACAACTGATATTAAGTGTTTTTAGGCCTACTTGTTAAAAACTTTTGAAACGTGCCACAAATCCCATGTTGACAGTAGAACTAAGACTCTGAATCAGTATTCAGATGCAGATGCAGGATTCCAAGACGCTGACGCACGCTACTGTTTTCTCGCTCGAAGAGTTGCAATACATGTTGATTGGATTACTTTTAACAGAGAAGAAACACACCTAGAAAACTATTGTTTAAGATGCTTTTGTCAACACAAGAATGAGTGGCCATGATGACTACAAATGATCTTTGGTAACAAGAAAAGAGCTGCACTGTGTTTTTTTAGTCCACATAAATGGAAGTCATGTTGATAATTGAGATTCAGTGACAACTGTATTTCATTCCATTGAAAACGGTTATATTACAGAAGATTTTAATGTGCTTTACTGGAATCGTAACACAAACTGAACAGCCATCAATTTATACATATATAATTCTGAAAGACACACTACCGTAATGTTTTTGAAACAAGTCTAATGCTCACCAAGTTTCCATTACTTTGATCCAAAATACAGCAAAAACAGTAATATTGTGAAATATTATTACAATTCATCCGTTTAAAGGGATACTCCACTTTTTTTGGAAATAGGCTCATTTTAAAACTCCCCCAGAGTTAAACAGTTGAGTTTTACCATTTTCGAATCCATTCAGCCGATCTCCGGGTCTGGCGGTACCACTTTTAGCATAACTTAGCATAGATCATTGAATCGGACAAGACCATTAGCATCTCTCTCAAAAAAATGACCAAAGAGTTTCGATATTTTTTCCTATTTAAAACTTGACTCTTCTGTAGTTACATCGTGTACTAAGACCGATGGAAAATGTAAAGTTGCGATTTTCTAGGCTGATATGGCTAGGAACTATACTCTCATTCCTGCGTAATAATCAAGAAACTTTGCTGCCGTACCATGAGTCCAGCAGGCGTAATGATATGACGCAGCGCCTGAAAATAGTCCCCAGCTCGGTAACTTCCAACGTAACCGGGACTAAGTTTGTCTAACCTATTAGACCTATTTTCAGGTGCTGCGTCATATCATTACACCTTACATTACATTTTCCGTCGGTCTTAGTACACGATGTAACTACAGAAGAGTCAAGTTTTAAATAGGAAAAATATCGAAACTCTTTGGTCATTTTTTTGAGAGAGATGCTAATGGTCTTGTCCGATTCAATGATCTATGCTAAGCTATGTTAAAAGTGGTACCGCCAGACCCGGAGCTCGGCTGAATGGATTCGAAAACGGTAAAACTCAACTGTTTAACTCTGGGGGAGTTGTAAAATGAGTGGAGTATCCCTTTAATAATTTACAAAATAACTTTTCTATTTTAAGATCTATTTTAAAATGGAATTTATACCTGTGATGCATGGCAAAGCTAAATTGTCAGCATTCATTACTCTAGTCTTCAGTGTCAGACTTTTATTTTTAACTTTTTTTCGGGAATGTTTGATGAACAAAAAATGCAAAAGAACAATAATCTTTTGTAACATTATAATGTGACCTTTGTCACTTGATCAATTGTGAATAATTGTCATTTGATCAAACTTTTGAATAACTTATATATATTATTGTTCGTCAATTTTATCCATAGCGTATTCAAGGGAATGCAAGAACATTATTTAAAGAATAGAGGCATTCTCATGGGCACCACGGCTCAACACATCAGAACAAACATGCTAACCGCTAGCCAGGCCACAAATAAGATCATTTTCTTACTTTGTGTACTGTAATTCTGTTTATTCTGTTTGTCCTGAGGCGGTTTTTGCTTTCAAGAATTTTGACTTGTAGATCAGTATCATATAATTTGAGGTCACATTTGTCTCTGCCAAATTAAAATGACCTCAGACAGTTTAATGAAATAAGCCATGTCATTCATGCGCTTGAGATTTGGTTGTCTGGCCTATCAAACATGTACTGCCAACCTGTAATGCCACTGTAATGCTATTATGATTCAAGAGGACATATTGATCAAAGCAGATATAGATATCTGGCTGTATTAGCTATAGTGGTTATAAGCTCTGCTCCTAAGCTGAAGTTTAGTCAGTCCTGATCTTGAGAGGATTCCTTACTGGGACTTTCCTACTATAAATCAGATATATCCAGTTGGATAACATGACTGGAGAATATTTAATGCACCTTGTAGGGATTTAAAAATGCAGTGCTCAATTGGAAAGACCATTAGAAAATCCACTGCTTATGCCAAGCTGACTTTTGAGGTTGTGTATGTGCTCACATGCTCTGTGTAAAGTAGCAATGTAGCAATACTCCTGAAAGTAACATTTGACAAATATACTTGGTTTGCAGTCATGCATGTGTGACGCAAATTGGGGTTTGTCTGAAAAATGTTTTTTTCCGATCCGATCAGTTGAACTTTAAGTCAAGTCAAGTCAAGTCAAGTCAAGTATATTTGTATAGCGCTTTTCACAATACAGATTGTATCAAAGCAGCTTCACAGTATTAAATTAAAGTAATACAACAAGGTTTGTTTCTAGTGGAATTTATTGATTGATAAAATTAAATATCCCCAAAATATCCCCAACTGAGCAAGCCAAAGGCAACAGTGGCAAGGAACCGAAAAACTCCATCAAGTGACCTAATGGTGACCTAAAACTCCATCAGGTGACCTAATGGAGAAAAAAAAAAACCTTGGGAGAACCCAGGCTCAGTCGGGGGCCAGTTCTCCTCTGGCGTTTATGAACTAGAGACAGGATTTAACTGTAAGATTAAAAATATTATATGAATGCCTGGCTGAAGAGATGCGTCTTTAATCTAGTTTTAAACTGGGAGAGCGAGTCTGAGCAACGAACAGTATCAGGAAGGCTATTCCAGAGTTTTGGAGCTAAATGTGAAAATGCTCTCCCTCCTTTGGTGGTTCTGGATATCCTAGGTATGACCAAAAGCCTCGAATTTAGTGATCTTAGAGAGCGCGATGGATTATAGGGCGATAGAAGATCCGTTAAATAGATAGAAGATCCGTTAAATAGGATCTTCTATCTTTAAACTTGAACTTTGCAATAAGTACCTTGTTTGATATGGACACATTGGGTCATCAGTCTTCTTCATGAAGTGTAAAGTAAAAACAAACATTTGAAATCGCATGTATGTTCCAATTCTGTAAGATGATTTTTAAATGCTCTTTATTAGATTCATATCAGTGAGGTCATATTTAGAACATACAAATTTAGTTCAGTTCAAGTGGCTAACAATTTATCGTTAAATATGTGAACAGCTTAAAACGTTAGGAAAATGTACAGTACATTTGTGGTCAGTATGATTTTTTTTTTAAAGAAACTTATATTTTTTATTCAGCAAGGATATAATAAATTGAGTAATGTCATTTATAATCTCACTAAAGATTTCTATTTCAAATAAATGCTCTTCTTTTGATCTTTCTATTAAAAAAAAAAAAAAAAATGCATCACGGTTTCCACACAATAAACAGCACAACCGTTTTCAACTGTGACAATAAGAAATGTTTCTTGAGCACCAAATCAGATTGATAAATCATGTGAGGATTATGTAACACTGAAGATGAAGTAATGGCTGCCGAAAATTCAGCTTTGCCATCAAAGAATTAAATTACATTTTAAAATAGAAAAGTGTTATTTTAAATTGCATTAATCTCAATATTGCTGTTTACAGTATTTTTGATCAAATAAATGAAGCCTTGATGAGCATGAGCAAGACAAATCTTTTAAAAACTTAAAGAATTGTACCGAGCCCAATCTTTTGAAAGGTAATAGTTTGGCAGTACATATGATTATATAGATACTAAAAACATAACACACAATAAAAGATAATAAAAAGGAAGAATGTATATGTGCTTGCAAAACTGCACAGCATTTTTTTCTCTATAGTAATGAAACAGACGTCATGACTGAGTAAAAGTCGAATTAAGTTTCGTAGTTGTTCTGTGGGAGGGGTGACGTTAATGGACGGGGTGCTGTTATCATCCAGTCAAAGGACAGTGTAATGCAATTAGTTTTAAAAGTCTTAAGAGCTCAGGTAGACCTCAGCTTTTATCCCGCCCCAGCTGCTCATCTACACATGCATGTAAACATAGCTAACACATATGTTTACATTAGTGCTGCTCAATTCCAACATACAATCACCTTACAGGAAAAAAGAGGATATCTAACTAAATATGTACAAAATATTTGTCATATATTTCATACCTTTAATGGACTGAAGATTAAGTAATGGAGTTAATAGTTTAATAGTATGCATTCTTGTGTGTAGTGTGCCCTGGGTGGTGTAAGGACAACGTCTGGCCTTAGTTACAAATAATCCATGTCCCTGGGTTCATCTAATTATTTAATTAGGTCAAGACATCCGATATCTATAGCAACCCAAACCCAGTGACCCAAGCTGAAGGACTCGAATAAAGCCAAAGCAACTTCCAAATGAAAACGGCATTTCATGAGAATTGTTAAAAATTACAGTGCTTTACAGCGCTAAGGATTTTTTTTTTTCATCTGGTCGGGTCAGTAATTAAATTTTTTAGTAATTAAAATTCAGTAATTAAAATTTTTACCTGCCCAGCCAAAAGGTTTACTGGCCCCACCAGAAAAAAGTATGTTTGACAATTCTGTGTGAATTTGTCCGTTCAAGCACAAGAAGATGAGAAAGAGACCTCAATTCAGTATCTTTAGCATTCAGGCGTGGCTTTCTATGTTCTCAGACAGCGCGCAAATACCGAGTTTTCTTTCGCTTCTTCTTTGGCTTAAATATATTTAAATGGCCAAGGCTTAAAAACACTTGTAAATGACACACTTTTAGAATGTCTCATCTAATCTAGTCTAGGAACATTTCTGTTCATTAAAATCCCAATAAATGAAATTGGCTCCAGAAAAGAAAATGTCCAATTTTTATTAAACTCATCCAAGATTTGAATAGGAAATGTGTCAGTATCTTATTGGTCACTGTGCTTAGTTGAAATCTCATGTCAAACTGTATAAAGCTTACAGTTTGAGGATTTTACGCAGATTCTCTCTCTTTTTTTTTTTCTGCTTTTTCCACTTTAATTTCCTTTTAGTAACTGGACTACATAAGTGTAAGACTGAACATACTGGTTGAGGCCTGGTCTGAGACAAAATGGCCCTGCTGGCTAATTAACATACGACCTCCCCCATACAACCTCACTTCCTCTTCCTCAACTAAGAACTCACACAAGAACATGGTTTAATGTGAATGTTTATCATTGACTGTTATGTTTTTGGTGTCATTTGAAATGTCTCAAAGTGAGTGGTACAGATGTCTCATAACCAGATAGATCAAATAAAAGGAAATAAGGTTTATAGAAGTTTAGAGAAAACTGGTTCAGAGATAAGGCCAGATAAGGCAACCCCCCTTTTGTCGGATGGAAGCCATTTGAGGGTGGTCTCCCCCATCCCCCATGTCACCTGGTCAAAGAGGATAAAGGAAGGTGTTCTCTCTCTCTCTCTCTCTCTCTCTCTCTCTCTCTCTCTCTCTCTCTCTCTCTCTCTCTCTATCTTTCCCTTTCTCTCTCTCTCTCTATCTCAGGTACAAGTTGGGTAAGATTACCCTTCATTTATGGAGTCAGATGAAATAACAAGTAAATACATATGATTAATGTATTGCAAATTTAACCAACCAATACTTTGCATGAGTGAGGACGGAACACGTGATAACCTTCCCCGTGTATTGGCGAACCGGCGTTGGACCAATATATCGGGCCTTACATAAGTAACAGGAAATGGAAAGTGATGAGTGTTGATATTTTTTTGTGTAGGCTATATCCCATATTAATCAATGTTTTCCTGTGTTTTTTTTATACTTAACACACACACACACACACACACACACACACACACACACACACACACACACACACACACACACACACACACACACACAACAGACTGAGATTTCCATTTCAAAATATGTTCCAAAAATATGTTTATATATTATTGTATAATACTTTTCAGTTATAACAGTAAAATAACATGATTGGAAATTACATTAACATATTTCTCAGAGGACTGATTTTGGACCATTAATGGTTTTGGTATTAGTCTGGGGAGCATATTTGTGCTTGCATAATGTGCTAATGCTTAAGCTTCATATACTGCACTGCTGTACTTTATTTCCTACATGACAAACAAATAGAAACTGAGTGATGGGCAGAAATTCAGTGTCTATATATAACATTCATCTGTTGAGAGCTGTATGGATGCAGCCTTAAAAAGGATTATGCATAAAAAGAGAGGGGATGGCGAAGAGAGAGTGGGAGATGAGATGCCTAGAGGGTTAAAAGTGGAAAAGGATGCAAATCAGAGGGTGATAAAAATTCTCAGCAGTTGGAGAGCGAAACATTTCAGTCATGTTTGCCTCGATACACACTAACTGACTAATGAAACACCCTTTGCCATATATAGACCGGCCGTATGACTGACAGCTCACATGCTTGCCACATTTAGCCTGCAATAGAGGGGTAGAGAATGGTGATGATGTCGCTCAGAAATATGAAGTGGCCATTGGCGATACGATTGGACAGTTATTAATATCATTAGTGCTGGATTAGCTCTTTGGTTTTTCCCCACTTCAGTCCTTCCCCTGCCAGCTCTAAGCATTACACTGCTAATCTCATCTCCCTCCAGTAATGACACTTTCACTGTCTAGTGTTTACGGTCATTTTGGAAAATTACAGAGAAAAACAAAATCATCTGGAGCAGGGTGCGAAGGCAAGGTTAATTCTCTGTGTGAAAAATGGCGCGATTTGGGCTTCCGAGGAAGCGCTTACACAGAGTAATGAGGCTGCTGAAGGCACTAATGAGTATTTGGGAATCATTCTGCTTTGAGGAGAATCAAGTAATCGTTTTTCTGAGAAGTATTTTAAGTCGCGCGCAGCATGTCGCCTACATGACTAATCATTATGGGTATGCTAATGCATGCTAATTTATGCTAACATAGTTACACTGGAAAATTATTTCTGATTGGGCCATATGGGGTGAGTGGGTGGGCCTTATTCACACATTAAATTCTCATAACAGATTCCCCTCATTTCACTGAGTCAAGACGGAAACCACGGCAAACCTGGTACCACGGAAACCAACAGTTATAGCACTGAGCAATAGGAAGTGGGTGGAGAGGCTTCCTCTGAAAGTTCAGCAAAGATCAGGAAGTATCTTGTGGAAAAAAAAAGACAGACGTGCACCTTGTTCTGTCCTCTTTGCATTAGATTTTGTCTAGATTTAGACAGACACAAACCTCTTAAACTGCAGATATACAGAAAAAAAAACTGTAAAAACATAAAGGAATAGTTTGCCTAAATATAAATATTTTGTCATCATTTACTCACACTGTCCAAAATTCATTATTCACTGATAATTTTCTCCCTTAGAGAGCCGTTAAAGGGTTAGTTCACCCAAAAATGAAAATTCTGTCAGTAATTACTCACCCTCATGTTGTTCCAACCCCGTAAGACCTTCATTCATCTTCGGAACACAAATTAAGATATTTTTGATTAAATCTGAGTCCACTTTTCATTTCCTTCTCTCTGGGCCTCGAGTCTTTTCACGTAGTGTTTAAGCGTAGCCTGTAAGCGTAACTTTTCACGTAGTGTTTAAGTGTTTAAGCGCATCTGTGTTGCACGTCACCACGTATGACACACATGACCAGCGTCGGCCAATAGTGAGCCTACGTGGTGACGTGCAACACAGACGCGCTACGCTTAAAGGGACACTCCACCCATTTGCATTAAGCTTTGCATTGTTAGAAACCCAGTCATACTATTGAATGGTCGTGCAACACTCTTTCATTTTCCCCTGAGACGGGAGAAATCCGTTATTTACCTTTTACACTTCCTCCTACAATGACGCAAAAATCGTCATTTTGCGCCATTGTAGGAGGAAGTGTAAGAGGGGGGGATTTCTGTTGAGACTACAAGCACTAGTTCCTCATCTTTCCCAGGGGGCGGGACCCGCTCACGCTACAGACCTATTACAGATCAGTGGGTGGGACTTTACTCTCTGAAACTGAAAGCAATATCCTCCATCTTGTTTGAAGCTAAGCTAACAGGCGCTGTGGAGACAGATGTAAAGTTATGACAATAGCGGAGGAGAGTGCTCAATATGATATAGAAGAAGAGGATTTTGGAAGTCTGATGCTTGAATCAGGTGTTTGTGGCTACCTTTACAAGCCGCATTATAGCGAAGAGCAGCCGAGGCAGAAGACCTGCCTGCCGCGGACGAGGAGCCCGGACTGGCTCGAGTTAGGGCGGACTGGTGGCGCCGGTGATCTCACTATGCAACTCATAGACTGTAAGATGCAACTACGAACACAGAAATAGAGTCCGTCTGCGGCAAAGAATTTCAACGATGACGATTTCTCCTGGACGAAATCTCTGAATCAGACGAGGACACGGACGTTTGTGTTGAGAACTATCCTAGTTTCGCACCGCATATGTTCTGTCTGAACATCCAGGTACCATGCAATAATTCACCTTTTCGAAAGAAATACAAACGAGGAGTAATGAGTTCGCCAACTAACTAGACATTTTGTGTGAATGTGAAATTAATTTCAAGCTCTGGTGGTAGCTAGC
The DNA here is from genome assembly GCF_951802725.1 of Rutilus rutilus. Taxonomy (NCBI): domain Eukaryota; kingdom Metazoa; phylum Chordata; class Actinopteri; order Cypriniformes; family Leuciscidae; genus Rutilus; species Rutilus rutilus. The sequence continues at coordinate 19,399,244 of NC_140230.1, read as the reverse complement.
CTTGTAGACGGAAGAGTGATTTCTTTTATAGGCAGATATGCGCTTTCTGGATTAGTGGGAGTGGCTTGCGGAGCTGTGCAATGTGGTGCATTGTGGGAGTTGTTGTCTTTCAAACAAATGTGTCCTGAAGTTATTTTTTGTCTTTCCTCGGTCACGAAGGCACCAAATTCTAAATTTATTTTACATTTCGACTACATATATGACCCACTTTAAATAAAAAACAATGGGTGGAATGCCCCTTTAAACACTACGTGAAAAGACTCGAGGCCCAGAGAGAAGGAAATGAAAAGTGGAATAAAGTCGTTATTTTTGTTTGTTTTTGCACACAAAAAGTATTCTCGTCGCTTTATAAACTTAAGGTTGAGCCACTGGAGTCACTTGGACTATATTAACAATGTCTTTAATACATTTTCTGGGCCAGCAAGTTATAATGTCTTGGAAGCCTATGGAGGAGTGAGACAGCACTCAGATTTAATCAAAAATATCTTAATTTGTGTTCCGAAGATGAACGAAGGAACGACATGAGGGTGAGTAATTACTGACAGAATTTTCATTTTTGGGTGAACTAACCCTTTAAAGGATTAACTTAGTTCACTTCAGAATCTAAATTTCCTAATTTTTTGTCTAATTTACTCACCCCCACGTCATCTGCAATATTCATGTCTTTCTTTCTTCAGTCAAAAAGAAGTTAAGGTTTTTGAAGAAAACATTCCAGGATTTGTTTCCATATACTTCAACGGGAACTAATGGGTTGAAGGTCCAAAATTCAGTTTTAATTCAGCTTCAAAGGGCTCTACACGATCCCAGCCGAGGTATAAGGGTCTTATCTAGCGAAATGATCTGTCATTTTCGGAAAACAAATTAACATTTATATACTTTTTAACGACAAATGCTCATCTTGCACTAGCTGTGATGCGCCACACATTCCGTAATCATGTGGAAAGGTCACGCGTGAAGTAGGCTGAAGTACAAACCTAGTGTTTACAAAGTGAACGTGCAAAGACTAAGTAAAACAAAAATGTTGAAGTTGGATTTTGAAGAAGTTTTTCGCCCTAGCCTAAATTTCCCCCTACGTCAGGTTACCGCCTTACCTTTCCCACGTGATTACGTAATGCGTGAAGTCCTGGATGTGCAAGACGAGCATTTGTGGTTAAAAATTATATAAAAGGTTTTTTTTTTTTTTTTTTTTAATAACCAATTGTTTCGCTAGATAAGACCCTTATTCCTCGGCTGGGATCGTGTAGAGCGCTTTGAAGCTGAATTGAAACGGCAATTTGGACTTTCATCCCGTTAGTTCCCGTTGAAGTTCACTATATGGAGAAAAATCCTGCAATGTTTCCCTCAAAAACTTTAATTTCTTTTTACAACATTTACATCTTGGATGACATGGGGGTGAGTAAATTATCAGGAAATTTTAATTCTGAAGTGAACTACTCCTTTAACCACTGTGACTGGATCGTTGAATCTAGTTGAATCTGAGTTGAACTAGATCAGTTGAATCATTCAGAATTAATCTTTTTTGTGTTCCTTGGAACAAATAGCTCCAAAGTCTTATTACATGAGTAAACTATTTGATTAATTTCTCCAGAGGTACAGCATCTGTGTTTGCAAATGCAGTTTGAGTAGGCTATGTAAGAGTGAATGTATATGTGTTTTGAAATATGGAATCTTTTCAATACATTCATAAGAATTAATTGATTCATTCTGCAAACAATCTGTATACAGAACAACTGTAAATGTCAACTGTCAATGGAAATGTAAAAATATTGATGCACCTGGCTCATAGTCAATAGCTCTGTTAAAATGTGTCTGTGCAATCACTGTCCTTGTTTCACATGGATATTATATCATAACCTGCTAGACTCAATCCAGATGGTGTATCTCTTATACAACAGATACAGTGGGATTAATTTATGGATAAGGAAAAACTATCTACAATATAATTTTTCTGAATGTACAACAGATGAAACAGAGACACCTGGTGGTGACCTTAAAGTTAAACCGCACCTGAATGTATGAGAAGGTCTATGTCACTTAGAGTTTTTGGGGCCTATGATAAAAAAAGATTTTATTAATTATAAAATTATGTTTTTTGTTGTATAGTGAGGTAGAACACACTGATCCCGCTGTTCTCACTCTTGTCCTGCTGATTAAATTATGTAACAGTGTTAAACAACCAGAGCTGAGTACATGATCAGTGAAGACCGTTCTAATCCAATCTAATCTTTTAGATCTTGATGAGGCAAATAAATGTTTCTGTAACTATATTTCAACGTGCTATATTTGCAGTGAGATGCTTGGTGTACAACCACAATAAAAACAATGTAAATTCTGTTATCATTTACTCGCACACGTAATTGCAAACCTGCATGAAGACATTGGATCCCTTTCAGTTAGTGTATGGGCAAAAAAAAACTTCAAAATAGTTTTGTTTCTGTTCACAGAAGAAATTCATACAAGTATAGGATGACATGAGCAAAAAGGGCATGAGCAAAAAAAAAAAAAGGCAAAAAGAAGAAACCAGAAACTACTGAGGCTGAGCTAATTGCCAATGCGATGTTGTCAAGCCATGCTAGGATGCATTTTGCTTATCCTCTGTTGTTCTAAACCACAGAGACCCCAATTGATTGTGAGACTTTCAAAGACTATCACAGCCTTTTAAAGGGCAATCCTTGTTTCCTCAAATTTGAGGTGTCAATTACAGACTTTTTCTCAACTCTGGTGGCCAGCGACAAAGATTCTGGAAGTAACGGCATTGCTGATTACACACTAATGACCAGCCTGAAGGTGCAGACCTTTTCAGTTTGCAAGTGGAACAAGACTCGGATGACAAATTGCCGCAGCTCATTGTACTGGGCAATCTGAATAGAGCATCAAGATTCATACGACCTGAACATAAAGGTGGTTGATGGTGGCCCTCCACCCCGCTAGAGTTATGCCCTGATCAGGATCACCATTACAGATGCCAATGAACCTAAATTTGAGAAGTCACACTATGATGGTGAACTGCCAAAAAACAGCCCAGTGGGTCGTTCTGTTCTACAAAGTAAGGCCAGTGACTCTGACATGGGGCCTAACGGAGAACAAGCATTACCAGTAGTCCACAACCACAACACAGGCACCATTTTTGTCAAAGGCTCTGTTGATCATAGAAATCAGCATTCTCAAGTTCTACGTCCAAGCTAAAGACAACGGTCCCCAATTGGAAAGCTCCAAAGTCCTTGTATCAGAGTGAAAAATCAGAATGACAACACAGCCTTTATCAGGATCCAGGGCATCGGCCTTGTGAAGCATGAAGATGGCGTCGCTAAAATATCGGAGAACATGCCTGTGGGCACAGCTGTGGCTCTGGTGGATGTATCAGATTGTGAGGAGAGTGAAAATGCAGTTGTGACCTGTGTGGTCACTGGGGACATCCCATTCCAGCTGCGTTTAGCTTGTGAAAACAGTAATGACCGCAAGATGAAGTACTTCTTCCAGTACACTACTGGACTATGAGGGGATCAAAGACTACAGGATTGGAATTGTGGCAGTGGATTCTGGCAACCGGCCTGTACTGTCAAGCACAAACTCCCTGAAGGTGCAAGTGACATACATGAATGACAACTCCCCGGTCTTCTAATCCACTTTGTACGTGATAGACTTTGCTGAGGAGAATCAGCCAGGTGAACAAGGTTTTGGATGTGTAGCCACAGATGCAGACAGTGGGAGTAATGCGGAGTTGACATAACAGTACAATATCACTGGTGGATCAGTCCCTAAGGAGCTTTTCGAAATTAACCCCAACACAGCAGAAGTACGTGTCACAAGCCAGTTGGAATGTGAACAATTACGGCCGTTTCACACCGCAAGCTTGAGCTTCGCGTCAGCGTTGCTACATCGCCACCGCAGACGCGCGAGAGTATTCACATTGAAAGCGTTTGTACAGAGTAACAACAGCAGCTCCAATGCTTTTGTTTACGTCATCTACCTTGTGCACGTTTACAAGACTGCAAACTCTGGTTTGATTTGGGTAGTGCTAGAGTCTATATACTTGCAACTTCCAAAGACTGGCATGGTACCACAGAAACGTGGTGTGGGCTGGAAGTGGAACTGAATAAATGTCAAACCAAAACTGCACTAATCACAACGCAATCATGAACATCGTGACATGCATGCTTTATTTGTCAGCATTTTTTTTATTTGATTTTTGTGCAGTTCTACAATATGATTTATGCACTGAAGTTGTACTGAACTTATTGTAATCATATCTCATGCAAATGAAAACAATATTACATTGTCTTATTTGACATTTTATCTCAAAATATAGAGCTACTTTTAATATACCCTTTGAAATACATTTGTGGAGTACTAACCTTTAGGTCAGAGAGATTTGTTTTAGTTGAATGGCAAACCGAAGCTGCACTGATCACGAAGCAAGCACATCAATCGATTAAAAGAAGTTTGTTTTATTTCCTCTCATTTTTACAGTATCATTTATGCTCTGAAGAAACCATATTTTAATTATATCTCATGTAAATGGAGACAATGTTACCGTTACATTGTCTTATTTAACATTTTATTTTCATTAGAGGGAATTTTTCAGTTGTACATTGTTTATTGCTGCCCCTTAAAATACTTCAATATACCCTTTGGAACACATTTGTGGAGTACTAACCTTCAGGCCGGAGAGAGGTACCTTGTTTTTATGTTTTTACCTTGAGTTTTGCTTTGAAAGAATCTTTTCTAAAGTTTTGCTGTTGTTTTTTTGTATGGAAGAAAAAAGGTGTGTTGAATAGGTTAAAACACACAGGAAGGACATTCAAATTCTATGACGTGTTTTGTGTTCTTTTGTTATGTTATTTGTCATGCCAAGGATTCATTGAAAGCCAACTTGCATTGTTTGTCAATTTAATTTTTGATTTTTGATTTTTTTTTTGGACATTGTCCTTGCTATATCACATTTACCAATAAACATTTGCTTTTTGTTAAAAAAATAATAAATACATTTAAAAGCCTGAAATGGATACATCACATTAGCCTACAGTACGAAGCTAAGATTGTCACCATAATTGTTTACTTCCTTTGTGTTTTCAGTTAGCCTTTGATTAATGAGGTAACAGCATTCTGGTCTTTTCATTCGTAGAACACGATAGGTTTTTGATCGGGCATCGAGGAGGGGGGATATATATCTTGTCTGATACCAGAACTGACTGTAGGCTATGAGCAAAGATAGTTAGGCCTACCTCAAGGTTGTAGGCTACTTCTGCTAGGTCCTGCAGCAGCTGAGCGATTAAAGTCGACATGAAACAAACGCTGCGATAGTCTTTTCTTCCCTATTGTGATATATCCGCGTGAAACGGCCTCTCGAACAAGAAAAAAATGTTGGGAGGGACTTGATTTTCTCCATCGGGAATTGATTGGATCTTTGTTGTGGTTTGCTGCGCTGTGATATCATGAGAAACACACTGCTCTTGCGTCAATCAACGAGGGCACATTCATTTAAAAAAAATATATAGTAAATGCTGATGCTAGCCTACTGTAATATTTCATAAATATATTATATATATAATATAATATTTCATAATATTCAAAAAGAATCGTCAATTTTGAATTCATGGTGAATTTAACCAGCAGGGAGATGCTGATAGACTCCTTTTACTAAACTTTGCAGTTATTTATAACTTTTTTTGTTACTGAGGTTTTCCACTCATAATCACTTAACTTCACAGTGGCCTACAGATGTTCAGTTGTTAGACCTGTCTACGCCATTGTACTGGTCTACTTAGTAACATGGGGAATTTTACTCATTAGCTCCATCATTTGATTTAACGAGGCGCCTTTGTCCTGTTCCCACAGCAGATGAAGTCACCGTCTGCTCGGTGTGGCCGGTAGCAGAAAGCAGCGGCCGGGTGTCTGGTGGATCAATCGCCGTTATTGTTACAGCGTGTTCAGACGGTTTACTCACGCGCCAAGCCACAAAGAGTCATTAACAGAACGTCAGTCATCATAGGCTATACAAGTTTGTGCCTCAACACATCGCTCTGAATCAAGCTCCACTCTATTAAGATGAGAGAAATCTCATTATTGTAATTCAATTCAGCAACATCTATTCTGTAGCCTAACTATTAGAGTTACGGCCCGTCCACAGACTCCACACCAAGATCGATAACTATTACGTCCACACAGGGCCGATAAAGTTGATTGTTGAGACGTTACATTGCAGTTATTTTATATTGTAGTATTTTATAAAATTAATTTTTAGTGCAGTCTAAATTAGAAATAAAGCAAATGACTATAACTCAACTAAATAACTAGAAACATTTTTAAATAAATACAAAAACACTTATTGAATTGATTATTGATACTGTTTAAATTTTCATTCTGCTTTCAAAAGGCTGGTTGGAATTTATGAGATAAATTATTCTATAAAAAAGAAAAACCAAATTTGCACATCACTTTGTATAAATAAACTGGTATAGTAGGATAATCTTGCACACAGACAATTATGTAGTTATCTGTGTAAGTTGGCCCATGAAAGATTGCACAGGATGTAAAAATTGCTTGGATGGGTCTTATTTTTAAAAAGTGACATGCCAAGCCCCGCAATGTGGATTGATATGTAGAAATATCTTCATAAAGAAGTGATTAGATAAGAGGGTCCCAGCATCAGGTCGGCCTGATAGTAATCCTTTCATCGCACACTGCGCAGAGATAACCAACACTATGATAATAGATTCAAAAGAGACGATAGATTGAACAAAATACAAGAGATTACAAGATTGGAAAAGTATGGCTTGTTTTTGATGACAGCAGTGGGAAACCTGAAACTACATTTTATTTTTCAGATGGGGAATCAGAGTGAGGGGGAGGTAATGTTTGTGTAGGCTACTCTTATTCGATTTAGTCCTTTGGTTTCATCTGACAGTGATCAAATTCAGAAGGACATTTCAATACCCCAAAAGACGAGTTCATAAACTGTGTTGTTGTGTAACAAATATGAATCAAAGGCTTGGTGTTTTTTTTTTTTTTTTTTTGCATGATTATTATTATTATAAGCTTTGTTATGGTTTGTTCAGTTTACAGTTTCTTTTTTCAAGTTCTTTAAATTCATTCCAGTTGAAGGTAAACATGATTGTAATTGGTTGTTTCCAACACTAATAAATGCTTTTGTTGTTTCCTCCAAAACAATACAGTTTCTTTGACTCGCACCCACTCACACAGAAAATGCCTATAATAAACAATGGAAAACAACCTGCATAAACACACGCATTCACACCATCCTCTAGCTTTATTACCTTTTGATCTCTCATTCTTTCGCACACACACACACACACACACACTGAAAGGCCATTTAGGCTAGTTTTAAAACAAACATCAAGTTCTAAGAATTGCAGTCTAACACACACACGCACACACAATTCTCGTGTCCAAGTTTTTGTAAGTGCAACATTTGAAGAGTGATACTTTGCCTGATCCACTCTTCTGAAATATTACATTTTTCCATCAAAAAAAAAAAACGAACCCCCGAAACCCAAATACAGAAAAAAACTACTTATCCTCAACCCAACGACTTTGAAAGACAACATGAAACAAATTAAATGTAGATTCAAGTCTGTAAATGATCATTCCGAGCATTCAAATTAGTGTTCAGTTTGTTCTGAAGTTGCTCTAAATCGGTGAAATCACAGCAGCCATAGTAATGGAATATAAAGTAGACGTAATGTTCCACATAAACTGAAATTATTATTATAGCAGAATGATACAATAAACGGCTTTATCAGTTGTTTAAAGACAGCCTGTAGGTGTGAGAGAAGGTGTCCATTATGAATTAAGTTAGAAAACCTCTACCACACATCATTTCTCCTAAACCACATGCCATTGCTAGTTTAAGCAGTATTTGCATGTCTCTAGAGCGAGAAGCAGCGCTGGTTGCTATTATCATGAGCCATGATATGATGCCGTTACCATCGTGATAAGGTCCTAGTCTATGTAAAAAGAGTTAGAACTTTAATTTTGAACCTTGTTGTAAAATGATTATGCATACACTGCCGTTTATCCCTTGAACAGCACGTAAGAATGCAATAACTACCCACCCAGTAGCAATTGTGTGTTTGTATTACTCTTGGCAAAAGTGTCACCAGAAATGTTGCCAGTAATTGCTGTTATTTCTTTTCATGTGTGTTGTTCTGATTTCCTGCTGGACTCTAGTGCCTTTAGGTGTGTGTATAGCTGAATAACTGTTGCCGTAGAAACGGATTATAACCACCAGACCCCTCAATTTTCATTTGGTCTTGCTGATCACCACCAAAAGTAGTCAAGTAGCAAGCAGTGACAACCGGTTCGAACTGGAACAATCCCGCTGAAGATGGTTTGGAGTTCTTCCGAATCCAACGGGTATCAGTGCGGAGATCGTCCACAATATCCACACATAAATAAATGCATGTGTTTTATGTACAGTGTCTGTGTAGGTGTCCATCTCCGGTTCAAGTCCATAAAGTCTAGAGGAGATTATTCCAGCATCACTGAGCTAATGCACTCACACACACATACGCTCTATCTCTCTCACTCACAAACACTCTCACTCACCCATTCACTCACAATCAGTCAGTCACACCCATTCACTCACTCGCTCTCTCACACACACTCACCCATTCACTCACAATCAATCAGTCAGTCACACCCACCCACTCACTCACTCACTCTCTCACACACACTCACCCATTCAGTCAGTCAGTCAGTCAGTCACACACACACACACACACACACACACACACACACACACACACACACACACACACACACACACACACACACACACACACACACACACACACACACACACACACACACACACACACACACACACACACACACACACACACACACACACAGTCACTCACTCACTCACAGTCACACTCACTCACTCCCACACACACACACACACTCACTCACTCACTCACTCACTCACTCACTCACACACACAGTCACTCACTCACTCAGTCTCACTCACTCAGTCTCTCTCACTCACTCACTCACTCACTCACTCACTCACTCACTCACTCACTCACTCACTCACTCACTCACTCACTCACACACACACACAGTCACATACACAGTCACACTCACTCACTCACTCACACAGTCTCACTCACTCACTCACTCACTCACTCACTCACTCACACACAGTCACTCACTCACTCAGTCAGTCTCACTCACTCAGTCTCACTCACTCACTCACTCACTCACTCACTCACTCACAGACTCACTCCCACTCACTCACTCACTCAGACTCAGTCACTCACTCAGTCACTCACTCACTCACTCACTCACTCACTCACTCACTCACTCACTCACTCACTCACTCACTCACTCACTCACTCACTCACTCACTCACTCACTCACTCACTCACTCACTCACTCACTCACTCAGACTCAGTCACTCAGTCTCACTCACACACTTAAAGCACCTTTTATCAAAAGAAAGAAGGAAAGAAAACAACAACAAAAAGCTATTTGGCTTCTGTTTGTCTCATTGTGTTTAATGCGTTTGTGCGGGCGCTCGTGCGAAATCACTTCTTTCTCAATTTTCTGCATCACAGAACAACCATATCGGCCTCTGCTTTCATGTGTGACCATGTTACGTTCAAATAAGAATCAAATGTAATTGGATTTTTTTTAACGCTTTATAAATTGTCGCCTCGTCAATAAAAAAGTAAAAAATGAACTGATTTCGAGTCTTTGAGATTTCTATTATAGACTTGTTTAAACTCATCAAATGAATATTGCTGTTCATCCCTGACGGCTATTACATGATCATCCAGCGGTTTGTACGTCTCTCTGGCAACAGAAACACACAGAGAGAAACAAACACTTTTGGAATTGGATTAAACGGTGGTTCAGATATTTTGCCGGGTTCGAAGCGAAGAGTAACCTGAGCTCCTCGACGCTTTCATTTTCAGATCACATCAGACAGAATCTGAGACGCTTTTAAACTCTTAACCTGCCAATTCACAGATAATGGAGCCATCAAACCTTCAGAGCGAAGGAAAGATCCACTCCGCCCCCAAGCACCGAAGGCGCCACACAAACACATAAACACACACACACACACACACACACACACACACATACAATCTGCACTATTGAAACCGAAATGGCATAGTTCTCATTATGGTGTTCAAATCTGTATTAGTATCGTCTGCACGACATGAAAAGTATGTCGCTTATTTAAGACATGAAAACAACTGTTGAATTGTGGGCTGGTGCTTGACACTTCGTAAGCTGCTGCAGCATCAAGTGTTCCATTTATTTCCTTTCCCAGTTTTTAATCGGCAAACTTATCGGCCCTGGATCCTTCCTTTCTCCCCCCCAAGGCCTCGTTGGTGTGGTGACGGATAAAAGGTGGATGCTAGGAGACAGAGAGGGCGATGAAGAAAAGTGATGCCACGGTTAGGAGAAGGCGATCTCTGGATGGACTGCTACCGCTGATGCTCTTCTCCAATTTAGGGACCTCGGGATTATCATAGTCATCTAGAGAGAGACAGACAGACAGATCAAAATTACCAGCTGGTCTAGACACCATTGTTGCGTGACTCACTAAGGTATAGAAAACCAGCTGAGGCCTAAGGGAAGGAGTTCAAAATAAAACGCGTTGACTCAGCCAGGTATGCTCTGAAGATGTCTGTGTTTGCGTGGAGTAGACAAGCTTCATTGTGAACACAAAATTTAACTATTATTATCAGCTACAAGAGGAATGTCCGATGTGCCCAAGTAACCTATGGAATTTTGCAACATCATCACCGGAGACGAACATCTAACATAACCGGTTTGTTGGTGTCTGCGACTGCGAGCCATGTCTTCCAGCTCAGGGACTCTGTGATAGACAGACGAGTTTATAAACACACGTCTTCACTTACAGGTGAAAAGGAACAGTGTGTGACGCAAATTGGCTGCCAAAAGAAAAAACATCTCCAGACACGCACACACGAGTGTGTTTTTTACAGAATAATATGATGTTACACCACTCAGACAAAGGATGTGACAGTTTTTCCAGAGACATCGGGGGTGCTAATTTTCCTTTTATCACCTTTTTACGCAGATAGCATTAAATTAACATTTGAATCACAACAGTATTTAACTATGAGACTTAATATTATTATCATTCTTGTTTAAATCTTTTGCTTTTTATATTCCTTTTGTTAAATAATACCTGTCAGATTAAAAGTGTACAAGTCACTGTGCAAATAAAGTGCATTATAATCACTATGGCAGGGCAATGTTTGATTGACAGGAGTCTTTGGATGCCAGGCAGGAGAGAAGAGCTGTGTGGGATGTTCTGGAACATGTTTACCTGCTGGAATTCAACACGCTGTGCCAACATGACAACTCTGGCCAGATACAATCACATGACCAATTTGTACTTTGACGTGTCATCTGACTTTGTGAAGTTGTTTTTCGTTTGGAGAATGGATTACAGAGATATTTGATGAGCTTGTCCTATCAGTGACCTGAACGGGAAGTCGAATCTCACATTACGGAACACTAAGAACTTTGCGTCAGATGTAATATTGTACAATAAGGTTCAAATGGTTAACATAAGTTTCAGTTTGCATTCAGGTATAAAAAACCAAAAACAATTTACAGCATTCGTTAATCTGGGTCAATGTCAATAAATAAACGGTTGTTCATTGTTAATTCACATTTGTTTATAATACATTAGCTAATGTTGATTTCTACAACAAAATGTTAAAATATATAGATAATTTCGAATGTGAAATATAGACACATTCAGCAAAGACCGCAAAGACACATTAAACTGATCAAAAGATACAGTACTGATTTTTATATTGTTACCAAAAAATTATATTTCACATAAATGTGGTCAAAGAATCATGTTTCCACAAAAATATTAAGCAGAACAACTGTTTTCAACTGTAATAATTAATAAATAAATAAACAAACAAATAAAAACTGTTTCTTGGGCACAAAATCAGCATATTTATTAGATTAAATTGCATTTTAAAGTTAAAATGTTTTTTTTTTCAACAGCTATTTTAAATTGTAATAATTTCACAATATTACCGTTTTTATTGTATTTTTGATCAAATAAAAGCAGCCTTGGTGAGCATAAGAGACTTAAAAAGCATTTAATAAAAATGTACATAGACACCAAACTTTTGAAAGGTGGTGTATATATACAAACTAATACTATTTTAGATGAATAAATGCTGTAAAAGTATTGTTCATTGTTAGTGTAGGATGTCTATTGCATTAACTGAAGAATTAACCAATATCCCTTAATACAAGCAGGAAATGGTTTATTTTATTGTTAGAAAAAGCATATAAAGAGAATGGTATATGAGCACAATGCCACACACATCTTCTTCTTGCTCTGTATTATTCCCCAAAGGCCAAATAAAAGTTGCCTTTGTGTTTCTTGCATCTGTATTTGTGATTGCCGAGTCGCTCTGTACTAATATCATGAATTCCTTTCGTGCCGTAAAACACGCTGCCATTATTGGGACTAACTGCTCCAGCAGATTTACAGAACTGACATTTAGAATCCTGCAAATGAGAATTTATGTTTCTAACGACTTCAGAATCCAATTTTATTTAAATTAGTAAGTGCTTATGTATTTTTTTCTTTTATTTTAAAAGCACTTGCAGCATTCTAGAGTTTAATGTGGCAGTTTTGTGAGTAACTTTTGATTTGTTTGTAGAAGTGCACTTTAGAAATGTATAATTTCCATTGTTTTTTTTAAGTTGGTCAATACTAATCCTAGAGCAGTGACAGGGTTTCTTTTGTCTGTTGGACACAGATGTATAGAGCACTACTGAAACGTGTGGCTTCCCGAGACCCGGCTGGCCTCTTGCGGTTGTTCTCTTCCCCTCTCTGGCCTGTTTGAAAACTGAACCCCTGATCGGAGCAAGCGGGAGAGAGCCGGTACTCAGATTCCAGTTATTGGAAATCGTTGGGTGGCTCTGACCCAGAGACGACCCAAAACACATCCATCTGTCTCAAAACACACGCTCGGGAAAAAAAACACGAACAGATCGATGCCTCTTTATTCCTTAAAAACACTTGAAGTCAAATCAATTTATTTTCTCTCATTTAAATGGTGCGGTCGTCGCTGTCCTTGAGTCAGGTTACCGCGGTGGTGAGGAAGTGCAGGATGTGACTGTACGGCTGGGAACTGGAGGGCTAGTTCTGCCACTGCTAATCAGCGCTAACACTAGCCTCGGCGCTAATCAAGCTAACTATAGCCAGGCAGCTCACGCTTCGTTTGCCTTTTAGCTTGTGGCTTCATTAGTGTCAGTCATTGCCCATAAGATGTGTGTTAGCAGATATAGGCTACTGTGTTTGTTTGGGATACGCCGTGTGCGCAGGAAAAGCAAATTAGAGTTGATCTCATATGCATTTTTATTACACATTCAAATGACATGAAGTGGATTTAGCTTCTTAACTTCACACCCAATTTGATTTATAAAAATAAATCCGCTCTTACACGCACACGCATGATTTATGAGCTTGCTGTGCAATTACGAAAGAGCCGCGTGGATGCCACAGATCTGGGCGTAGAAACCTTGGGTGTAAATGTCAACTTAGTCAGTGATTTATATGCATATGTATAAGTGTCAGTGTGGTCCGTCTGGTGTGCGCGTAACTCACCGAGGTCATCGATTTTGATGTTAGGTCTTAGAGTGTAGTCTGGCTCTGTGGGCTGGGGTTCATCATCTGAATCAGATGCTGGGAAGACATGAAAGGAGAATCAGAACACACACACACTCTCCCCTCTCTCTGAAGGATCTTATGCATGCTCTCAAAGGCCTTGGGAATTTATTTGTAAGCTCCTCCGGGTCATACAGCACTGGATGGAGGCTACTTACATCAAAGGGATGCGTTATAAATCACGAAACAATGGTCTACTAGGTCGACAACTTGTCTAACAACTAACAATTACCAACAGTCAAGGGAGTGAGCACTAGGGGACCCAAGGAAAATTTGATCGAATTTTTTAGGGCTATCAAAATGATGACAATGATTATTTCATATTTTTATTCTTTTGACTGCCATTCATTTTAACAGTAAAATAATAATAATAATAATAATAATAATCTGCAAATAGTTTTGTGAAAAAAAACCCCCAAAATATTTCTTTCAAGAATAGTTTGGGTTATTCTCTGTTAATCTGCTTTGAAACTATATTATTTTGATATTTATTTTAGGTATTTATTGTAAAATGCTTAGTGGGTAGACAAAAATACAAATTGTCAGGTAATATTTTAATAAATTGTTTTGCCTTCAGAACAAATGTACTGTGAAAAATCCAATTAATATTCTGAAATAATATTTTTAGCTTTTGTATTTAGCATTGCTTTAATTTAGCAAAAAAAAAAAAAATTTCTTTAAGTGTCCCATTACAAGCGTTGTGATTTTTAAGACGGCGCATAAAGTTTGAGTCCTACTTTTAAAAATGCATTGGAAAACTACTGCATTTTGTTTCGTTCTTTTTTTAGCTCAGTGGATCCAAATCTTGGTTTTAGAGTCCTCATGAATTTAGATTTTTAGTTATTTGGCTTATAGCATGAATATGCTAGCCTTAAGGTAATCTATAAGCTAGTTTGCTCCAAAACAAAGACAAAATTTGCATTTAGAAGATATAACCATTCAAAATGTAGTTTTTCATTTCCGCCAATATGCATCAATGATTTTGATGACATCATTCTGCACTTCAGCTTCTCATCAGATTTCTTAGGAGTGATGATATATGCAAGTCGGTGCATACACTGTCAGAAATAGGGGTACAGTAGAAGTCCATTTCTGTTCCCCAAGGTACAATCTACACTAACGTACCCCATAGGGCTTATTATTGGACCTCAAGGTACATATGTACCTTTTTGAGGGTCAAAAAGCATTAACAGGTACATATATGTACCGTTTCTTTTAAAGGTTAAGATACAATATTGTACCCTTAAGGGTACAGCCCCAGTGACAAGCCATTGTACCCCTAAAGGTACAATTATGTATTTTATTTTCTGAGAGTGTACCAGAAAACATATCGGACCCATTTGAATTCTGCACAGAATGCTATATTTTAAAGCGGTGTGGTGGAGATTAGGAGGAGAAACGGTTAGAGATTAGGAGGAAAGTGCGGCTTTCGCTATCTCAACGGCTCCGAGCTGTGATATAAACGAAACGCTATTGGCTATTTTTTAAAAAGGAGGAGCTGTTCGATATGTCCCACCCTGTCTTCAAGTTTCAGAGAAAATTACGTGTTCAACACATGCCATTGAACAATGCTGCGAGTTTCAAGGCACGTCGTGGTCCTTTAAATGCCCCCCATCACTGCACATGTTTTCTCTCTAATCTAACACACCTGACTCAACTCATCAGCTCATTAGTAGTTTTCCACATCCTGATAAATACATCAGCCCTGCTTCAGCTATTTGATCTCAAGGCACTGGAGTTCAGACCTGACTGAGCAAGACTAACAGATTCATCTTGACACAAGAACTCAGAGACTCCAAGATAGAGGGCAGAGGTTAAGACAGCACACAGTATGCTCTCTCTTTCTCTCTCTCTCTCTCTCTCTCTCTCTCTCTCTCACATACATCCACTGAGCTGGAATATTATTAATGAACATGAGCACTGACAGAAAGAGAGGCTGAGGGGTTAAAATAACACTCAGTGCCAGCAAACTGACTTTGAGAGAACATGAATCCTGACAGGACCTGGAAACAAGAGAGAAGAGGGAGAGAGAGAGAGGGGGAAGAAATAACAGAGGTGGAGCAATAGAATGGTTTATAGCAGTGTTTCCCAATCTTTGTTTTTGTCTTATATACTCTTAGTTTTTAACTGCATTCAGCTTGATATTGGCCAAGACATTTTAAATAAAAAGCAATTATAATTTACAGAGACCCACACATGACAAGCAAGAGAAAAAAAGATATATGTATGTCGCAGCCACAAATGAAGAATTCGTTCCCTCGTTTTAGTTAAATCATGGCCACGATATAAATTAAACCGAGGGAATGAATTAGTACAATGTGGCCACGATTTACTAAAACAAGGGAATATATGAATAAGTGTGGAAACAAAATCTTAATTCATGGCCACGACTGAGCTAAAACAATTAAACAAAATCTTAATTTGTTCTATTTTATTATATAATTTTCCCCCATGTCATGCAGGGCTCCATAATATATTTTTTTATTCGAATAAGTGACAATTTCTGTTATATACACTACTTCATAAATTTAGGGTTGGTACATTCTGTTAATGTTTTCGAAAGAAGTCTCTTATGCTGACACAGGTTGCATTCACTTGATTTATTCCTGTGAATGCAAAGCTGAATTTTTCAGCATCATTACTCCAGTCTTCAGTTTCACATGATCCTTCAGAAATCAGTTAAATATACTCATCTTGCTATTATCAATTGATGTGCTGCTTAATATTTTTTTTAGAAACAGTGATACATTTTTTCATGATTCTTTGATGAAAAGATTGTTAGATATAACAGCATTTAATTGAAATAGCAGTATACATTTCTTTACTGTCACTTTAATCGATTTCATGCATTCTTGCTCAATAAAAGTATTAATTTCTTTAAAAAATAAACTTACTGACTTAAGTAAGTTTAACGAAGTAAAGCCAAAATCTTTTCAAGTACACCCTGAGGTACGCGTATCCCTGGTTGGGAATCACTGTAGTGCCAAAAAACAACATTAAGACATGAAACCTATTTGGGAAAGAGAGGGAGAGAGAGTGCTTTCTGTGTAAACAGATTGATTAAATCCTCAGAAAGACAGATAGTAGAGTTAAAGAAAACTGGACTGAGGTGGGTGGACAGGTGGATTAATTGACTGAAAAATAGAATGGATGGATGAAATGATGAGTTGATGGATGGATGGATGGATAGAGGTCGATACCTGTTGAGCAGCAGACATACACTCTTAATCTCAGGCAGCTCCGCCCGTGGTGATGAGTGGGTGTGGCTAAAAAAACAAGAAAATGTCAATCATCTGTCAGTCATCAGAAATACTGTAATATTCTGTAAAATTGTCTGCAATATTAAACACAGAAAAGCTTTAAATAAGTAATACTATCTAGTATCTAAAAAAAAGCTTGTACTATTGGATGTACAGTAAATGGTAACTTGTATGACAACGCAAGCATAAGGTCCTACAGATACAGTGTATAGTGTTAGCATTGTGTGTGTAAATATAATAGTATGTAAATGTGGATTATTATGCACTTACTGTATACAGTAATGTAAATAAACCGATTTATGAACTTTATAGTTATAAATATATATAATACATACATTTAAATACAATGATTTATTTTATTATTCGAAATCAACATTTATTAAAAGCAGAGCAACAAATTTAAATTAATATTCACATAATAATGACAATTTGGGGAGGGTGATGATGTACTTAATTGTTATTAAAATAATGTTGTAATTCCAAAACAATAACCTTTTTTTAAGCAGAATATATTTTTCTTTCTTTTGATGGACATGTCTGACATTCATATACTATAATACAGTAATGTAAATAGCTGTGTTACAAAACACTATACTCACAGATATAATAATACTCGTGCCCAACGTGGAACTCATAGCCGAGCGAGAAGGCGCTGTAGCGCTGAAACTTTTCCGAGAACTTGATTGGTGCATGCGGGGCGTGGGGGCGGTTACACTCCCAGCGTTTGAAGCCCAGCTGCGGGTCACACGTACGGTAACCACGATAACTGACCATGTAGAGCACGTACTGCTCAGCGACACCTCTCTGGCTGCTGTTGTAGTGAGGACAGTAGATATCCAGATAGTCATTGACATTCACCTGCACAGTGTAGCCCTCCTTACGAAGTCTGATGACAGAGAAACACACATTATAGTCAGTTATTGCTCAGAAAATGCTGAACATATTTGGCATCTTTATCCATTTACCCATACATTCACCAAGCTACATTCCAACACATTTTCAACTTCATTTCCAGACTCAAATTTCCAAAGCTCTTTGTAAATTTGTCAGACCATAATTAAACGGTTCATACATCATTATTTTCAGCATTATATATATATATATATATATATCAATATTTTCACTTTCTGTTTTTAATTGGTTTTCTTGAAGTGATAACATGCACTAAAATGATGAGAATAAACCTTTATAACCTGCATTTTTGCATAATGAAAATTTGCTCCTTGAAATCATTCAGTCGTGTTCGACAGTCACTAAATGATCACAAAACTTTTGCCATGAAATCTCTCTGCATGTTTGTATGATAAATAACAAAGCTGAATGTGAGAACAACTAAATGCCCTCAAATTTATTATCAGTCAAGCACATCTGATTTAAAATAGCAAGAGGTCAGGTGCAGCTGATTTCACATTCTTCCAAAATGAAAAGCAAAAAAAAAAAGAAGTTATTTTCAGCCCCATGTGACCTCTACTATAGAGAAATACTATTTTTTTTAATAGATTATACATTATTTACATTTACAGTATATTACACATCAGAGCAAGGTAGCTGTTTTGTAAGTCATCACATATATACACACACACACACACACACACACACACACACACACACACACGTCTTTCCTTTTCCTTCAAGGTTAAAAGGAGGACAAATAAGTTTTCACACGATGATGGATGCATTTTCTTCGGCTGAAGTTCAGGCAGAATCAGTGCAAGCTTGTATCAGACATTTGCATTTCGGGGGAAGCTCCCTCGGGCCTGAGAGATAGAGTGAAGGTGAGCATGAAGAAGGGAGAGACGAGAGTGATGGCTGTGTTGGGACCTGTAGTAGTAATATATTGTTACACCGCTCCAGTGCGCAGCTGTATTGACAATGAGTCTTACCATTCCAAGACTGTGTCTGATGAAAGCCCGCGTAACGCAACGTAGGCCTACTGTATAAACAACGAGTGAATGCAGCTCTCGCGGGGCCAGTCTTAGTCGCGGTTGGAAAAGTTGCACTGCAAGTGTCAGGATTCAAAACACAAGCGCGGTACCTTCTTCACTGCACTCGTTTGTCAATGTCACACCAGTAGACGCCGAGACGATGGAGTGAAACTCAGCTCTCTCAATGATGGGAGGTTGCCATAATAACATCTGACCAGCAGGTGTCAGTATTTAGATGCGCAAAATGAATATCAATTTCTTTTCCTCGGTTCTAGGTCACTTCTCCTGGGAGATTATTATTCAATTATTGAATGAAGATCAAACATGCTGCATTAACGCCTCTCCCGCTTCACACTTCGTCTCTGATCCTCACTCACTCCTCTCATTCTATTCCTCCGTCTCACTTCTGACTTTTAAATGCAAATGATGGTGTGTAAGCGCAATGTTTGCTTTTTGTCTGTAGTAGGCTATATCACGTCACACCCATCTACACACACATTCATTCATTCAACACCATGTGCAAAACGGAAAGGAAACCACGGGAAAAAGTAAAGATTTTATTGCAACAATATGCTAGCCTTTTTTTCAATAAAATTTAGGCTAGGCTACTTAATTGTACTAGCAAAACTGTAACTTGGTATTATTAGCGATTGATGTTATGTGACTCTGCTACACTGTTTGCACGAGTCCCCAGAGGGAAATCCGGAGGCCGTCAAACTTTTGGAACTATTCACTTTTCACCGAAACTAAGTCAATGGGGCCATCAAATGTTTGGTCACCAACATTCTTCAAAATATCTTCTTTTGTGTTCAGCAGAAGAAATAAATTCACACAGGTTTGGAACAACATGAGGATGAGTAAATGAAATTTTTTGGGTGAACGATCCCTTTGATGGCCAAATAAAGGTAAGCTACGTACACTTCATTGAATATTTGTTGACCAATAGTAGGCTAGGGCATGTCAGATGCCATATTAAATTGAACACGGATGCAAACGAGGCTGTTAAAGATAGACGTAGGCTACATTCTTTGTGGCACTCAATAAAGGCCATGTCATTTTCACAACACACAACTTTTAAAACGGTTTTGTAAAGTTGTCGTCTTCTTTTTTTCCCGGAAAAGACATTTCGTCAGCTGAACAATCGGTATGTTGTTAGAAGAAACCAGCACAATCCATTGAACGCACTGTATCCCTCACAGCCTCCTTTTCATTCATGTCAAAAATTAAATAGCGCTAACTCCCATGGTCTATTATTGAGTAGTTGTCACAACGAAATCTGCCATTACATTGAGCACAATTCAAACAGTAAAACAATTATTAAACAAAATAATTCACGAGATAGAAAAAATGTAAAAGGTAAATGTAAAATATATTATCATAGCCATCATTTTTGCCAATAAATATTGTAATGAATTTAAAATCAGATTAAATGTTTAACATTTAAAAGACGTCAACTTGCCCAGTCCTGAATTTTTCCAAAAGGATTTAGACTATTGTTCAATTAAAATATACCCTTAGGCCTATACCCTCGACCATTGCATATATGTAGGCTAATGCCAGTTTTACTTGTTTGTTTTTCGTTACAAACTTATTTGCAGTGCGGGAATGATGACAGTAAGTCAGAGGGGGAAGACTGATGGAAGGGAATCTGCAGTTGTTATTATGTCCACGAGGGGGCGATGAAGAGAAGAAACGTTCCCTCACTGTGGGAGATTTCAAATCATTAAAAAATGATCCTAGAGTATTTAAAATAGGCTGGCACACATTTTCTTCTCAGCTCAGAGTAGTAACCCCTCTGTATTAAAGGGCAAATTCCTGGAACTACTGAGCTAACATTTGAAAGAACAAACATACACACAAGGTTTACGTGATTGTATGTGTGTGTACAGGCTGTGTGGGTCCATGATGCAAGATGCTGAGCTAGGCAGCAGGTCAGAGCAAGATCAAGACTCAGTGGATCAATGTCACAATGAGAGAGAGAAAGACAGAGGCTAACGCTTCTACAAGAGAACAAAAGCCAAGAAAAGCCATAATACCAATTTGATAAACAACTGCCTATATAAGCGTTTTAGTTCGCTTCATTAATCAAATGTTGCAAGTACACCAAGACATCCCATTATTATGGTCCATTTCATGTTTTTGGACACATATTAATTAAAATCCCCATCCTGTCCATGTAGAACTTGTGTAAGATGCACATTTCTCATAGTTACATATGTGCAGAATGATTGTGCCTACAGAGCATATCTGTAATGAGAGAGAGAGAGAGAGAGAGAGAGAGAGAGAGCAGAGCTGAATCAGCACCACAGGAGAAACAGCAGCTCTCTTCTCTTCCCTCGTTGTTCTTTTCTGTTCTTCTAATTAACCCCCTCAATCCGTTTAATTAAAGGAGAGCATCTGTCCTGCGAACAGTTGACAAAACACATGAGAGGTGTGTTAATACACAAACACACAAACGCACATGCTGTGCTCTATAAAGGACACCTGCAGATCCACTGATGACTGTGGACTAAAAGTAAAAATGTGTTAACATCCAGACCTCTGCATCGAGTCAGTTAAGCAATATAGGGGCTATCACATTAACAAGAGTGCTGGTGTTACGAATATCATGCGATTCGACCGCAGGTAATCACAGCTGTGCTGATATTCAGACCAACAGCGCCATTTTATACAACAGTTAAATAAACATGATCTTCATATTAAGTAGCATTTTAGACGCAATGCCTGTTACCTTGTCTAGTTTTGCTAGGGAATGAAAAGTTTCAAACAAAGCCAAAGGTGTTCATTTACTTGAGTAAATTATTCAATGACTCACTCTCTTTAGTATCAATTGTTTGAGTAAATGATTCAGTGACTCAATTGTTACAATCCTGAATAAATCAGTGTTTTGGAATGAATTGCTTAAGTAAATGATTAAATTACTTCAATATTTTGAACAAATCACTTGAGTAACTGATTCAGTGGCTGCGTCCGAAAGCTTAGGCAGTGACTTGTTGCCTCGTTGCCCTATCAGGCAATGACTTTGCAGGCAGTGTTTGAGCATGAAGATACCTCACGTTTTTTAGCTCAACTGTCACAGAATGGAAAGCACAGGATTGTGGGATATCAAAGGCAACGAAGGATACATCTATGCTGCCTTCAAAAATCGATCTCAGGAGACAGGAAGTTAAGCTAACACTGGATTCGGACGTGCCTTGATGCCTTCCTACCTTGGAATGCATCACCCGAAGGCAGCATTGTAAAGCTTTCGGACGCAGCCAAAGGCTCACTCACTTGTTACGTTCCTGAATGAATCAGTGTTTTTGAACAAATCTCTTGAGTAAATGATTCAGTGACTCAATCTGTTTCATTCCTGAATGAATCAGTGTTTTTGAACAAATCTCTTGAGTAAATGATTCAGTGACTCAATCTGTTTCATTCCTGAATGAATCAGTGTTTTTGAACAAATCTCTTGAGTAAATGATTCAATGACTCAATCTGTTTCATTCCTGAATGTATCAGTGTTTTTGAACAAATCTCTTGAGTAAATGATTCATTGACTCAATCTGTTTAATTCCTGAATGAATCAGTGTTTTTGAACAAATCTCTTGAGTAAATGATTCAATGACTCAATCTGTTTAATTCCTGAATGAATCAGTGTTTTTGAACAAATCTCTTGAGTAAATGATTCAATGACTCAATCTGTTTCATTCCTGAATGAATCAGTGTTTTTGAACAAATCTCTTGAGTAAATGATTCAATGACTCAATCTGTTTAATTCCTGAATGAATCAGTGTTTTTGAACAAATCTCTTGAGTAAATGATTCAATGACTCAATCTGTTTCATTCCTGAATGAATCAGTGTTTTTGAACAAATCTCTTGAGTAAATGATTCAATGACTCAATCTGTTTAATTCCTGAATGAATCAGTGTTTTTGAACAAATCTCTTGAGTAAATGATTCAATGACTCAATCTGTTTCATTCCTGAATGAATCAGTGTTTTTGAACAAATCTCTTGAGTAAATGATTCAATGACTCAATCTGTTTAATTCCTGAATGAATCAGTGTTTTTGAACAAATCTCTTGAGTAAATGATTCAATGACTCAATCTGTTTCATTCCTGAATGAATCAGTGTTTTTGAACAAATCTCTTGAGTAAATGATTCAATGACTCAATCTGTTTCATTCCTGAATGTATCAGTGTTTTTGAACAAATCTCTTGAGTAAATGATTCAATGACTCAATCTGTTTAATTCCTGAATGAATCAGTGTTTTTGAACAAATCTCTTGAGTAAATGATTCAATGACTCAATCTGTTTCATTCCTGAATGTATCAGTGTTTCTGAATGTATATTGATTAATCATAGCAATCTCGCGAGAGCGATTCGAAAGCATATGGAGCCGTCTGCTCTCCAATCGCTCTCACAGTACTTTGATGTCATACACCGATTGGTCTGCGCAGCGCCGCCTCAAAACGAACACCTAATGATACCGCGACTCCTGAATGAATCAGGGTTTTTGAACAAATCACTTGAGAAAATTATTCAGTGACTCACTAATCAAGACTTCACCATGTGTCGCTAACTACTGGGGAAACAAAGTGACTTGCAGAAAGGTTCACTGAAAAATCTCCACCACTTCAGCACAGACTGACAATCATGCATAGATTTTGAGTGCAATTTTACTGGATTTTTAAAAAAGGTTTTTAATTATTATTTAAAAATGTTTCATTGTTCTTTAATCCATTTCCTACAGAAAACACACACACACACACACACACACACACACAACAACAACAACAACAACAAAAAAACAGGTGCATGTCTTCCCTGATAGTATTTAGTCCTCCATGTTTCTTTCACCCTGTTTCTTTCTATCTCCATTTTGTGTTTCCCATCTAATTTTTTGGTCAATCCCTACTGATTTTGTTCCTCTCTCTCTTTTTCTCTTCACTTGTCCTTTCTTTCCTCCTCTACAGCGGTAAATTATTGAAAGGTTATTAAATTCAGAGGCATCATAGAGCCACTGCCGCCGGCTCACGCACACACACACGCACACACACACACGCACACACACACATACTTGCGGCTGAAAACGTGCCAAATGCCACCCCAATAACATTAATACACGATTCCACTCTCTGCAGCCAAACAGATGTTTACTATTCACTGGGTTCAGAGCAGGTTTTTAATCAATCAAACTTTCTCGTAATCAGCGGTTCAGCCGGGAGAGAGGAAGAGTGTGTGTTTGGTTTTAAATCTGCTAAGGAATTGATATGTGTCTGTGGGGGAGAGTTCAGCCG
Source organism: Rutilus rutilus (assembly GCF_951802725.1). Taxonomy (NCBI): domain Eukaryota; kingdom Metazoa; phylum Chordata; class Actinopteri; order Cypriniformes; family Leuciscidae; genus Rutilus; species Rutilus rutilus. Next base: position 19,375,066 of record NC_140230.1, on the reverse strand, counting down.
CTGTTACCTGCTCTCAAGGCCAACCTCATCACCGCTCCCCTCACATCAAGTGAGTGTGTGTCTGTGTGTGTGTGTGAGCGTAAATCACACACACCTCCACTCACTTCCCCTCGTTTCAAAGCCCATTTGCCACAGGCAATTAGAAACCAACCAATCTCTCGTTCTCGCTCTCACTTTAACTCCTCTCTGCGGCTCATTCTCTACGTCTCACTCCTTTCTGCCGTTCTCCCTTCCTCTTCTCTCACTCTTTATCGATGCAGTCGCTCACTGTCACAGCACTGATGGCGAGTTTTAGCCTTCTGAACTGTACTAATCCAACAGATAAATTCACTCTCACTCACACAAAGTGCCACTTTCCGACGTTGGTCGATAGTACGTGAAGTTTTAAGTAAACCCAGGAGAGTCTGTTTATTAAATTATACTCATCCTAAATAAATATGATTTTCAATACACACAATATTTCATCTATTTCAATATATCAAGTTCAGTCTAGCCATTTTCAATTTTCTTCACAGTCATCTCTACACAGACCCGGTGAACCGGCCTCTCTCTCTCTCTCTCTCTCTCACACACACACACACACACACACACACACACACACACACACACACACACACACACACACACACACACTCGCTGGTCATCACTTTACTGTTTATTACCCCCTTTCTTCTGAACAACAATGAGGATATGGCTCTCTCATTCTCCTCTGCATCTTTCCTTCACCCCCTCGCTCTCTTTATTGCAAGTTCAAGTAAGTTTACAGAACACAGCTCCCCTCTGAGCAATGAAGAGGGAGAATATATACTTCTGTTGGGACTTGTTTCTTTGTGTGTGTGGGCACGCCTCTGTTTATTCTTGTGTGTTATTATAAGTGTTATTATATTAGCTGTGGGCAGTTGATCTCCCATCATGCACCTGGAGAGCAAAGCTTTTAATGTATGATTGCTCAATTGTTTTGTATCATTTAACTTTGGGATTAGTTCTAATTCTTGGGATCGCATAGAGATGTCACATTCAACCGCTCAAGACATTTCGACGTGTCTAGCTTGGAACGGTTAACATGGCGCTATTCATCACTTACACTAACAAATCAATGTAATGCTATGGAAATATAGATATTCATACATGTGAATAGGTTGTAGATGTACAGTCAACTTGCTCTCGAGTGGCCACAGACTGGATTTGACTGTTCCAATATAGCTTACGTATAGCAGCCCATAAAAATAGACACTAATGAGGTATCTATGTATATATATCTATGGTGTCTATTTACCACATATGTGTTAGTATTGCCAAGCCGCTGTCTGTCCTGTTGTATAAGGCTGTCTTAAGTGTGTTGATTTTGGTTAAGCTCTGTTAGGCATATCGAGTGCAACAGTAACCGCCCATTTTGTCAGTAGCCTTGGTTCCAGAAGTGTTTTCCCATTGATTTTCTCCATAGAAAACACTTCAATAAAGAGTTCAAGGCCATGAATAAAACCACTCCCAGCTCCAAAATGAATCACTAAATCACAACCTTTAATTCAAAGATAAAAGGTATATGAATGTAAAAAGCTAAAAAGGATATGAAACACTAAATGTGTTTTTATAAGGGAATGACTGAAACATAGCTAAGTACAATATAATACTATAGATTTTAAATTCATTGATTCTGTGTATAAATTAAATATTTGAATTTTGCCAAAATTTGTAAAACAATTAAAAAAGAAATTAATGCTTTTATTCAGCAAGGATGTATTAAATTGACCAAAAGTGACAATAAATACATTTAAAATGTTACAAAAGATTTTGATTTCAAATAATTGCTGTTCTTTTTCACTTTATATTCATCAAAGAATCCTGGAGTTTTCACAAAAAATATTAAGCAGCACTACTGTTTTCAACATTCATAATGGAGCTCCTAAATGAACATGGAAAAAACGATGGGGGGAATAAAAAGAGATGGGAGGAAAAATTACATGTCAGTGTTTTTGTGTTCTCTCGTAAAAAGAATGGAGTAATGAATGGACACTAAAGAATGGTTAAAAATTCAGCTCAGCTTTAAATGTGATTAAAAAGAAAAAGAAAATTGAATCATGCTGACTGATCGTTTCAATGGAAGCATACACCTACATACAAATAAGAACTCTGGAGCTCATTGTCCATGTCAATGTTTTGAAAGGTTTTGAAAGATTTCTACGGAACCATTGAAAATTAATTTCTCTAAAGCTAATGAATTGAAATTTAGTTACTGAATTTGAATGGTACACTCATTCCATTCCTGGCATTCAATTACTATAGAACCACATTATTGTTATATATGTCTGGCCGGGGTGGCAAGATAAAAAAAAGATATTTGTCAAATATACTGATCAGAGAGTGCATACTAAACTTCATTAATATCAAATCTTACCACTTTGCATTTATCTTTGTATATTTATCATTTTATTACTCCCCAAAGTAATGAATCAATTGTTTCTTTTAGACATCACCAGAGAGCAAATGAGAAAGTTTTCTAAAGTCTCCAGGTGATCTTTCTCCAGAGAAAAAGACTTGTAATCTCAGACGTGTCTCCTCAAGCGTTTCAGAAGTGGTCTTAATGTTCCAAACTGTACTTAAAGGGATACTCCACTTTTTTTGGAAATAGGCTCATTTTACAACTCCCCCAGAGTTAAACAGTTGAGTTTTTCTTGATGATTGATTATAGAATCTTGATTATTACGCAGGAATGAGAGTATAGTTCCTAGCCATATCAGCCTAGAAAATCGCAACTTTACATTTTCCGTCGGTCTTAGTACACGATGTATCTACAGAAGAGTCAAGTTTTAAATAGGAAAAAATATCGAAACTCTTTGGTCATTTTTTTTTTGAGAGATGCTAATGGTCTTGTCCGATTCAATGATCTATGCTAAGCTATGCTAAAAGTGGTACCGCCAGACCCGGAGATCGGCTGAATGGATTCGAAAACGGTAAACTCAACTGTTTAACTCTGAGGGAGTTGTAAAATGAGCCTATTTCCAAAAAAAATTTAAAAATAGGCTCATTTAAATTTGCCAATATCCTCAATATCTGCAAGGAAAAAGTCAGAGATTTCAAATTCTCATCAAATTCTTCCAAGACCAAATCACGTGAGCTCTATAAGCTCATTCTATAACTCTATACTCTGTCAATAGTTTTTTTGTGACTTTTTTGACACTCCAATAAAAAAATTATACTTAAAGAGATAGTTGACCTAAAAATGAAAATTATGTCATCATTTACTCACCCTCAAGTAGTTTCAAATCTGTATGATCAGTGTATGATTCAGTGGATAACAAAAAAAAAAGAGACAAATTTTCATTGTATGTAAAAAAAAAAAAAACTTTTATCATTTTGTGCTCCAAAGAAAAAGAACATCTTGGTTTGAAACGACATGAAGGTGAGTGAATGATGACAGAATTTTTATATTTAGGAGAACTATCCCTTGAAATGAAACATACAGTATTTATGTCTCCTAAGAGCAACCTTTGAACAAATACATTTTCGCTCCGTTCCTTTGTTTGTTTGTTGTTCGCCTTACTCTGGAGCTTTAAATGGATCTCTAAAACAATCTGTTAGCCAGAAAGGAAAGAGGGACAGAGAGAGAGAGACTGAAGCAGTGGTCTAAGCTCTGGGTTCCATTCCAAAAGCATCATGAGTACAGGCCATGTGTCATGAATTAAAATTGAATTAGCATTGACTGTGTGTGCGCGCGCATGTCTCAAAGAGATGGATGATGAACGACAGAGATGGATGGACACATTCGGGCGAGTGAAGGGGAGGAATGAAGGGATGAGGAAGAAGAGGAATGCAAATGAAGAAATGAACGACAGGAACAGAAGTGGGAAACTGGGACGGAGAGACTAGGAGAAGGTGAAACAGGACGTTGAACTAAAGAGGAGAAAGAGGACGTGTCCATCAGGCTCAAGTCCTGAACATATACTCTAGGCCAGTGAGACTCAACTATAGTTTCACCTTAGAACCCATTTGTTCAATACATTTGTTTACTTTTGTGTGATTAAACAAAGTTATCATTAAAAAAAATTATATGAATGAACTTAATTGAATAAATCTCTCCAAATTAGAATTAATAAGTATATAAATAATTCATCTTGTCAGAACAAAACATTATTCTCATTGCAAGTGAACAAGTATTTTAGTGTGGATTGCATTTTATTTTCTCGCAAGGGCCAATATTTTTTAAATATATTAACATATTTTGCAACCTTGTTTTTAAAGGGGGGGGGGGGGGGCATAATAATTATGCTAAATGAAATAACTGGATTTAAAATTGTTAATGTTCTACCCACTTACTAACCACTTTTAGAGGAATGTTAAATGTATAAACCTGAAAACACTTTCAGTTAAATTTAAATGTATTATTAGTTAACTTTGACAGTCCTGTAAAAAACATATTTTTTCCCTCAATTTTTTACAATGGATTTTTTGCTTTTATTTTAATTTTAGCTCAAGTTGTAGTAATAATAATTAAAAAAAAATGTACACAAATTAAATGAAAATGAGGAAATGCTTTGGCAATTATCTGAAATAAAATAAGTTTCAGTTTTATACATTTTATTTTAAGAAATTAAATTTTTAATTTAAAATTTAGTTTTAGTTAGCAATAACAACAATGGGTCCCGGACCACAGTTTGCATAGAAGACTGTGAATTGTAACGTCAGTTCTTTTTGCGTTTCATCTTGCTGATCAAGTTAGCAAAATTATTTAAGGGTAACGTTCCTAATAATAACAATAACAACCAGTTTAACAGTAAAGACATTAACTGACATTTACTCCCTGAGGTTTGTTACGGCCAATTTCTAGCCTTGGAGAGAAATTGTAATTTGAGATATTGAGGACAATGGACAAAAGTTTGACTTAAATGAGTGTTAAAGGGGTGGTTGATTATGATTTCACTTTTCTAACTTTAGTTAGTGTGTAATGTTGCTGTTTGAGCATAAACAACATCTGCAAAGTTATAATGCTCAAAGTTCAAAGCAAAGGGAGATATTTTCTTTTAAAGAAATTGCTTTTTTTAAGTAAACTACAACAAACGGCTGGTATGGGACTACACGACATTCCTCACGGGTTAGTAACATCACTAACCCTAAAATTTGCATAAACCCCGCCCCCGGGAACGCGATTTATAGATTATCATGACAGAATATGCTAATATTGTCTGACTCCGGTTTGAACATAAAAGGCTAAAAGTTTTTGACATTTTCAGTGCATGTGTGTGTGAGGTAAAAGGACTCAAGCGGTTGAAGCTCCGCCCTCTGTGCTGGGAGCAGCAGCTCATTTGCATTTAAAGGGACAGACACAAAAACGGTGTGTTTTTGCTCACCCTCAAAACGTGACAATTTTAACATGCTATATGAAAATATATGTGGGGTATTTTGAGCTAAAACTTCACATACACACTCTGGGGACATCTGAGAATTATTTTATCTTGTGAAAGGGGCATTATACCACCCCTTTAAGTATAATTAGATGACTGTTATAGTGCTGAGGATGAAAACAAAGGCAGAGTAAATAAAGACATTTCACAGTTCCAGCTAATCTCAAACGCTCTCAGGTCTGCTAAAAACGACAAACCTGCACACCTTTATCGAGCTGTAGTTTCAAGACATTAACCTCTGACCCTCAAATTGATCCGACCCGAACCCCACTACCTCATCACATGTGCGCACAGACGCACTCCCGCCGTGTGGCATGTTTACAGCCCTGGATATTGGTAGTTGGGAGGCTCTTATGGAGAATCAATACAGCGGTTAAGAAAAGAGCAGATTGGAGCAGTGTAATGGTCTCAAGTACTCTCTAAAAGCGCTTTCTCCGAACCCGAGCCCACCCACTTACCCACACACACACAGATGCAGGGCTGTCATTAAACTACATTTACACTCGCACTAACACTGTTTACACAGAGGGGTCTCTGTCCATGAGCGGCTTTGAGCGGGGAGAAACGTGTGAGCTGCGTGTCCAGTTCAGTCTATTCCATGATCTCTTTCTGCCAGTGAGAGTCCCGAAGACACGTGAGCCGGAGTAAATGGCACACAGGACTCCGCTGTAAGTGTGTTTGTGTTTCCATTAACCTCGCTGGCCTCTCTCCTCTCCCACACGTCTAATGTTGCCATCTCCTCTTGTGAAAGACGTGGAAGTGTGTGGCAAAACAAAATGAGGAGAGATCGACAGTGTGTGTCTGTTTGTGCATGTCTTACTGATAAATATTTTAACGTGTCTTTTGCCCACCAAACAAAAGCTAATTTTGTCAAACAAGACAGACTAACCACTCTCCTTTGTTTCTTTGACCTCTCTTTCCTTGTTTTTCTTTCTATCCGCTGCTGAAAAAAAAAAACAGCTGGTGATTTGCTGGTTATCTGGTATTTAAGGGTCTCGCAGGCTAACACCCCTCTAAAACCAGCAAACCGACAAGCTTAAGAGCAATAAATTAGCTTAGGGCTGCTTTAAGCTCTTTTTCATTAGGGTTTTCATTATCTTGTTTGCCATTTCCCTTTTCAATAGTTTTCATTTACTCTGTCACTTTCTGCTCTAACTTCTGCATCTGTCTGTCTCTGTATCTCTATCCTCCATCTGTCTTGGTTTCTCTTTTTAATCTTGGGCACTCGTTTAGACACCTCTCTGCTGTCTGTCGTTCTCTTTCTCAAGACTCATTCTCCCTCCTTTACTCTCACTCACTTCTTTTTGCTTTTTCCTCTTAATCTTATGATTACTGTTGCCATATCATGTCAATACGCCACTTCAGATGCTGGTGACATCTGTCAATCATTCTCTGTATGCGTGTACTAGAACGCTTTTAATGTGAGGGTTTTTTTTTTTCAGAATTAAAAACATGGGGGAAAATCCTTTTAATCGCTTCCGAGTGAAATGCTATTTTTAAATGCTGGTAGCAGTTTATAATTTTATTATTTATTTTTGGATTAAAAAATAACAACCAAAGCCAAGAGTTGATAAAAAAAAAAAAAAAATTATATATATAAATAATAATCAACTACCAGTATCATACCAGTATGATAATAATAATAATAATAATAATTCCAATTAAAGTTTATTTTATAATTTTTTTAAATATATTTTAACATTATACAATAATTAATAATAAACTATTATTATTATTTCAGTTTAATTTTTAACCGGTTACCAGCATTAAAAAACAACTAAAGACCAGGTGTTGAATTTAAAATAATAATAATAACAGTAATAATAATAATAATAATAATAATTTTATTATTATTATTATTATTATTATCAATAAATACTGGTAGTTGTTTATATTTTTCTTTTCATTTTTTTTATTTAAACAATAACAACCAAAGCCAAGAGTTGAATTTAAAATATTAACAACATATTTAAAAATATTATTATTATTTCAGCTTATTTCTTAACCTGTTACATTTTTTTTTCATTAAATTATTATTCTATAACATCTTTTCTCTTATCTCTGAAAATATCATGGTAAAATTCCCTTGTTTAGTGCAGAAAAACAGCGATTTATAGTGTCAAGCTGAAAATACTCTCTTTCTCTAATGCATTCTATTACCAGTTGTAAAAAATGTAAAAAAAAAAAAACATTCAAAGACCAAGTCTTACATTTAAATGATATAAATGATAAAAATGATGTTTAGTGGAAATAAGAGGTGACAGAGAGCCGAATGACAATTTTAGAAATGTCATTCATTTCGATTTTCAGATCATGAGAATAGATGTATTACGTGCTTTTTTAATTCATTTTCTTGTTATAAATAGGACAATCTGTTGTTTGTTCTGTTATCTAACTTGTTGTGTTAGCAAGTCCAATACTTTTACAAGGTTTTCTCCAAAAAAAAAAAAAAAAATCATTACAATCACACACCATATCAAAAGTCCACTTCATCATACTAATATCCTCTTCATGGTTGATGAAGGCCATAATCTAATCCCTATTGGAGGCATACATAATGTTGAGGCAAAAGATTTTCTTTTATACATAAGAAGACATTTATTAACAGAGGTTTATTACATCTGTAACTCATAATATGATTTATGACTTGTGTAGATAATGAGGTCTAAAATACAGAAAAAGAGCTTATTCATAAAAAAAATACTGAAACCGTACGCATACGCACAACCAGTTCCCTCTCTATTTATTTTCCCCACTTTCCATTGTCAGCGGGCAGCCTTTCTCTTTCTCTGCTACAGGGGATGAAAATTTAATATCACAGAACGAGAGAGAGAGAGAGAGAGAGAGAGAGAGAGAGAGAGAGAGAGAGAGAGAGAGAGAGAGAGAGAGAGAGAGAGAGAGAGAGAGAGAGAGAGAGAGAGAGAGAGAGAGAGAGAGAGAGAGAGAGAGAGAGAGAGAGACTTTTCACATTCCCTTTACAGTCCATTCCATTCAACAACACAAAAAAAAAACCAATCCTCTCCATGTACAACTCAAACAAGTTCACATTCCTTATGGAAACGTGCAAACAAAACCAACTGAGCGTATCTGTAGTAACACAGAGGAGAAAGAACGAGAGAGGGAAATAGATGTGCTAGAGATAAAGAAGCTATTCAGGAAAACTAACGAAGAGCTGATTTTGGCACAACGGAGAAAAATAAAGACAAAACAGAGAAAGCAAGGAATACTGAGAGATAATGGGGAACACTGAATCAAAATGAGAAGCTTTACCGTATTAAGTAACAGAGATGTGATAAAGTCACTGCAAAAGAGTAAGAGAAACAGTCATTCACTCACGAATAAACTCACACAGATGTATACTTCCTATTAATAAATTTTTTTCTGTGTGCCAATGAACATGTAATTTTGTTTTCACTCCTCCTGTATAAATCATGCTTATTTTTCCTCCCATGACACTTTTATACTAAGAACACAAAGTTTTGATACAATATGGGGTACTTTAAGGTATGCACAATATAGGAATACCATAATGGTTATTGTTTAATTTATCTGTTTATGTTTTTTTTAATCTGTAACATTAGATCATTTCCTCTATTTTTTTTTTTTTTTTACATTTTCTGTCTAACCCTCACTTTAAAACACTAATAATTTAACTGCACTGTTAAATGCTATTTTTTAACATATCAAAATATACTTTTTCTCTACTGTACATTATAATGAACTTGTAGAATTCACTCGTAGAATTTAAAATGACTAATTTGAGTGTTTTTGCTATTTTTATTTATTCAGACATAAATGTATGATTTTTTTGTACTAATATTTTATTTGTCAAACATTATGAAGACGATAAAATCTAGACAGTAATTGGGATTTTTCCATTCCCACCAAATAAAAGAAAAATAATAACAATACGCATCCATGTAGCCTCTTTAATAATACTATGAAATATCTGCCATTTATAAAAAAATGTATCTGCTTATCTGACAAAAATTTTATATTTGTGCATCCCGTCTACTTTAATGTAATTACCATGGTGCATGAACATAACATTCAGTACAAAGTACCATAGTATTACCACGCTGTGCAAAGTGAAACTGTGCAGTTGCTACCTTTAGGCACTACAGTATAGGCTACTTGATTTGGACCCTTAGCTGGTGTAGCCTAATGTAGTCAGGTGGATTCAACCCTTTTAAATAATATTTTTGACTTCAATAAAACCAGTTCTTTTAGATGTTACCACATTTTTTAGGTTACCTGATAACATTCTTTACAGTGCTCTTTGTAAGGGTCATGTAATTCTTTTTTCCTTTTTTATACACTGTCCCTTTCCTGTGTCCTTCCTCGCTCAACTCTTTCTTCTATATTCCACTATCTCAGCCGTTATTTTTTTCATCCATTTTGTCCTTTCTTTCTCTCCCTCCCTCTGAGCTGTCACCGCGCCATATGTAAAATATCCGTATTTCTCTGTGCATTTCTCATTTAACTCCCTCCTTATCTCCTTGGACTGACCCCTTCATCTCTCCCAGCCTCCCTTTCTCGTTTTCTCTCAATCTGTTTCTCTCAAGCTCCCTCCCTCTCTTGGATGCTTTCTATCTCTGTCTGTCGCAAAGCCTGATTTGTAAATCCAGCAAAACCGACGTGACCAATTTTCAGTCATTTATCGAATTTGAAAAACCGCTTTCCGTTATTTTTGACAAATAAAAAAATCTGCTACTGCGATTCCCAAACATTCCCACAGTTAAAATAGGAATTAAAGGTGAAGAAGTGCTGTCACTGCAAAAATTGACCCGTGGAGAAACAAAAGATTTTTCAAAAAAAAAATGTAGGTAGATGCCTGTTTTTCCAATGAGCCTATGTTTGATTGTCCAGTGAAACAGATCACATTAAATCAGGTGACCAGATCACAAGACCACAGTGTCATAGGTCTTTTTTCACATATAAAAGGAAATAAACAGGAAAAAAAAATCTAGAACACAGTGCTCGGTAAGAGCATAATAGCTCATGATATCATATGTCACATTAAAAATATCAAGCATTACGTTTTACTGACGCATACAAAATAAAGCACGACGGAAAATGTACAACCCAGTCAGTCAAAGTGACAGATAATGATTCTACCAATCCTGCACAACATCACAGGAACTCACACACAAACTCTCCCTAAATCCCCTTCAAACATTCTGTCTCCCAGTATCCAGTTTCTATTTCCGTCTCTATTACAGCCGTGTGACAGAACGCTCACTTTACCACAGAGAAGAGTAAATCTGCGGTAATTAACTCTAATTAGAATAGCTTCCCCATACAATACAGTTCCCTTTCAGAGAGAGAGCAAGTGTGTACATGGGCAGGAAAAGCGGGGCAGCTGTTGATGTGTGTCCGGAGGTCGTTTCAAACTTCATCTCCTGAGGTGGAAAACTGCCCTTTGTGTTCAAGTGAGGATGAGTATGTGGGTGTCTGGAGGACGGATTCTCTCCAAATGTCCAGACTTCCTTTGTCGTAAATAATTCCAGACTGCAATCTATCATAAATAGATTTGGTGCAGCAGAGGATGACTCTCACTTATAGTGGGTAAAGGAAAGGAGACATTGAGCTTAAACAAGGTCAGGTTCTCTTCCCATTTCCTTTCTCAGCCATCTTTTATGGCCCATGGGTGAATCACCTCATTGGCACAATTTGGTTTGGCCTTTAATGTTATCCAGTAGCTCTCTTAAATAGTTAATTCACCCAAAAATTTCAATTCTGTCGTCATTTACTCACCTGTATGACTCTTTTTTTCTACAAACCACAAAAGAAGATATTTTGAAGAATGTTGGGAACCAAAAAGTTTTGGTTCTTATTGACTTCCATTGTACTTTTTGCCCATATAAATGGAAGTCAATTGGAACCAAAACTGTTTAGTTGCCAACAGTAAATTGTGACCAAACTTTTTTCTGGTGGACTACATCTTCACCCAAAAATGACAATTTAGGCATCATTTACTCACTCTCATGTCATTCCAAATGACTGTATTTCTTCTAAGGAACACAAAAAAAGACAAAAGACAGTCATCTCTTGTTTTTGGACCCCATTGACTTTCGTTGAATGGACAAAAACAGTTTTTCTAAATATCCACAGTCATGCAGGATGGAAAGAGATGAGGCTGAGTAAATGATGACACATTTGTCATTTTTGGGTTGGCTTTAAAGATTGTTATATAGTAACCTAATACAACAAACAAGTCTTTAACACACACCATTACCATTTCTCAGATCGTTTACTTGTTCAGTCTACCCTACAGTAGTGCTACATTTATAAATGCATAACTGCAGGATCCAAAACAACAATTAAAAGGCGCTGTGACCGACACTGACAATCAACTTCAGTTTCCCCGGTGTGCCAAATTCTGACCCCCGCCAGACTATTACCCCCTTAAGTCCCCAGGATGGGTTGGTTTAGGTTTGGGGGTGGGGGTGGGGTACAGATTAGGCAATTGGGTAGCAGTTTCAATGAGGGGGTAATAATTCAAGTCTAATTTCGGCACAACACCCGAACATGCAATAACATAACTAAATGGTGCTAGTTCAGCTAAGAGAATCATTCACAAGTTTCTGCACAGCCATATACATGCAGCCTAGTGTATCATTCTGTCACGTATTCACGTAGACCAAATATAATTCAGTTGATCAGTGATTTTCTCTCTCTCCAACAACGTCGCCTCTTCATTACATTGTTTTCTGATTGACCTAACTCCAGTTCCTCGTGTCTCACGTATTAGCTGAATTGTCCAGGGGTGCAGTTCCATTTTCTCGGGATCTCTTTTCATCAGAAACACCATCAGCTTTACTCACGGATATGAAAAATGAAAATATCCTTGACTGTCTTTTTGACATTTTGTCGATATTAACTTCGTCAGGTATTTACACTCTCTCCAAACTTTCCGCTGCTCACTGCACACAAAACAATAAGTGGTAAGCACCAACCAATAAGAAGGATTTTGAACTTAAGAAAGATGATTGGTAAAAATATATATGTTTTTGAGGGCCAATAGCAAAACATAACCTCCAAATACATCTGCATAAACCCGGGCTCGCTCTGTCTCACATACGCGCATGCACTGTCACCATGTAATGCCGGATTGTTTAAAAACAAATACCGGAAAGCAATTTTATGGAACAGGATCTGGTAGGATCTGGTACAAATTATGCACTGCCCTACATTATAGTGAACACCACTTCATGCACTACAATTAGATATTTACTGTTCGATACTGTATACAAATATTTTATTTGTTGACTTTTGTTTCCTCCTATTTTTTGATTTTAGGAAACTTAAAGGGGCAGCAATAATTTGTCTAATATATATATGGTTTAAGAGAATCATCTCTATCTGCCATAAATGTAAAATAATTGTCAGTATCGGTATTTCTAGCTAATTTGAGAGCCCTTTGCTACCGTGTTTTAAAATGACATCACAAATAAATAAAAAAAGCAATGTGGCGAGATGGTGAATAATTAACCAGCGGACACATAAACACACAGACGTCCTCTCACCGCAAGCACACGCACACGCGCCATCTTCTCTTTTTTCAAATTTTCAGAGTACGTGTCTCCAATCCATCAGGCACAAAAGCTCAGACGAAACATTAGAAGGACCATAATGATGATCTGTGTTCATTGCAATGATTATGACTCCAGGTTGTATTCCATTCCTCAGGGCTCTCACAGTAATGTGCTGGAGGAGATCTTCAGCAATGACGAAGCAAAGAATGTCATCGCTGCCTGGTCATCACTGAGAAATAAACAAGAAACAAAGAAGCCTGAATCCTGGCACACTGGTTTTTATAGTTGGAATCATGTTCAGACGAGTCCATTCCGGCTCCAGTGCACCACTGTCACCTTAATTCCCACTCGTAAGAGGGAAACTAAGAGGTTCTCTAGGATCTAATCAAATATTCATAAGGATGACATTTAAATGAGAAATTTCTCCTGTGCGTTTATGCTAATTTTGATAAAACATCTTTCAGCAACGTAATACATGCTCATATATGCAATTCACAAGATGATGCTGGAAGACTGCTTTCTGCATGAAAATATCACACGTTATGGGCATGTTACTAACTCAAAGGGAAAGATCAAACTAATACCCCAGTGATTATTGTACACCGATCCCAAAACTAAAAGAAACATTTTTGCAAATAAATCAAATAAAAAAGCTTGTTTTAGTAAAACAATTCCTCAACTGATTCCTTAAATATAATAACTACAAAGAAAACTGAAATGAAAACTAAAACAAAATAGCATTTATAGAATTCAAACGTCTAAAATGAATAATAATCATAATAATAATACGTTTTGATAAAAAAACGAATTTTTTTTATTGAAATAATTTTGTTTTGAAAAAAAAAAACTATAATAACCTTGATATAGATGAAGAATATGAACTTTATATTGGTGTGTGAGAGAGAATCTATAAAAAAAAAGAGAGGAAGGAAGAGCCTGAGGTCAAAGGTTAGATTGAAAAAAATATGAAAAGCTAATTCCATAAATGAATACTCAGCACAGTAGAGCTAGATGGAGGAAAAGAAAACAAAAGCGAGACGGATGGAATAATACGGACCTTAAGAGGCCAAACGCGTGAAAAACAACAAAAAAAACAGTATTTCACTATATTTATATATCAGAACTGCAACATTTCTCAAGAGCTTATTTTTCTTTACCTCAATATAATCTATCTATCTATCTATCTATCTATCTATCTATCTATCTATCTATCTATCTATCTATCTATCTATCTACAGTATCTATCTATCTATCTATCTATCTATCTATCTATCTATCTATCTATCTATCTATCTATCTATCTATCTACAGTATCTATCTATCTATCTATCTATCGCAGTGCCAGAGATTGTGGGTAAATTCATGCCTGCATTAATTCAATTTCATTCTAATCATGAACAGCACTGATGGACAGAGAGGGAGGGAGAGAAATAGAGAAAAGGAGGGAGAGAGAGAATAATCACACTTTGAGCATGACATCCAATTTCTTTTTCCATCATTCTCTTTCCTTCCCTCTCTTTCTCTCTCTCTCTCTTTCCAGGTCTTGGCCTTCCTTTCTTGTTAGAGTTTGTCTGCTGAGAGCTTCAGTAAACAGGCTCAGTCTCATATTCTGTAATGCTTCAGTCCAGGGAGCTGAAAAGAGATTGTCAGTGAAAAAGGTTTCGATTTCACGTCAGACACATAGGTTGAGTTTACGTACATAAGCTCTGTAAATAGGTTTCGATTTCTAATTCTCAACAGATGGGCACAGTCGGACCCCACCGACCCACAAATCCAGCTTTAAACACTCCGACACGAATTCGTCCTATAATACACACACACACACACAAGGGAAATCATCGCTCTGCATAGTTGTACACCTGAACCATTTGCTCTTTATGAGTGTGTGTTTCACCAGTGAGACTCCACTAACTACTGATGGCCCCGATCCCATCCTGCTCTCCCAGGAGCTTATCCCTCCATGTGTGCATGTGTGGCTCAGAAAGGGAGTCTCACTTAGTGGACCAGAAAAGCAAATTACTCTGAAGTTCACTTTGATGACTTGTTAATTTGATTGGTCAAGCATACGGTGCGAGCGTGCGCGAGCGATTAGTACATAATATGATTATTCTCGTAAGACTAGCGGTGACGATGTGGAATAGAGTCACTCTCCCACTGCGGCGAACCATGAAAAACCTGTTTAAAAAGCAATTCCTGTGTGCGTACACACACTTTAATTGTTTCATTGTTTTATTATGATGGCGAGCGCCGTCTTTAATGGTCAGAGCACTCCAAAATAGTTACCCGCCTGCGGCGCTGATGTGAGCGATCGAACGGACACGGTTTGATGCCGTCGGGCCGAAAAGAGGAGTGATAGAGTCGTTCCTCTTACGCATTTTCTCTCTTATCTTGAGGGCTAAACTAAGCGAGGCCGTCGTAATCAGCTGTGTCGTATGGAGTGAGAATGGCACTTTATAACGCACACTGCACAGTTTACAGATAAACACATTAGAGTCATATTTCACCCTCCAGCACAATGGCTGCCAATCAGCACTGCAGAGAGCCAGAGTGTGTGTGTGTGAACTAGAAGCAAGGATATGGCTCATTTATTGAACATTAAACCACTAGGCATGGTAAAAAATAAGGCCCGGAATGCGTCGCGCCGGAGCGTGGCACAAGTCGCGAGTGACCGCATTCGGACAAAGAGTGAAAAACAGCCCAAGGTGCTGAAAGTCAGATTTAAATATTTATATTTTCTACAGTACATGCTGAAAAATCTCAGCTCTGTTTAAGACGCACAGTAAGAGCGAGGATAAAGATTGCTATTGACTGTGGCCGGGTCTCATACGAGGCACACCTCAAGGTAATCTTTCTAAATATTTGATTGTCTAATACAATTTTTCTGGCCCCATTCTTTTTTCCATCGTGCATAGAAATAGTGGTCAAAATTGGTATTGGAAAGCATTGAAACACAGCGTCACTCTCTCGCTCGCTCGTTCTAAAAGAGATGTATAATTTAAATGGAAAGATTAGCTGTGTGAACATGCCGTCCGCCCCAGCAGCAATGATTCCACTCTGCTGAATCAATACTCATCAGATCCATCACTACACGGCCAAATATAAACTAAAGAAGTGAATCCAAGTTTAATGGAATCTAACGCCTTTATCTTAACCTCAAGTGCCTTTCTCACTCTCTCTCTCAGGCTTTATTCAGTCACTGCAATCACTGAGGAAATAGCTAATGTTAACAATGCTAGGTCAAATAAAGCTCTGCTATTCCTTCGAAACAAGCTGGGGTGAAAGGAAAATTAACAATTTGAACAAAACGGAGTACAAAAGACGAAAAATTCTCACAGTAAATCGGATTCCTCCCTTGGAACAAAGATTCGGTCACAGTGGGCTCTATTTCCCCTCTGTGAAGCTCTCTGTGGGAGTGATTTGTGATTCATTTCAGACTAAATGTTACAATCCAAACCCAGGCTGAGGGAACCCGCCAAATTGACATGCTAATGGACTAGCGTGCGCGCCTAAAGTAGCAATGCCAGACTCAAACGGACACATACATATGAAAAAAAGTCTGCGCTTCACAAAACAGCGTTTCAAACACACACATATCCATATGAATGCGTAGTCAGAGGGTCCTTTAAGCCCAGGGGCCGCGTCTGTTCTTTAGACCGATAGGAAAGTATCAAACCCACTGCTTTAGCAATTTAGCATTAAAATACAACAAAATCTCTGGAATAAATTGTTTGAGATTCCAGCATCAACCTTAAACCTTTCACCACACACACACTCCTGTCACACTATTCCTAAAGAAACTCATGAGTTGAGCTTTGAGTGCAGCTCAACCAAATTGCTGTCCATGCAGCTCAATGGACCGTGACTGCTCTTCTTATGGGGCATCAGAGGAGACACAGCATGGCCCCAGAGAGAAAGGGAGAGAAGGAGGAAAGAGCAAAACTGAGAGAGAAGGAAAGAAAGGGATGGATGAAAGCAGGAATGTGATGTCCCGAAGTCCCCCAGTGTGAGTGTAAGCTGTTCTATTTCACACTGCGGCTCCTCTGAGCCCAGGATTTACTCGAGCCCTCTACATGCTGTCAACTAGACTCTCAAAGATCCAACACTCATCTGTCCTCTGGCTTCCACTGCCTTCCCTCCTGTCTTCTTGGCTACAGATGATATGTATCTGTTCACCCCAATAATGTGGATTTATTTACATTGTGTATTTGGTGTGGGTGTTTGCTTCTGCTTATTCACAGGCTGAGATGCGAGTTGTAGAAGTCCTTCGATCAGCTCAGACACCACAACACAGACTCATCTCAATGTTACACTAAACGATCACTTGAAAACTCACATGCAGTGTTGGCAAAATATGAAACTGTACATGCCTCAGTCAGCGTAAGACAATATCAGAGTCCTTGCTCCAGTATACATAACACTATTACATCAGAGCAGAGGGGGTTCCTTGGCTTGCATGCATTCCTTTTCAATCTTAAACTTTATGCTTTACCAAAAAAAAAAAAGTCCTTTTCCTATCAAGAATATTATAGATTAAAGTTCTACTATAGGCTCTTCAGATCAGCGCAATGATCTTTAGGTCACATAAAACAATTGAGAATGAAAAGTTATTTGTGGGATATAAAAAGATTTTTTAAGTACAGTCTATGCAGTACATAGTAATATTTAGAACTCTTGTGCTTGATTTTAGTGAATCTTTACTTTTGTACAAACAAATAATTTTGGTACCATAGAGTGTTGGGTCAATGTAAAATCTGCACCCTGAAGCAAAAGCAGTTGAGAAACACTGTGCTATGGAATATATATATATATATATATATATATATATTTTTTTTTTTTTTTTTGACAGCGTTGGAGCTTCAAACTGGTTCCTACCTATGGCCAAATTGGCCATGGACAATGTCACGAATTCAAGGTCTGAAAAAGTCATGGAAATAAGTAAAAATATATTTAAAATAAAACTTGCCTGCAGTCCAGAATGATTACCTAAGTCTGTCTGTTTAGGGTCTAAATACAATCAATACAAAATATTTTCCCAGTAATGATAAGCCTTTGGTCAGAAAGTGTGGGAACACTGATTAGAGAATCGGTTTGTTTGAATTCTCAAGAAACCTTTGGCACCTCCCAGATAAACTGGCTGGAGATCAATAGCACTTTTTCCTTTAGTCATCCACATTGAGAGCACAGATCAAAACAACACACTACCAAGAGTTAACACCGTGACCGACATAACTAAACACCTCTGATATCCATAGCTCTATATAGCTAATCTGACAACTATCTGAAGAGCAAGATAATCCTGCAGGAGATAGCACAGCCTGCACTAAGTGTAACGCACTGTAGGGTGACAAGAATGTAAGGGTTTGGCAGTGTGGTAAAGCCCTGTATATCACAGTTCTGTGATTAACAGGTGAGGCATGCTACGCTGTACTGCAAATATCTGCTAGCTGAGGCTTCGCTAAGAAAAGCGGCAAGGGAGGCAGGTGGGCCAGTAGAGATAACCATTTGGCGGGAAACTGTGCCGTGTGAACAGTAGTTAATGGTTGATAAACCCTGCCCCCCACACAGCAGGTGAATCCCCCTTACACTAGCATGCTAGCAGGTGCCGAAATCTCATTTGAAATTCCAGCACTACAAGGTTAGAGTGTGAGAAATCCCATTTGAAAATCTCTCTTTGCACGGTTAGTTGGTGATTTCTGCTTCACAAATGAGGGATCTGTCGAACATGGCATTTCAATATTCTCTGAGGGCTTTAAGCCTAGTCTTCTACCCAAAGGGACGTGGCACTATGTTTGCCTCAGGCTAGCTCTTACTGGGCTCAGATACTGGATTTATTGCGGAGATATGTGTTGACAAGCCAATACCAATCAATCTTCACACAGCTATTAAAAAAAAAAAAAAAAGAAGAAGATATGGGACTTTTTTGTTGTTGGTTTTTTTCTGAACAGAGAAATTAGTAATATTAAAATGCATTTGATGTATGATGCAAAACATTAAAACTTAGTTTACCCTAAATATATATTTGGTTGTCATTTTCTCTCCTTGTTCTAAACCTGTATATGCCTTTTTCTTCAGTGGAAAAGTATCAGAAAAGAGAATATTTTGAATAACGTGCTTGTCGCTCTTTTCAATGCAATTGCAACGAAGCTTCAAAATAGACCAGAAAAGATATTAGCCACAATGTATAATATGTTTGTCAAACAAAAAAAAATTAAAGTGAAAATTAAATCATCATTCACAAAAGAAATCGCCCTAGCTCTTCGTGAAGCATTCGTAAAATACGTTTTTTTTTTTTATTGGATCACAGCAATAATTGATTGATCTGGTTCACAAAATCGCAAATGATTCATTGACTGATTCAACACACTGACTTGCAATGGTTCTTAAACTAAGAGCTTACTGGAAGATTATGAGTAAATACATTTTTGGTCACATAGGGCCATTTAAAATAAATAAATAAATATTTTACTTCCTGTATGAAGCTTGAAAGCTTTAGCGTAACTTCCTACAAAAGAGCGAGCAACACTAATTAAAAATGTCCAATTTACATATACCAAACGCAAAAATGTTAAATTTATTTTTGAGTGAACTTATCTTTTAATTTAGCTGCATGAAAGCAGGTTTGCAAAATCAATCAATCTGATAGAATGTTGAGTCTAAATTGATGCAACGAGGTTGATTTCATAGTTAGATCCCATGTTCCTTTCAGCAGCCTGGCAGACAGTATGCACTGGGAAATGCTACGAGTCACAGCTTGCAGCTGGTATTCTTTGACCTTGGACTCGCTATAAATAGCAAACAGGTGAAAAATCCCGTATGAGACTCTTCTGTTATGTGGTTAGCCGATGACAGAAAAGACAAAAACCACTTAAGGATCTTCTCCCAGGCTAACAAGCCAGCCTCACGTCACCTAGAGACGTGTGGTCCAAGGTCCAAGTCCAAGGCCACTAGCTCCCATCTGTAGTTACTAGGTTCTTTTGTGACACTGCGATGAAACAGGACCTTACTTCATTTGTTAGCAGCATTAAGGTATGTACGGGCTCAAAAAAAGTGTGTTCTGCCATATGTAGTTTTAATTGTCCCAATGGGAGACAGCTGTAATGCTGACTAGGACAGATATAAATCAAAGAACTGTGCAGGGCTATGTGACCAGCACTTTCTGTGTTGATTTAAGCAATGTTCTTGCTCAGCTTATCCAGTTCTCCTCTGTTCACCCCATTCACCCTGCCTGCGAAAATTCCATCAAGCAGAGACTGTGACAGGCTTCCCCCTTCTTATTGATAATCTAAGACGTGTCTGATGGGTGTAAACAGGAGGAGGAAGCAATCTGCAACAGACGCCCAATAACAAATTATAAATTCACTTCTAATTATCAATGACAAAGTTGCCGGTGGGAAACTCACATCCCTGATGGGGCGTCACTACGCTGTCGATTGATTCCAACTTCAAAACAAGACGCCAATGCCCAGTCAGGCTCTGAGAAAAGTTTATCACTAATTACGAGTGATAAAGCTGGGTTTTGGGCCCTCCTCCAACCTCTCATTCAAACATTAGTGCTGTCTTTGACTGGAGGCTGGTGTATAATTATGTCAAAGTGGCGTGTCAAAACCAGAAAATATAAGCCGATTCCGATACGCTCCATTCAGTTACGCAGTGATGCCAGGGACTCTGTTAGTGACAGCTCTTGCAGCTTTACACTCCGTTAACTTGTCTAAAAAACACACACACGCTCTCACACACACATACAGCCATCATATAGTAGGCAGCCAAGTGAAACTTGTAATGGTTCAGAGAGGCTTTTATTATGATATGTGTATCTGCAGCTGTGAAATGGACTGGGTAATTAATACTGAAACAATCAGACTGTAACAAACATATTCCACTGGCCACTTTTGGAATTAATATTGTTAATCTTTCAGGTGAGCTATCAAGCGTACAAGTGTGTGATAGAGTCAGTAGTTGTGGCCCAAACAATGTACAGTAGTATGCATATACTACACACCATGTACCCTACCAGCCAGTATATGCATTTTATCCCTTCCTTTCCACTACTTAATGAAAGCTATGACAATTGAGTGCATGAAGTGTTAATTAAGTGCATCATCTGGGTATTTGAAGTGCACTTGTTCTTTTGGAATTTTCCGTGTGAACACACTACTCACACTATTTATATAACAAAATGACATAAGGGAATATGTCCACATGTCTAGTGACACATGACTACATTACAATAAGTGTTTGGCTGGTTAGCTCAGCTCAGTTAGTCCCTTGTTGGTCGACAGTTAAGCCATTCTGAGCGCAAAAACATCTTTCTATTGATTGCCTTTCAAAAGTTGCTGCTACAACATAGCATATAAATGTTGCTAGCAACATATGCTAATAGCACACATTGCAAGTAGCCTAATTCATTATTTTATTGTAGATGTTGTCACAGTCGCTGATTATTTTTGGACGGCATGAATAGCTAAGCTGTGAGCTTCTTAACCCCATGCAAGGTTAAAAAGGGAAATATTTAATTTGACATTTTTAATTTAGTTAATATTGTAAGTGTAATTTAAATCGAGCACAGCGTCAGTTCAGACAGGCCACGTAGGCATAGGCTGCGATCAGCTGACGTGGTCAGCTGTCAAATCGCTCCAACCACTACCGTTCTCCTATTAGACCGGAAGGATATATACGCGGCACTTCCGCCCGGGAAATATGCTTAAACTGCTCGCAACCCCCCCACCCTCACCAATAAGTATCAAGCATATTTCTGTGCACCTTTTGGCTGTTGTCTTCTTTGTTTCAGATTATCAAGGCTTCCAAGTCCTAGAGTAACGGACATCATCGTGAGAGACACACACTTCCTCATAGCAAGCTACAGCATAGACGTCCCGGACTTCACTGCTACGTCTACATGTTAAACCACGGCTTAAAGACATTACTAAACTGTCTTAATCATCTGTATATTGCTCAAGCTGATGGTTCCATAGGGGGGTTAATGCTAAAGCTACGTATGTCATTAATTATGGAGCAAGAACCCCCATAAGGAACCATACCGCCAAAGATAAATTGTGTTCAATAAACTCAAGTAAACTTGCCAAAGTGGTCTCGTCCGAAAATACATTAAATCAACTTTAAGGCTAAATACAGATAAAGTGATTTTCTGCCATTTCTAATCAGGCACAGAATAAAATACCTAAAAAAAAGTTCTCAGCCATTGTCCGAGTAGGTATACTTTTGATAAAGAACAAACTTTGCAAGAGTTAAAAAAGTATGTTCTATATGGGTCATATGAATTAAATTTGGACGTACTACATCCGCCATGTTGTCACTGTCACATGCATCACTTCACTGCCATTCACAACTGCTGTCCCGGATAGTACAGTATTGATTTCAATGCGCACTTTAGAATGTTGTCGAAGTAGTAAGTCATTGAGTACTTTTCACCTGCAGTTTTATGAATACTATAATTTCGGACATACTACTAATCTCACTTACTGTTTTTTCCCAATTCATTTTAGTAGGCAAAAAACAGTATGTGAGATGAGTAGTATGTAGTAGTAGTAGTAGGCATATTCAGATGCAGGGATACATTCACTGGGTCATGCACTAGCCAAGCAACTGCCATTGAGATGAATGGGAACGCTAACATAAAGCAAACAGAAATGGTCAATTCAAATGCAGCACTATGAAGGTCCAAACCAGTGTTTGACATGGTAATGTATTTAAATATGCCGACCCCAAAACCGGACAAAGTCAAATCTCTGCGTCATTCACGTCCACTTTGTCTCCGACCTACTTCATATGACTGACTGAGCGCGACAGGCACACACAAACAGCATATGGTCCGCAATGCTGACTGTATATCACTGTGGCAGTGTCACATGAGAGTTCAATCTAATTACAATTGACCCACATTATAATTACAATTGATTGGCAGTCAGGCCTCTCTTTCGCTCTCATCTCACCCCGTCCTGACTCCAGACTAACCACCCCCCACCCCCCTTCCTTTCTCTATTTTTTCCTGCCTTGTCCACTCTCGTTTCAACTATTCCAGTTTCATTCAAATTCAAATAGGCCAGAGTCTGAACACACAAAATACAATAATACCGATATGCTACACACCACAAAAACACTCACACAGCTAAAGCTGAAAATGTAGCAGAGAAGGATATTATGTAGATTAAACAGATGAAAACACTGAAATATTATGATCAAGTAATGTATTCAGAGCTGGCGCACTGTGCATATCTTAAATTGCACACACACACACACACACACACACACACACACACACACCAGCTTTTCGCTGGTCTGCTGCAGTTCTAGTGGAAGAATACAAGACCCCTGTATGTTCCAGCTGCTGTACATCACATCAAAAATAATGACCCCGGGCTCCAGAAGCTGTGTGTGCAAGCCAGGCCATGCACATGTGTGTATCTGCATAATTATGTATATGAGCAGTACTGTGTACTGTTCCTGTGAGGAATACACACTTGTGCACAAAATTACACGTATAACCATGATGCGCTTTAGGTCACGTGCATGTGATTGAGTTTAAGTATATGTGTGCACATGCATAATGGTGTGTGTCAACCGTATTGTGCAAGCGCTTGTTGCTCAGTGTGAGTGTGTGAAAAGTCTGTTCGTGTCATAGCGCTGCAGAGTGTTGTCAGCTCGCTGTCATTTTGAGCCTCAGATAAGACCCAATCTCATAGCAACAACATGCTATCCCTCTATCCATTTCTCTTTCTACCATCTCTGTTATCCTCTCTTTCTCCACTCCCCCTCCTCTAATGAACCCTCTTCTCTCCTCTCCTCTCCTCTCCCTCTCTCAATTATATTTAACTCATGACAGCTGTTAGAAATATCTCCTCAGACCTGTGACAACTGCAATACTGAGGAAACTGTATATTCAACTTTTAAATGAGTTTACCTTCACAGAAGTGTCTGTGCGTATGTGTCTATAGCTTTACTATTTATATGCAAATTTTATTTCCGACTGTACAGAACTGGCTGAGATTTATACAGTTACGGAGTGTACTATTGTGTTGCATATCTGAGTTCACATACATTCGTGTTGGAGAAACACGGGTGTAATTTACTAGTATTATTAGGGAGATTTGTGTTGTTAATGGATACACTATATACACTGCTGTCAAACAACTATAAAATCAGTCGCTGCTGAATTTAAAGTTGAACAGTGTTTCAGGATTTTTTTTTTTGCTTAACATCTGGTGTATCCTAGAGCCTTTCAAAGTCAGAACATTGACAATCTTTTAATTAAACAGGTTGCTTTGAACAGTTTTTGCAATCAAAGTTACTTAAATGAGGGGAAAAGGCTGTTTCTTGGTCAATTTCGACAGCTAAAGGTTTGTTCGCTCCAAGGACGATAACTATAACGGTATAGTTCTAAAATAATCATTCTAAATATAAAAGAATACCACAGTCCACACCACAGCTATGACAATAACGGCACAGAGAAACGATATTGTTCGAATTACTGCCGGAACTTTTTTTTTCATCAGCTGATGAATGATAAAAACAGTGACAGCCAATCAGAATCCATCCAAGAGCTCAAGCATTTAAAGCAGCAGACGACAAAACTGCAGCGCGTGCTTAGAATAAACAGAACAATATCGTGCGCTGGTGTGGACTCTAATTTTATCGTTAGTTATATTTATAGTTATTGTTCTTGGTGTGAATGGGCCTTAAGAAACAAGTTCAATTTCTACTAGTTCAATTGAAAGCACTGACTACATATTTTTGAGTACAATTTTAACAAAAATGTAAGTAGTAACAAATCCTTTGAAATTTACATTGTACTTTGACTACAAGTCATACATTACAGTAAAAGTAAAAATGCCTCACAAACATATTTACAGTATATAGTAAGTTGTATAGTTATGTAATAGTGCAATGAAGTACTACAATAACATTTTACACCTCTGTGTGTTGCTGACAAAAACGTGAACTCATGCGTCAGCACAGAATTAAAATTAAATTAAAACCACGTTTTTGAGTAACTTTTTTTTTTACCCGTACTTAAACTTAGAATCAAATTATCAGTATGTTTTACACCCCTGACAACCCACAAAAATCGTTTGCTACTGTTCATTGCAAAAAATGAGTCTGTATTAGCATGTGTGTGTGCGTACGTGTGAGTAAACCCAGAGTGGAAGAAGAAAAGAGCTCTTACACCCCCCCCCCCCAAACACCCCCAAACACCCCCAACCCCCAATCACCCAATCTTCCTCTTTATAAATACCTACCTGTGTTCTATTCAATTCTTCTTTTCTAGACATCTCCTTTCCTTTCTCCGTCTTTCTCCCGGGATGTGACACAGAATTCTGTTAACTGCTGTGAAAATGCATTTATTACCATAAGCCTGCAATGCTAACAACTACTCTTCCCCACACACACTCAGACAGTGGGACCTGCAGTATAGGGCATTGATATTCTGTACAACCACATACAGGCAAGAGAGGATTTTGAAGTAAAGACTTATGTACACACACACACACACACATGCACGTGCACACAGAAACTGGTTTATTTCACAGAATCTGTTATACATTCTGTATTTTATGGATAACATGTGCATGGAGGAGTTACTAAGTGTTACAGAAAAGAAGGGCAGTCAGACAGAGAATGCTTCAAGAGGTAAATTGATTTAAATGCAATGAGATGGATTTTGGAGAAAAAATCTAGGCCTGTCAATTTAAGCTATTAATTTTGTGTGATTAATAATTACCATCTTTTTGACCAAATCATGTTTTTGTGAATCTGTAGTCAGCTACTTCTAGAGGCAAACGTTGATACATTTAAAAAAATATTCTTTAGAAAACCTTACATCTTTATTTTGGGGCTTTTTTTCAGCAAAATATTGGTATCTGAACTTAAATCAAACTAATTTGATTTATTAACTGACATATGAAAATAATTAGATTAAAACGTCAAACTATTGACAGCCTGAAAAAAAATAATTGCCATACACAGACGAATTAGACACAAAAACACATGCACACACACAAAAACGTACACTCATCAGTGTGACATAGAGACCCAATCCTGAAGCACAGTCTGACATTGGCTGATAAAAAAGGCCATTATACAAGGTCATAATTTAGCTTGTCCATTTAAAATCTCTCCATTAAAATCCATGATGTGCACACACACACACACTCAAAAACACACACACACCAACTTTCGCTAATTCTCTAATTATGTTCATGATTATGGTGAACAGGGCGCACTCGTGGCCTGGCTAATGATGGCTTTAATGGGCAAAAATCCCCATTAAAAGCCCCATTCTACACACACACACACGGAGAGGGAAGGAGGGAGAGAGAGAGAGAGAGAGAGAGAGAGAGAGAGAGAGAGAGAGAGAGAGAGAGAGAGAGAGAGAGAGAGAGAGAGAGAGAGAGAGAGAGAGAGAGAGAGAGAGAGACGCAAATGCACGTAAACACACAAACACTTATAAAGGCTAAGTGCTCACAATTCTCCATTAAAAATGATGTTATATGCAAAGGGGAATATGGAAAAACTGTGTCATGGGAAGCTTCAGCTGTGTTTTTTTATCTTTCAATTTCTTAAATAAGAATTAGAGTTTGCACACTCATTCTTAGCAGTAAGGAGCTATTTCTACATGAACTGACACTGAAAAAAATACTTAAGTTATTGTAGTTTGATTCAAGCATATTAAATAATATTCAAATAAATAACCATTTAATTTTACCTCACAAAACTATTTCAAGTGTAGCTGAATTCTATTCTTAGTATTTCTGATATGTCTTTAAATGGCAGAAATATACTATTATACTAGTATGTTATTCCAGATTCAACCAATGACTGTTTTCAAACTGGTTTCCCTAAACACTCATTCCATCTGCCATTGGTCAGCTAAACCGATAACCACGCCCCTAAACTCAGTTGAGTCAGTGTTGCCATGCCAGCCTGGTCAGGATTCTCAAACAAATAAAGTTTTGAAAGCCCCACAGAGCCACAGTGTTTACACTTTTTGTGAGAAACAACCAACAAATGGCTTACTTATAGTTGTCTCTGCATATTAAACTGCGAGAAAGTATTTTAACATCCAAATAAAAAACAATTACACACTTCACCTTAAGGCACTGTTAATGCAGGTCTAAACCTCTGAACACTACCACCCTTTAACCTGATGTGTTGACAAGAAATAAGATGAAAGTGTCATTTAACCACTGCTATAAACCCTGATCACGCGTCGGTCACACTAAACTAACATGAAGCAGCAGTAACTGTGATTATAACCTGTTTGAAAGCCTCTGCTTTTCAACCTCTTCACGTTTACATTTGCATATGCGATACTTTCCGTATTAGCTTGTCTGTCTAGATTAGTGCTTCTCGATCTCCTACTTGTGCACTTGTGTGTGTGTGTGTTCAAATGGATCACATGAGCCAGTTGTCTTTTGCTGATGTGAAAAGAGGGCAGAAAGCCTCCAAACTTTACAGAACACACACAGACGGGGATATATCCTGCTGTCATATGTCTGTATATCAGCGTGTACTCGAGTCCCAGGCATTTCACTATGTGTGTGTGTGCGTTTGAAGGCTTTGAATCCTGTCTGTGTGCAAGATAGCTGTTGTTCTGTGTGCCAGAGCTCGAAAGAGCAGAGTAACAGGAGAATCAGAGAGAGACAGACAGAATGAAAGACTTCAAATGCTCTTTTTCTCCTCTATTCATTAAGATGAGATGACTCTTCCATTGAGCGATTCACCTCCATCAGCCTGCTGGATTTTAAATGAGCGGGAGTCACGGCTCTTCCTGTTCAAATCAGAGGCATTTACACTGCTCACTTCCCCTTCTCCAAAGGACAAACACACACACTCACACTCACACACACACACAGAGAGAGAGAGATAAAGAGACCACACACATACACTCAGAGGGACCACACAGACAACCATACAAACTCATTTATTAGTGCGTATATGCACGTTTATGTGATCTGAAGCACACTTAATGTCTTTCTCAGCTGAAAAAAAAGAAGAAGCTTAAACCATCCTAAAATAATTGTTTGCTGTTTTTAAAAGGGGGTCTGCCAGCTGGATGCTCTGATACACTTCAAGCGAAATCGAAGAACAAACTGGTGTGACGTCATTTTCGAACAAAATCAGGCCAAAATGAAGTTTGTTACATTAGAGTTTGTTTTAGTAGCTTGAAACATCCTACCAAAGCAAACTTTCTGGCAAAGTTTGCTCCGGCTGGTAAACACCTTGGAACTTCTTTGGCATGGAAATCTTCTCCGGTTCATTTTCAGTTGTTCAGTCAGTCGAGGTCAGACGCAAGTAAAAACATGAACACACTAGAGAGCTGCTTTGTTGTAGAAACTGACATTTTAAATCTAACTGATAGACACTGACACTTTTTTAGTGTTTAATACTGCTTGTTTAAAACAATATATTGTATAAAGTGACGTGATTGGACGTTTCTCACCAGTGTCATTTTTGTGGACAGCATAGGGATGTTCGTTAACAGTAGGCCTATGTCACGCACTTACTTTTACCGCTAAGCAAAGAACGAATCTGTTTTTTCTCAAGATGTACTGAGGGAAATTTGCCAGCAAAGGGGAGACATGAGCCCTGTTCTACGCTTTGAGGCATTACAGATTAAAAATGGCCATTAATGTAGAAAAAACAACTTTCAGATAAGGACTGAATCATGGCCATTTCACAAAAAGAGGGATGACGAGACCACAAGAGATGGTGTTTCTATGCAAATAATTTGGTTATAATAAAACACAGTGGTGTGAGGCGAGAGCCGGTGTTGTTCGTTTCATCATCATGAGTTGTAGTAATGAAAGGTGTGTCAAATCTGGCCTGCTTTTGAAGTGAATAATTGGAGACTGGAAGAGGCTCGAAATACATCATTTCCATCTGCATTAACATCCTCCCTGAAGTACGAAACAGACCCCCTGCTACCGCTGCACTGTCTGTCAAAAATAAAAAAGTTGAGAAAACTAAAAATGTCATGGCGACATGAGACTACAGAAAATTTTAAATGGTTCATGCCGAACAGCATGCTGTGAATCACCAACCCTTAACAAATCAGCAAAATTGTTCAATATTAAAAATCTTAGAATTTTCAGTTAGGCTGAACAAACATCCTGGGGTCTATTCTTCGTATCTCGCTTAATACATCTGAGATTATTTGAAAGATGCCAGATCTTCTAATCGTGGTAACTGATCTCTGGATAATTTGGTTCTCCAAACGGATTTGCAGATTTTATTAAGGATTAAGTTGCCTGAGATAACTGCACGTTCTTGTGTTCATTGGACAGGGCAGATATATCGATACTTGAAACCCTGATCAGCAATTCGGCAATGTTCACACCTGGCAAAAAGCTTGACGAATTTCTGGACCTGTCTAAAGAAAAAAGCCAAACGACCAAAACGACATAAAATTCATAATAGATAAATGAAATATGTATTTATTAATTTTTTATGATTCCCAAAGATTTAATGATTTCTAAGTAGTATTTATATTAGTATTAATAAAGACTTTACATTTTTAGCAATTCATTTAATTTTACCTGTGAAGCAGATTTGTTATGTGACAGCATTAATAAAAGTTTCTTAAGGGTCAAGAACATTTTTCTAATGCTCAGCAGACAAACTTTTTTTTTTTTTACTAAGTCTGCATTTCCTGCGCTGCATCAAGCCTCTCCCATAATTGCTGTTGAAATGAATGCACAGCACAGACTAACTGTCCATCATGTGTGTAAGACTCCAATAAAATGATTAGGTAATTATTCCCTCATAAATCTCTCAGTGAGTAAAACTGTCTGTCTATCTTATTATAGACTAGGCAACATTATAATTATATTATTTTCAAATAATTTTTTTTTATTATTATTGTCCCTGGTTAAATAAGGTACACTTGATCTGCCCCTTCATATCAAGCCTGAACCTCACAGTCTAAAGCTCTTAAATGGTCACAAAAAGGCTTGTTTCATAAATATTCTAATATTTGTTAGTTTAAATAGATGTGTAATCTTGCTTGATTATCTAGCATTTAAGTCAAAGTAGCTATCTTTATGTATGATAATACCTGGAACTAGGGATTCACAAAATATGAATTGGTTATCGGCTGAGAGATATTTTTTATCTGTCATTATCAGGCAATATACTGTATCGGCCAATACTGAATTAAATAATTGTGCATTTCTGGCATGTTTTTGCTCACTTTAATGCTCACTTAAAGTTAGTCTTTAAAAAAAATATATATACAAAATAATGTATTAACACTGTTAAATGTAATCTTGAGCAAATCTCAAAATAAATATAATTTTTTCATTCTGTACATTATAATGTTGTGATGCATAAACGCCGTCAGTTTGAGTTTTTACAGTTTCATTTTAAACAAAATAGTATAGAATTTGAATACTGACCATTTATTAGTTATTGACCATAACAACAATAACTAATCTGTATCTGCCATCATTTTAAAATATATATATCAGTGCATCCAAAAACATGATGGAACGAACTCCAAAATGTTCATAAGCACAACAGTTATTTATTGGATCATTACAGTGTGCCAAGACTGCTGGGATCCCATCATGCTCTTGGAGAGTGTCACACAGTTTGGAGATGGGTAATAAAGAAATAAATGGTATTCATAAGAATTAAAAAGAGGAGATGAACGAAACGAAGGGAGGCTGAGCCGCAGAAGTATTAAAAACATTAAATGAATATTGTGTGATTATGAATAACTAAGTAAAGGCGCCGTTATAGAAAAGAAAGAGCGTGGAACATCTTCTTACATGGCATCCCCTGCATTCATTGCAACCCTTCACCATGACGAAGAATAAATAAACAGAAGTGATTGGTGTGATAAGTGGATGTGGTTATGCACAACTGCCTCATTCATCAACCTCAGTTGAACTGGCGTTATTAATTAAGACTGCTGCTCTTCACATAGATACAAACATCATAAAGCACATCAGGCGCACACACTAGCTTTCACTCAATGATAACGCAAAGTTGATGAACGAGAACCAGGTCTTCTCTGTCACTTAGATAGATCTCTCCGTTTACTCATGAATATGCACCGAGCAATTTGCATATGCAAACCTCAGACTGTTATCTGATTTATGAGCTTTGCTGTTCTGTTTTTTTATCCACCTGCCAATCAAATCCCTTGTTTGTGCATTGCTAATGACAATACAGGAAATAAGCAAGTTGGCAGCTTATCCTCAAGATTTTAACCTGCGCACAGCGTGAAATCAGCTCACCTCACCTGAACCAACCTGTGAGCGTGAGAGCCATCTGCACAACACCTGGACACACCTGTGCTCTCTCTTACACACACACACACACACAAAATGACCTGCGCATCCAATAATCTGGTATAGAGTTTCCTAGTCTTGAATCCACTACCTTTCAAAAGTTTGGGGTCAGTATGATTTTTTTCTTTTTGAAATAAATGTATTCTACTTTAGCAAAAATGCAACAAATTGATCAAAAGTGACAGTAAAGGCATTTATAATTTATTTACAAACAATTTCTATTTCACATAAATGTTGTTCTTTTGAATATTCTATTCGTCAAAGAATCCTGAGAAAAAACTGTATCGTGGTTTCAGCAAAAAAATAAGCAGGATAAATGACTTGACATTGATAATAATAAGAAATGTTTCTTGAGCAGCAAATCAACATTTTAGAATTATTTCTGAAGGATCATGTGACACTGAAGACTGAAGTAATGATGCTGAAAATTCAGCTTTGCCATCACAGGAATAAATTACATTTTAAAATTATAATCAAATAGAAAACTGCTATTTTAAATTGTAATAATATAAACTATACCGTTTTTACTGTTTTTCTTTAAATCAAATAATAGAATGTTTTCAAATATCTTACCAACCCCTTGCCAAAAGCGTATTATTATATTACAATAAATATATAAAAAAATATATATATATATAAAAAAAGGATATAACTACAATAATTTTGTGATTAATTAAACCTTAAGTTGAAATCTTCAAGGTGCAGGGTGAAGGCACATGTTCGTAAACTTTCACATATAGGTGGCATATATTCATAAGGTCAAAGTCTACTATTGCAGCTTTAAAATGTACTATTATTAAGCAGAGGAAAAACTAATTCTCACGCTTATTCAACTAAAGCATATATTAAACAAAGCGTAGACAAGACCCCTTTTCTAGATCCAACACCACTTCACTGCAGGAAGTTGAGTAACAGGACACTTAAAACTTCTTTCAGATGTGCTATTAGTAGCATCTTAGTGTGCAATTTCTGAAAGGATTACAGGAGTCTGATCCCACTTGAACCCCTAAAGGAAGGAAGCCAAACAAAAAAGTTAAATGTGCATATTACTTGTATACACTGATGAGCCAAAACATCATGACCACCTGCATAATATGCTGTTGGTCACTGCGTGCTGCACAAACAGTGCCGACCTGCCAAGGCAAGGACTCTACAAGACCCCTGAAGGTGTCCTGTGGTATCTGGCACCAAGACGTTAGCAGCAGATCCTTCAAGTCCAGTAGGTTGCGAGGTGGAGCCACCGTTGATCGAACTTGTTGGTCCAGCACATCCCACAGATGCTCAATTGGATTGAGACCTGGGGAATTTAGAGGCCATTTTAGGGAAACACCTTGAACTCTTCATCATGTTCCTCAAACCATTCCTGGACAATGTGTGCAGTGTGGCAGGGTGCATTATCCTGCTGAAAGAGGGCATTTCCACCAGGGAACACACTTGTCATGAAGAGATGTTTAGGTGTTTTACGTTCACATGAATGGCCGGACCCAGGGTTTCCCAGCAGAACATTGCCCAGAGAATCACATTCCCTCCACCGGCTTGTCGTCGTCCCACAGTGTATCCTTGTGCCACTACTGCCTCAGTTAACAGCACACACTTAAGGCCCTGATATACTTTAAGCGAAATCTAAGATCGAACTGAGGTGATGTAATTTCAAACAAAATCAGGCCAAAACACACTTCGTTTGGAGTTCGTCTTGGGATTTCGAAACAGCTTGCCAAAGCGAATCTTCTGGAAAAGTTTGCTTCGGCTGGTAAACTTTGTTCTACCATTGGTCCGTGGCGATTACGTAATATGTAGGTGTGTGCGGAGGCTCTGCCTTCTTTCACGTGGAAATCTTTTCCAGTTCATTTCTCCTCTAGAGTCCGTTGCGATCAGATGTCCGTGAATGAAAACATGGAACACACTGGAGGAGCTGCTTTATAGTAGAAAATGAAGTTTGTCATGTTTACATACGGTAAAGCTACTTGATTTTAAGCAATCTATTGTGTAAAGTACTATATAAAGAAACGTGACGTGACTTTACAACAGTGCTGAATTGCAGAACTCTTGCAAACATATCAACATTGCTATGATCAGATGCTTTTCTTATGCTTTATTAAAAAAATGTTTTTTTCTCAATTTTGATGTCTGTTTATTTTGTTACCGAGAGGAAAGCGTATATATACATATATACATATTTATCTAACTGACGCTCTCAGCAGTGTGGGGTGTCATCAGATGTTTGATAACAGTATATCGCTGCTCATGTATTTCGAACTTTGTTTTACCCCAAAACGAAGAACGGAAAAGGACTTCGCCGTGAATATATCGGGGCCTATACACTGCCGTTCACGTGATATAAAAGAAAACGGGACTCATTGGACCAGGCGACCTTCTTCCACTGCTCCAAGGTCTAGTTCCAACGCTCACATGCCCATTGTAGGTGCTTTCGACGGTGGACAAGGGTCATCATAGGCACTCTGATTGGTCTGCAGCTACTATCAATTAAATTTTGTGACTTGTGCCAAAGTACACCTTTTGGCTCGGACTATACAGGATATCCTTCGTTGCCCTTGTGCATCGATGAGCCTTGGGCGCCCAACACCCTGTCACCGGACATCCCTCATCGGACCAATGTTGGTAAATTCTCACCACTGCAGACCGGATGCAACCCACAAGTCTTGCCGTTTCAGAGATACTCTGACTCAGTCGCCTTGCCACAACAATTTGGCCCTTGTCAAAGTCGCTTAGATCTTAATTCCTGCCCATTTCTCCTGAATCCAACACGAAGATTACAAGAACTGATTGTTTGCTCACCACCTAATCTACCCAGGCCTTAATATGTGGCCTTGTTAGGAGATGATCAACAATATTCGCTTCTCCTGTGACTGGTCATAATGTTTTGGCACATCAGTATACAAGTGTATTTAAACAAGATCTTCAAATATTTTAGTACCTAAAAAATGTACACGCTAGTCAGACCATGCATTTTTACATAGCGGTAAATAGATGTTCAAAAGCAGAAATCACTTTCGCCTGAGGTGTATTCATGAATACATTCATGATTACTTTCTATATAGATTTACATATAAATAAATACATCACGAAAAACATTACAGATCTATTAAAGGTGCTTATTTCTAAAGTTTCACACATTTAGAAATAAATCATTTTTTGTGAGGAGCTAGTCATCCGAATGGTGTATGCTCACCCGCATGAGATGTGTACTCATACTAGTTTTCTACAAAATCTTTTTTTATTATGTAAGGTGTGGGTCAGTCTCCATGTTCACCATGTTGAAATGACGTGACCCGCTGTGTTTTACTAAGCATTTGAGAGAATCCTCCTCATGCTTATTGGCTGACGCTTCAGTAGATACGCTATAGTAGTAGTTTGAGTAGTTGAGTATAGAGTAGTTTGGTGTAGTTTGGTGTTGCGAAGAATGAAAATTAGACAATGGTACACAATTATTATCGAGCTTTAGCAGCGGTGACAATGGGAGAATCATTATCTGAATGGCTGAAGAAGCAGTAAAGGTTTGAAGACAGAAGAAAGAATATTCAGTAGTGATGCCCAAGTTGCTTATTTTTTTTTCGACAGGTAGGCTAAGTGAATTAATTATTGTGTAAACGCTGTCTAAAACTCATTATTATCAGTCTAATTTACATAAAACTCCACACTGAAAAGACCACACCATTGTGGTATCAGTACTTAAAGTAGCCTACATGAAGAACAGCGATGATAACACTAGCTAAAGAACTATTAAATGCATCTTTTAAAAAAATCTGTAAGATAGTTGACTTTGGCTTATGCAAGAGTCGGAAAAAGATTTAGGGATTATGCGAGTCGACGCTTGTCAGATTGCGCCCCAAAATTTTTATTTTAACCAAAGATTTAATTCTTTTTAAATCGTCGACCTGTATAAAACCACCCCCCTTACAGCAAATTCATTGTACAATATTCCCACAATGATCTTACATAATTCCTGACAATAAAGCACTGCAAAAACGAAAAAAGCTAAGTTACCTTAGCTATATTCTACCTGGTTTAACCCTTAAAAAATGTCATTCATAAAGCCTAATGTGCTAAGGTTGATTCAATCACATTACTTTTTCAATCATCTTTTGGACTTGAATAACACAGTTAAGTTAGATGTTAGCACAAAAACAAACTTTGATTGGTCCCACAGTTTCACCCAACACTGATTTGTAGTTTTAATGCTTTTCAGCAGTCGTATTAGAGACTTTCTGTTCAGTCCAGGCTGGTGTTTTCTACTCGTGTTCTGTAATTGTGCTCTAACAGAGCGGAGATGTTCGCCCCTGGAGTCCACACACACTTCATCTGTACTAACATTACACATGTGTTTACAGTACTTTTTCTCCATTACATACCACAGTGTTCCCTCATGTGACTGTAATCCTTTCGTCAGCACATGTGTGTTTGCCACGGAAAACCAGCAGTTCGTATATGCATTTATTCAACTCTGTTTTCTAATTATGCATCTGAGAGGGTTCTGTATTTTTTACGGGACACGCATCACTGGAGCGAGAGTGTAGGGCCGTTAGGATCACTGCCCACTCCACGCTCAGTAATTGTCTGTGTGTGTGTGTGTGTGCGTGTGTGTGTAAGCGAGCTGAAGGTACACTCTCAGCTATAACTCTCTTAGAAGATGAATGAGGAGGCAGTGGACTGGTTGCTTTGTTTTCGTTTTTTACCTAGCCGACGGCACCTCGCTTACTGTTTACTCCAAACGTGCTCTGCTCGAAAACAAAGACGTTTAGTTGTAGAACACTCACACACGCGCTCTGTATCACACCCCCGAGTCAAAACACTATCCAGAGAATACTAGCTTGTTCAGTGTAGTCCACGGCGAGGAGAGACAGAGTGACTGTGCAGCTCTGGCTGTAGACCCAAATTCAGCACACTGACCACAGCTATTAGCGCTATTAGCATGCTGTGCTACATTTAGGCTCTGACTCCTGAGAATAAGCAGACATATAGCGCGAGCGTATAGTTCGACATTCAACAATATAATGCTTAAATATCACAGCTTTAAATCTCTCTCTCTCTCTTTCTCTCTGCTGTATATCTAGGCCAAGCTGAGGTAACAGGGTGTCATCAGTGTTGCAGAGCAGTAATGGAGAGAGAGGGAAGTCTACACATATAATGCTAGCTTACAGGCTAATTTCCCCATACACTTTTTTTAAAAACCAAAACAAAGTACACACTTCCTGGAACACAAAAATAATGAAGAAAACAGTAGCTCTTAGTAAAATGGGGTTAATGTCCACACTTTCTACTGTGCAGTGGGCCGAAAGTGTGTAATAGCATTTGCTGTAGAAGTCTTATTAAAAATAATCCTTGAAAATAATCCAGTTTAATTTGGTTTTATCACGTAGCATGTCCGCCCCGTGCTGCTCCTGATGCTAATGCAGTTAGACAGCTCTCTCTGTATGGTGAAACTGGGTGGAAGAGGCACTTTTCATTTCTCTGCACAGTGAGAACTCTAGTGTAAAGCTAAAAGCACATGGAGGCGCAGATATAACGTAGAGCTAAACACCTAAGGCATAAGCTGGCCCACGCAATATCGTTGTGTGCAAAATGGCCCTTATTGCGTGTTGTTTTATAAAATATTTGGACTATCGTTTCTAGTTACCAATAAGTAAGACTGTCCTTGGACATTTTACCATGAATTTTCTTCAAAATCAGAAGATTCAAAACGTTTCTTAAAAAAAGGTTTGTAAATTTTGCCTCGCTGTAAGTATGTGTGATTAACGTCAAATACAATGCGTTCACACTGTATGATTTTGGCCACGAAGGAAAATTTTTGGGATCATTAAATATTTCTCTTGACGTAGGGCAGTGCTTTTCAACCCTTTTGACTCAAGGCCACCATTGTCCAACAAAATTTTCAAGGTATATATGATGTTTTATTAACATGGTTCGGGAGGAGCACGTTCAAACGATCTATTCAAACGATCAGCACAAGAGGAGGCCTATATATACGTCAAATACGTATACTCGTTTATTCTGATTATTTGAGTGTGTACACAAAACCAGTCACATGGGTCAATTTTTTGACATTGAGATATATACACTACCTGAAAGCTGAATAAATACGTTTTCCATTGGTGTACGGTTTGTTAGGATAGGACAATATTTGGCTGAGATACAACTCTTTGAAAATCTGGAATCTGAGGGTGCAAAAAATCGCCTTTAAAGTTGTTCATTTATGTTCGCGATTGTGCTGCATTCACTCACACAAATAAATGTTTTATATATTTACGGTAGGAAATTTACTAAATATCTTAATGGAACATGATCTTTACTTTATATCCTAATGGTTTTTGGCATAAAAGAAAAATCGATAATTTTGACCCATACAATGTATTGTTGGCTATTGCCACAAATATACCCGTGCGACATGTGACTGGTTTTGTGGTCTGGTGTCACATATATATATTATTAATTGATTAATAATATTTTGAATAAGTAATCCTACGGTCCTCTTGGAAGTTTGCTGAGGCCCCCTAGTGGGTCCCAGCACCCTGATTGAAAACCTCTGAATAGAGTCTTTATCATTATTCAGACTGTAAATGTTTGCATTTGCATGGCTCTGCTGGGATCAATTCATAGCATTCATCAATCAATTAATTCAGGGAGGATGTGCGAGTTCTGTCATCCTACGAACACAGACATTACGTAGTCAGTCACATGGCCATACTCAAACCTGTGGCAATATGATGATCATATGGTCCTTTGAATAAAATATGAATTATAATATTTGTATATACAAAGGCCCAAACTGCAAAAGTGGGGCAAAGCAATATCCCAATATTGTCCAATGTCGATTTTAGGATCAATTAAAATCATACAATGTGTGCCCGGCTTAAAACAGGCTCCAGAATTTCATATAATCACTGTAAAATGTGTGAAGGGTGAGTGAGTGATTGAGATTTAGATAGGAGTACCTGTAAATAAGAGGCTCTCAGGCAGGTGGGCTGCTGCAGGTCCATGTGTTTAATTTGATTTTGATTTAGGCCAAATTTGTATTCTGCCCCAAGCTACTTATTAGTGTGAACAGTACCTGTAAACTAGGTCAATTCCTGCATTGTTTCATAGGTTTTAAAACTGGTAGTGCCAGATGATAATCTAATACACCAACACACCCATCTATATCGGCACTGTTGCTCTAATTTACCGTTCAGTCAGACCGTGACCTAAACACCTCAGTCATTCTAATATAAAGTCAAATAATGAAGTGTGAGAGAAAGAGAGACTGAGAGAGAGGGTGTGTGTGTGACAGTGAGAGATTCTGAGATTGAATGGTGTCACAATGCAGGCATATTGAGGTCATTTTGAAAAAGTGCCGCTAATTACAGCAGATGGAATGAAAAGAAACTGGGGACCATGTATGATGCTGAAAGAGGGAGGAGAACGAAAAAGCAGATTGGGACGGAGAATCCCTGAGAGAAACATACAGGAGTGTGAGTGAACGGAGAAGTGATGGAAAGAAACACACAAGGAGGAGAGAGAGAAAGAGGTTCTGTGAGGACAAAGGTGCAAACCTAAGATATTTCTAATGTACAGCAGATATGTAACTGTACTAGACGCATATTTGGGGCAGAAATCACTCCTTGTCATGCCTATCTAGAGTTTCAAGTGATCGTTTCCATGTTTTCTGGCCGACTTCGACACTACCATCGAAGCTTGAGGCATAAAACTGTAAAGCTGCTTTGTGTCAATTACTTTAGTTAAAAGGAAATGAAACTAAATTAACAATTTGAACCAATTTGAGGGACTACAAAGCACTACTATTCAACAAACATCTGCCTAACCTACATATAGTTGTTTTCAAGATCAAGAAGTTAATAAAATCAATCACTCCTTCTTTAAAAATAAAAATAAAAAATGCATATTATCAAAACGAACACCTGCATTGATTATGGTCATATAAAGAGATGTACAAACACTCACATTACAACACAAATACATCCCCAAAAGCTCTACTGATGCACCTGCCCCATAAGGGAATCCCAATAAATAGGTAAACCTCTAAACTGGGTTCAAAATAGATCATTACGACATTTGGTTTATATTAGCTACTCTCCTGGCTGAAAAAAAAAACCCACACATTTTAAAGCAGGATTTAGAGATTTTAAAGCATTTTAAAAAAATCTATTTTCTTATCAATTTGGACTTAATAGTGGAAAAAGGACGATAATTGCTACTTACAGTATGTTTGAACTGTTCCAGTGTACCGCGTGCCTGGCTGCAGTCACGAGGTCAAAGTTCGTGCAGGTGAGCGTCAGAATAAAAAGACAGAGCGCGAAGAGTGCCATAATCCCTCGATCTCTCGCTTTTCTTCCCAGTCTTGCAAGATCTTCTCACCCCACGCGACTCTGCGCTGGAACCATCCCGTTTGGTAAAGAAGGACAGGAAGAGATGCGACCTAAAGCGCAGCTCGCTCAACTACTTAGATACGGGGATTCGCAATATGTTATATTTTAAGTGTTTAAAAAGTCACGAATCCATGGCGAATACCCCCTCCCTCTGTCCCCATGGCGTCAACCCCAATCCAATGGTCCGATAGGAGACCACCACTATTCGCGCGCTGATGGGTCTCCGCGGACGGAGCAGGGAGATGCAGGCAGCCGGGTGGTGTGAGTTTAAATGCGTGAAAGAAAGATATATGTCCACCCTGTAGCGCTGGAGAAACTCGTGAGATAACGAGGCTCCGTGATTGTAAAACTATATTCTCTTTTGTTGATGCTGCTCGTGAGATCGTATCTGGTTGGATGCGCGTGGAGAATCCTGCGCGCGGCTGCGGGATGTTTCACACTTACAATTGTGTGACGAACAAGTGCTCGAGCGAGTTTTATTCGCTCTCTTTGGCCATCTCTCTCTCTCTCTCTCTCTCTCTCTCTCTCTCTCTCTCTCTCTCTCTCTCTCTCTCTCTCACTCACACACACACACACACACACACACACACACACACCAGCGCGCGCGCTGTTTGGTAGGCTGTGCTCGTTCAGACACCAGCTCCGCCTCCTGCCCAGGACAAAAGCGCGCGTCCGTTGGCTCTAGCTCTGAGCTCTCGTCTTTCAGGGATGCTTTCAGACAGCTTCTCTTGCGACGGAGGAGAAAAACTTTATTTTATATATGTTAACTAAACAATTACGACGGGTACCGTTCCTAGAGCAGTTTTAATTACCACCACAATCCTCTTACTGTCTGTCAGAGTGCAGTGCTTTATATCCTATTATCCGCAAACCTCCATCCTTCTATCCACACCTTATCTCTCTCTCTCTCTCTCTCTCTCTCTCTCTCTCTCTCTCTCTCTCTCTAGACAGTGTAAGTCTTTTCTAATATGGAATAATTATGGGAAATCCTCTTAGGAGGGTGAATGGATTGATGGATTGGCTCATCTCTATCTCTGTCCTTCACTCATGGGATCTACTCATCCACACACAGGATGTTGAGCTGATAATGTTCATATGATAGTAATCAGTCTCGCTTGATCATGTGCCATGTGAGCCTTCCATAATTATAGACGCACCTTTACACACATACAAATTATCTATCTATCTATCTATCTATCTATCTATCTATCTATCTATCTATCTATCTATCTATCTATCTATCTATCTATCTATCTATCTATCTATCTATCTATCTATCTATCATATGAAAGTACAACTGAATAGATAAATGCACAGATACAGAAATAGTTGTAAAAATTTAGAGTGAAAAGTGCTATGTAATATTTATTAGCCTACATGAACATCGATGTCATGATGCCTTAAGACACGTTGCCTTGGTGATAGTCATGATTTTGAGTTTGAGTTTGATTTTTTTCCCCAAGAATGAGAAAAAGCGAGTGAGCGAGAGGAAGGAGAGGGTTGCAGGGCAGGGATAGTTGCAGTTTGCCTCCCGTCTGCTGGGAATGAGTTGGTTAAGCAGAAGTCAAAATGATTTATTGGGAGA
The DNA here is from genome assembly GCF_951802725.1 of Rutilus rutilus. NCBI lineage: Eukaryota > Metazoa > Chordata > Actinopteri > Cypriniformes > Leuciscidae > Rutilus > Rutilus rutilus. The sequence goes on along the minus strand of NC_140230.1, from coordinate 19,333,852 downwards.
AAAGGAGGGAATAGAGGGAGAGAGGACAGCGAGAAAGAGAAGAAGAGATTAGGTGTCATTGGGGAATCCCTCTGTCTTTTTGTCTCTTCCCTCTTTTTGTTTTTTACTATTTCTCCACCTGTCTTTCCTCCCTGCCCATTTGTAAAGCATAGCACCCCCTTACCCCCCCCCCCCCCACACACACACATTCGCCAGCTCCTCCTGTCTTCGCCCTACACCCATTGTGTCAAGCTACATTGACTCTTTCGAAGTCTATTTCTGTCCTTCTTTTGTTCGTTCACTCTCTCGTGATCTACCTCTGTCACCTCTTTGTGTGCCTCACTCTCATCGGCCTGCCATCCTTCTCTCCGAAAGAGTTTCTATGGCATTGACGAAATATTGCACTCCTCTTTTCAACAGTCGTTCTTTCGCCCTGTCAGCACACAAGCAAATGTTTTGGACTCAAGCAAAAGAAAATTAAATAATGTAAATTGGTACGGTAAGTCTAGAGGAAAATATTCCCTCTTCAACATCCCCTTCACACACACACACACTAAGATTCCATGTATTTTAAGTATGTTGCAAATTGAGTTTGAAATTTGCAATCATAAATAGCTCCTAAATTGTAAAATTCAAGCAAGTCAGTTGTGCACTCCCCTTAGAGTGAGAAATTTACATATTTTTTTTCCATCCTTTTTTTTGCATTTCTTTATTTACAACAATTCAAACCATTTTATATAACCATGACAGGCCGTTGTCAGTTTTCATAAAACATCTTTCATTTGCAATACTGCCTCCCAATTCAATTGTGTCTCTCTGTCTCAGGAGCAGATGATGAAAAATGGTAGTGTATCATTTTCAGGCCCCGTGACACCGTGGCCCTTATGACATTTAGCTCGGGGAGTTCCTGCTCGGCTCTATCTGTCACATGGCCGGTTCTCGCTCTCAAATCCAATCTCCACACACTCATAGCCTTCAATCTAATAGAACATTCAGCTCTTGCCTAACTTTGCTTTGCTTTCAGAAATAAACTATCCAACTAAAACACAAAAACATCGGGCTATACGGCTGACCTTTTGACACGGGAAGTTCTCTGCCTGTGACTGGGAAGTGATGTGGCGTCACCGTCACGCTGGAGACATTGGTCCAGAATCGAATAAGCTCTGTAGTCTGTTGTACAACAATGTCGATTTTATTTGCCTGCATTTGCCCGCATTCCCAAATCTCATTTAAAATATCACACCATGGGAATCTAGCATATGTGAAATGGCCATTTAAAAATATTCCACATGAACTACAACTGTGGTCAGTTGCAACAGAGAATAATAAGCTTGGGAAAAAAAAAAAACTAATTTGCAGTAAATACAATTAGCATAAACGGAGCAATTCCAATAGGGCCCTCACACCATCAGTGCTCAGGCCCTAAATATGATATTAAAAGCAAGTGTGCAGCACTGAATACATTTGAAAAAATCTCATTTTTAATGTTGTTTAAATGTCTGTGGCATTTTTAAAATGCTTTAAGACAAACCATGCATGTGCAAATTCATCATTGCTGAGTATTTTCTTCTCAAAACTGCAGTGTAGTCTCAAAACCATGGTTTGAAACCGTCCATTTCCTACCATCACAAACATGTAACCAAAGTGTTTCTAAGGATGCTTATTTTTAGAAGGCAGCTGTCTGTCTCTGAGGTGGCGAATGGGAACATGGTTTGTGTAACATTAACAACACATTATTAGCTGTTTGATACGTAGTCAAGTCAAAGGCTATCTATTACCGTTATGTGTCCGACGTTGTAGAGATTAGAGAGCATTACCAATCTGATACATTGATTTGTAGATGACCCTGTACAATTCGCTCTTCCTCTTCTTTTGAATCAGTTTCTAGTTCAAGCATATATGGCTGAATTACACCAATATTTCCAATTGCCATTGTGCAGTGTTTGCTACAGTTGACCGAGTGGATCAGGTAGACCGAGCTGGTGTCACTGAGTGGAGGCGGGGACTAAATTTGCATATTAACATTAATTTAGTCTAATATACTCAATCATGCAACTCATGTCATGATCAGCTAAAAAGTAAACCTGGGTACTTGGTATCTATT